>NC_057797.1:764635624-764968598 GCF_018294505.1 Triticum aestivum | reverse complement strand
GTGGGATGGACCTATCAAATGCACATCCTGAAGTTGCGAAGGATCCGCAACTGAGATTTCTACTAGGGCCCCAATAAAGTGCAAAGTGGAGAGGTTGGGAGCATTGATCTCTACCGCCTGCAACCTCCCACACCAGCTAACTTTGAGGACATTGAGTTTCTGCAGCGTACATGGTATCTTCAAGCATATTATCTTACTGCAATTGATGATATCAATCTGCCCCAAACTGAAAGATTTGGAGAGCAAGTGCCCTAATCCCTCATCAGTAATGTTGACTCGATACAAACATAATGTTTCCAATCTACTCAACCAGCCAAGTGTTGTTGTCGGATGAAAAGCACAAGCATGGAGTTCAAGAGACCTAACTGAACTTGCAGCCGCCTCATTAGACAAAACCGAACATGGGAAGATGTACTCTTTCTTCATGGATCTACACAACACAAGCTTAAGTTCTTTGATCCCCGGACGAACAGCAGTTATTTGGAGCCATCTGTCCAGGTACGACGCGTCGATATTTTTGCAAGGGTAGAGCTCAAGATCAAGTCTGGATATCTCCATCCCATGGCGGGAGTGGTTCCTAAGAATTTTGTCAACTACGTTGATAAGAATTTTTGCGTCCATAAGAAAGATATCTGCATCGTCCTTATATTTCTTGCCAGTCAACCCAAGTGTTTCCACGCTGAGAGTGAGGTTGGTATAGCATCTCCAGGAACGCAGAAATCCACGACACACGCAGGCAGCACGAGCAGCATCTCGCACTGGCAAGAGGGAATGTATATGATGTATGATGTCCTACAGAACCAAGGTTGAAAATTTCGACGGTTAGACCACAGATAGTAATAAACGCGTGCTGACTTGATTTGTTGTTAATTTGAATAAAACAAGCACCCGCACACATATATGTTTGTTTTATAATAGGAGCTTTATTGACTTAATCATTGCATTGAGGGGAGGTCCTGCATAGCAAGACGCACACAATGCCAACGAAACAAAGTAAAGTTCAGAAACACAACCACACAAAGCCAACGAAACAAAGTAAATTTATTTGCAATTTTGATGATGAGGGTGCATCAACTGGGTTAAATCTATGTAACTGCGTTTCGTGGCAGATCTACGGCGAGCCTTGAAGATTTCCTTGGTAAGCATGCATATATGCTTGCAAGATACTACATGTCAGGACATTGAGGAATTTGCACAGTGCAAACCAGTTTATTCACGAGAAGATGTAAAAAAAATTCATAATTGGGCGTATCTTTGTATATGTTGAATTCACATCTAAAGTCATAATAAGATTGAATGCATACCGTGCTAGATATTTTACTTGTAATTAACTACAAACACTTGATTACCGGCCAGGAATTAATTAATGCATATGTTACATACCACGGGGAGTTTGTCAAACACAGGTTCACGTCGCCGGCAGGCTGATCCACCATCTGCAATGAGACTTGACCAATTAGAACAGAATTAAACTGCTCCGAGGAGAGAGATGCGGTCGGGCCGGGGAGCAGTTATGTACGTACGTGCGCACGGAGGTGTAAAGAGCTCCCGCAGCCACTGCTTCGTGGTGCACGCGGCGGCATGGATCCCCATGGATCGATCGGGAGAGGGAAGGCCCGCTGCGGCGAGGTATGTAGACGGCGGCGGAGTCGTCCCTTGCTTTAAGATCGCTCTCGTGTTGCCATGTTTTTTTTCACCTAGCTCTCGTACGTGTTGTTGTCAGTTGGGATATCTATAAACCTTTTTTTTTCTTGGTCCATCATAACGTCTGCAGGAAAACCCCTCATCGTTTTTAGAATCAACCTGCAGTACGTCTAGCTAAATTGTTTTGGAGCTTTTTTTTAGCTTAATATGGCTTGTTTGTTTGGGCTTTTACTTATGCTTTTGCTGCTTTTAGCCCCCTAAAAGCAGAAACTCAAACAAACAACTTAATTTCTCGGCTTGGGCTTCGGAGAAGTTGGTCTCCGAAATGCACTGCGGGCAAGAAGCTCGTCCACACCAGCTTCCGACAAGCTCCACCAGTTTCTCATCCTCCCGCAAAAGCGTGCCCTATGCTTCTCTGTTATTACATAAAAAAATGCCATCCATACTCTCCCATCTTGCATCCCCCAACTAGGGTTCAGGGTCCAGACACCCTTCTTATCCCTCGCCGAAGGGGGCCTTCCCCCTCGTCCAGGATTGAGCATGCTTAATGGATTGAGTTCGGTTCGTGAGGACTAGATTGGTTTCGCATCTTCAAGTTGTGTACAAAATTTAGGGCTGGAACATTTTCTTCCATTGAAACTAAATAAAAATATATATATATATATATATTTAAAAATAGTTTTTGGAGTAACATGATACATCTGATTGAGTAGATTTAGTGTGAAAGTAAATGCAATTAAATATTTTTAATCAAGCTTAACTATAAGATAGAAAATATTTTGTGACAAAACATTGTTTTAGTATGTACCAAGGCAAATGTATGAAAATACATGTCTTATAATACATAAGAGCAAGATCACTTTTTTAGTTCAACTAGTTATAACTAAAATTACCATGCAAAAAAAACTAAAATTAGTATTTAAGGTAGTATATTAAAATGTTTCAATAGAGAATGGTATACATTTATTTCTTAGGATTAATTATTTTGACTGAATACAAAAAGTTAGGAGAAGAATGTGAGTCTATTTTAACTCACTCCCGGGCTTTGCTCCTCTAACTTGCCTCCCATGGGACACGCCTCATGACTTAACTCCCTCCTTGATGTTGATTGTGTAGGGGGGAATCCAACTATGCTTGCCAAAACAAATGAAAATGCATTTCATGCGCTTCTTCACTTCCCTTTTGCTCTCATATTCTTACACTAAATGAAGTTCTTATGTCCCTTGCAATAGAAGTAGGCAATTATGAAGTATATTATCTTTTTCTTAAACGCATTTGCATGCTTCCCATGCAACCTACTATTTGTGTTCATTTTTTAAAATGATTGTTTGTGTTCATTAGTATTACTGATAACTTATATCTCAAGTCCTTTAGAAACCTCATCTGATTTAAGATACAAATCATACAAAGATGTATGGGAATTTTCTAATTTAAATTAAAATAGCATGCATCATACCACTGATTTGATTTTTTTTCTTCCAAACTAGACAAAGCAAGGGGATTCTGAAGGAGGAAGAGATGAACCTCGACTTGTGCGGGGTCACCAGTGGCAGCGGCAGTCCCAGCGTGGGGGTTGCGTGTTGGTAGAGTAATAATAAAGTTTTCTTTTATTATTTTCAGCCTGCTCATGATTTATGTTTTGAGTAATACCTTATGAATTAGTCGACGAATATGTGATTTGCCAGTCAAAACCTATTCTAAATATATGTGATTATTATTCTAAATGGATCCTTAGGCAAAATATGCATGTGGACACATACATAGACTAGCACATGTATCGGCTGATAGCCGCTTCGTCTCGGTGGTGATCCCTACATGTCCCTCTGCCGCCAAGGCCCGGGCCATTGGGCAACCCTGCGCTAGATTGCCGCCCGAGTGCTCACTCACCTCCATCACTTGGGAGCCCCCTCCCGAGCAGTGCCGCAGCAGGCTCGAGCTCTGTCACAATGGGTAATCGGCTCGCCGCATCTTTTTGTCCTCACATCGACCACCACGCATCCCAAGTAGCGAGCGAAGCAAGCACTAACATGACGGTCTCAGGCGCAACGACAGTCATCGGTTGTGTTCTGGAAGAGCAAGCATAGAAGGGGTTAGTGAAAGATGGGCTGATAGGTGGGGGCCATTTGTCATCGTGTATAGAAATATTTAGGAGTTAAGTTGTTACTAAAAAAAGGAGTTAAGCTGATTGGGGATGGGCTAGATACAAGCCTCCTAATGCCTGGAATTTATTGACGGTTATGTTTGTGAGTTAGTTCAGGGAGTTAAATTATAGGCGTTAGTTTAGAGATGCTCTAAGCCGATTCAGAGAGGTGTAGACATCCAAATACACATGCTAATCTTAAGCTCGTGGTCATTGTGGAAATGACTTCGATGAGAGAAATAGTTCAATTAATCTTACTAACTACAACTACAAAAGTGACACCGGGATATCGCTGTTGAAGTTGTTCCTTGGTAGGTCGAGCACCTAGAGCAACACCATGTCATTCAACGCCTTCGGATAGGATGCCACTGAATGGCGTCAAACCGAACTGTTGCTCGAGGCGGTGTGGGATTTCCCTAGTGAGTCTTGAGGTCCACTCACATAAAAAAAAGACCATCCAAGACTAGCCCTTGGAGGTATATTTTTATAGAAGGAATTCTCTAAGCACCCCGGGTCACCTCCGGACTCAAACCCGGGTGGGCTTGCTCGCTCCGAGCGAGCCAAGCCAGCAGGGTGACACCCTGCTCTCGGCCCACTCACATTAGGCGACTATAGCCGAGACTGAGATAGTGAGAATGGAGACTCTGCAACGGAACTCTTAGAAATCTCTCTATCACCGATGTGGTCCCTCCTCTCCCCAGCTGGATGGCCAAAATGGCTAGAAAACCCCAAGTCGGCAAAATACGTACAGAAAACAAGGCAGTTATCCTAGAAAATCTGGCGGAACATGTTCATGTACCGTAATTTGCACAAAATATAGCCATAGCAAGTCGTTTGAATCTAGTGAACATGTTCATGCATTTATCCATAGCAAGTCTTTTGAATCTTCACTAGATAGTAAACGGGTTTGGTAAACCCAGTGGAAAATGCTCTTATCCCGTAACAAACATCCAAGATAATGTTCTCTCTATCTACGAAAGCATTTTGAATGTTAACTTAACACTATGGTGCTGCATGCGTAACGTTGTGGGCAGCTCCATTGTTAGTCTGTTACTGTCCAATCGAGGCCAAGAAATTTATTTTGGTCACTCCGACTTTGGTCGCCAGCTTGACAGCGGATGGATGTACTGTACTGGGCTGAGAAACCCTTCCCCTGCTCGCTGCGTCTCTCCGCTACGCCTCTTAGTGTATGTAGTGTGAGATTCACCGCCTCTCTGTAAGTCTACTTTCCCTATCAATGAAATGATATGCATCCAATGCGTATTCGCGGAAAAAAAGGAAAAAAAGATGCTTGACAGCGGATGGATGTATGAATCAAAAACCTCGGAGTTGGTGGTGTACGGAATCCGTATGGCCTCATTTATCATATCTTCACAAGTCGTACTAATTGCCCCATCCTTAGTTACTCCCTCTGTTAACTAATACAAGACCTTTTATACACAACAACAAATCAAGCCATTTAGTTTTCCCCAAACCCTAAAACCTGTGGCGGCGCTGGAGACGATTAGGGTTTGACGTGGATCCAACTCTGCCCAATGACTCGTCGCCGGTGCAAGCGGGATAGAAGGGCGGCAAGTTCTCTGGGCTCATGGCTGATCCCAGCGCTGTGGGCTCGGGGGAGCGGAGCGATCCCCAGGCGGGCTGTGCCGCCAGGAGGAAACTTGAGGAGGCCCTTGGGAAGCTTGACATATCCAAGGAACAGGCTACTCCTCTGATCCTTGACGATCGCGTCGAGGGAAGGCCGGAGAAGTGGCTGAAGGAAATATGCCCTAGAGGCAATAATAAAGTTATTATTTATTTTCTTATATCATGATAAATGTTTATTATTCATGCTAGAATTGTATTAACTGGAAACATAATACATGTGTGAATACATAGACAAAGAGAGTGTCACTAGTATGCCTCTATTTGACTAGCTCGTTGATCAAAGATGGTTATGTTTCCTAACCATAGACATGAGTTGTCATTTGATTAACGGGATCACATCATTAGGAGAATGATGTGATTGACTTGACCCATTCCGTTAGCATAGCACTTGATCGTTTAGTTTGTTGCTATTGCTTTCTTCATGACTTATACATGTTCCTATGACTATGAGATTATGCAACTCCCGTTTACCGGAGGAACACTTTGTGTGCCATCAAACGTCACAACGTAACTGGGTGATTATAAAGGTGCTCTACAGGTGTCTCCAAAGGTACTTGTTGGGTTGGCGTATTTCGAGATTAGGATTTGTCACTCCGATTGTCGGAGAGGTATCTCTGGGCCCACTCGGTAATACACATCACTATAAGCCTTGCAAGCATTGCAACTAATGAGTTAGTTGCGGGATGATGTATTACGGAACGAGTAAAGAGACTTGCCGGTAACGAGATTGAACTAGGTATTGAGATACCAACGATCGAATCTCGGGCAAGTAACATACCGATGACAAAGGGAACAACGTATGTTGTTATGCGGTCTGACCGATAAAGATCTTCGTAGAATATGTAGGAGTCAATATGGGCATCCAGGTCCCGCTATTGGTTATTGACAAGAGAGGTGTCTCGGTCATGTCTACATAGTTCTCGAACCCGTAGAGTCCGCACGCTTAACGTTCGTTGACGATATAGTACTATGAGTTATGTATGTTGGTGACCGAATGTTGTCCGGAGTTTTGGATGAGATCACAGATATGACGAGGAACTCCAGAATGGTCCGGAAGTAAATATTGATATGTGTATAGTAGTGTTTGATCTCCGGAAGGGTTCCGGAATTCACCAGAAGGGGTTCCTGATGTTTCTCGAAATGTTTGGGCACGAGAACACTTTATCTGGGCCAAAGGGGAAAGCCCACGAGGCTTTTGGAAAGTGCAAAAGGAAGTTTTGCGGAGACGAGAGGCTAGACGCCAGGAACCCTGGCGTCTAGGGGGTAGACGCCGGGAACCCTGGCGTCTAGCCCTGGAGTCTGAGAAGGACTCTTGCCTTTCGGGTGAAACCGACTTTGAGGAGGCTTTTACTCCAAGTTTCAACCCCAGGGCTCAACATATAAATAGAGGGGTAGGGCTAACACCAAAGACACATCAAGAAACACCAAGCCGTGTGCCGGCAACCCCGTCCCCTCTAGCTTATCCTCCGTCATAGTTTTCGTAGTGCTTAGGCGAAGCCCTGCGGAGATTGTTCTTCACCAACACCGTCACCACACCGTCGTGCTGCCGGAACTCATCTACTACTTCGCCCCTCTTGCTAGATCGAGAAGGCGAGGACGTCACCGAGCCGAACGTGTGCAGAACTCGGAGGTGCCGTGCTTTCGGTACTTGGATCGGTCGGACGTGAAGACGTATGACTACATCAACCGCATTGATATAACGCTTCCGCGAACGGTCTACGAGGGTACGTAGACAACACTCTCCCCTCTCGTTGCTATGCATCACCATGATCTTGCGTGTGCGTAGGAATTTTTTTGAAATTACTACGTTCCCCAACAGTGGCTCTTGGCCGGGAAGGTGCTCCACCGGAACTATATTCACATCCAGACCATCACTAATGCGCTGCGGCCGGCATGGGGCAATCCGCGCGGTCTGAAGTTCAGATCAGAGGGAGTAAATGTGTTTGTAGCAGAATTCAAGAATCAGAGGGACAGCGATCGGGTGTGGGGCGGCTCGCCATGGCATATCAGCAAAAACACTGTGGTGTTGGCTGAGTTTGACGAGTGCATGCGGCCTGACGAGGTCCAGTTTGATCGCCTGCAGATTTGGGCTAGGGTTATGGATCTACCCTATAACCTAAGGGATGAGGCGTGGTGGATGCTAATCGCTAAGCAGATGGATAAGAACGCCCAGTTTGTCAAGTTTGATCACAATGGCGGTTACCTGAGAGCAAGGATATCAATTGAGGTAGACAAGCCTTTGAGAAGGTCGATTTTGATCGACTCTGTCAGGAGGAAGAAGATGGATGTGTACGACATTCAATATAAACAGTTGCCTTATTTTTGCTTCTCCTGTGGCAGACTAGGGCACTCAGAGCTCTATTGTGCTACCCCGGGCTCTCGCGATGCCAAGGGTGAGCTTCCGTTTGGCTCCAAGCTTCGTGCTTTGGATGATGCAAAGAAGCAGCCGGCCAGCGACAACTCCACCAAGGAACCAAAGACTCATAGCAAGCCAACCACTAGAAATTCGAGTACTACCAAGGAACCTGGGGAGGAAGTGACATCTCCTATGAAGAACAAGCAACAGCCGAAGCGCAAAGAAGGCCCACACAAAGTTTACAAACTAGTGGCAAAAACATTGCTGCTTACAGATGGGAGTTCGAACGATCCAATTGGGGACACAAGTGCAAACATCAAGGACCCAAGCTCAGCTGGTAATGGAACAGAAGGAGATGTTTTTGCTCGTGAACCAAAGAAGAAGAAGCCTACACCAGAAAACTCGACAGAGACCGCGGCATGGTCCTGCCCATCACAATGAGTGTTTTAAGTTGGAACTACCGGGGGCTTGGGAACCCCGAGGCAGTTCGGGAGCTTTGCAGTATTGTGAAGCTGGAAGGACCCTCCCTTCTCTTTGTAATGGAAAAAAAATGAAGGCAAAAACAGTTGAGGATTTGAAGTATACGCTTGGTTTTGCAGACAGTTTTGCTGTTGACAGTGTCAGCCTCAGTGGCGGCATAGATCTTTTTTGGTCCAAGGATGTGACGGTTGATTTGAAAATTTTCAGTAAGAACCATATCGATGTACTAGTTCATAATAATAATCAGAACACTTATGTTTGGCGTTTCACTGGTTTTTACTGAGCACCACGAGCGGAAGATAGACATCACAGTTGGCGATTCTTGCGTGCTTTGTATAACATACCCCATAGTGCATGGCTATGCGTGGGAGATTTTAATGAAATTTTGTTTGCTTGTGAGCACTTCAGCAGAGCGGCGCGGTCTGAAACTCACATGAGAGTGTTTCAGGAGGTTGCGGATGAGATCTCCTTCCAAGACCTAGGCCCTAGGCTGGTCTGGCAGCGGCGCGGTCTGAAACTCACATGAGAGCGTTTCAGGAGGTTGCGGATGAGATCTCCTTCCAAGACCTAGGCCCTAGGCTGGTCTGGCACGGCCTACACATGGGACAACAATCAAACAGGAGATGCAGATGTCAAGGCACGGCTAGCTAGATAGAGCCTTTGCCAATGAGGAATTCCGGCAGCTTTTTCATCACATATGGGTTAGACATTTACCTTCAGTTGAGTCTGATCATTGCTTTGTGATAGCAGAAATCAAAGAGGTATTGACAGATCGGCCTAGGGCAAAGAAGCAATTTTGGTATGAAAACGTATGGCAGATCCATACAGATTATGATCGCCTTGTAGCTGAGACTTGGCGAGGCATACCGCGGACTCCGGGCCTCCAAGGCATTGCATCGGCACTTGGTACATTGCAGTCAACATTAGAGCCATGGAGTTTGAAGGAGTTTGGGTGTTTGACACGTATTGTCAGACAACTCCAAAAGCGTCTGAACCGTGTTCGGTGTCAGGCCACAGGAATGGGGTCGTCGGATGAGGAGAAAGACATTGTTAAAAAACTGAAAGAGGCCTTACATCAAGAGGAAGTATGGACTCGATAGCGGTTGAGAGTTTCGTGGCTCCGTTAGGGTGATCGCAATACATCCTACTTTCAGGCACAAGCAGCGCATCGCCAACGAATGAATAAAATCACAGAGTTGCGACGAGCTGATGGCACCGTTTGTGCTAGTGGAGATGAGGATAAAGTGGAGGTGCAGACCTTTTACCAATTGTTATATGAATCACAAGGTTTTGCCGATCCGCAGTTTCTGTTATCGCATGTGCCGATCAAGGTGACACAGGCGATGAACACCGAACTTTCCAAACCCTACACCCCAGAGGAAGTCAAGGTGGCGCTGTTTCAAATGGCTCCGCCGAAGGCGCCCGGTGTTGATGGTTTTACTGCAGGTTTTTATCAGCGTCATTGGGATTTACTTGGTAATGACGTAACCTAGGCAGTGCTTGATTTTCTTAATGGGGGCGAGCTACCATCGGGTCTGAATGATACTTCTATTACTCTCATCCCCAAGGTTAGACACCCCCAATCAATAACTCAATACCGTCCTATTGCTTTGTGCCCTGTTCTGTACAAGATTGCAGCTAAGGCAATCACCAATCGATTGAGATGCATTATGGACGAGGTAATCAGTGAAGAGCAAAGTGCTTTTGTTCCCGGCCGCCTCATTACTGACAATGTCCTAGTTGTGTATGAAAGCATACATACGATGAGGAGGAGGAAGAAGGGCAAGAATTACTCATGTGCGGTCAAGCTTGACATGATGAAAGCATATGATCACGTTGAATGGCATTATCTGGAAGCTATACTAGTTCGGATGGGCTTCTGTATGAGCTTCATTAGATTGATAATGAAGTGTGTCTCCTCGGTTCGGTTTTTGGTGCGTGTCAACGGTGAACTGTTACCATACTTCACACCAACCAGAGGATTCCGACAAGGAGACCCAGTTTCACCATACCTTTTTCTGCTTTGTGCAGAAGGTTTTTCCTCATTGTTAAAATATTACAATGGGATAACTATAGAGAAGGGTCTGAGGGTGAGTTATAGATCACCATGGGTCACTCATTTATTATTTGCAGATGATAGTCCGATCTTCATCAACGCATGTAATCCAAGTGCTCTCAGACTTAATGAGGTTCTCAGGATCTATGGAGAGGCCTCGGGCCAAAGTGTTAATCGTGAAAAAAGCTCGATATATTTCAGTTCTAACACTCCTGATTCGTTGAGACAGGTTATGCAAGCAACACTAAATATCCATGTGCAAGCATTCAGTGAGAAATACCTGGGGCTACCTACTGCTGTGGGTCGGATCACGAGTGGCACTTTTGATCTCATCAGCGAAAGAGCTCGTGGGAAAATACAAGGTTGGTCGGGAAAATTGTTGACATGTGCAGGCCGAGAGACTCTTCTCAAATCGGTCATCCAATCTATACCTACTTATCCGATGAGCACTTTTCTTCTGACCAAAAAAGTCAGTAAGAGTCTTACTTCACCAATGGCTAAGTACTTTTGGAGTAGCTCTCTTGACAAGAAATCATTGCATTGCGTGTCCTGGAAGGAGCTAGCAACACCCAAGTGCAAGGGCGGTATGGGTTTCCGTGACCCTCATTTTTTTCAATCTTGCTATGTTGGGCAAACACGCGTGGCGGTTCATCACCAATCCCATCTCTCTTTGTGCAAGAGTTTTGAAAGGCCGCTACTTCCCCGATACTGACTTCATGCAGGCTACTGTACCTAAGTTGGCGTCGGCCACTTGGAGGGCGATCATGGCCGGGAGGGAGGCCCTACGTTCTGGACTGATTACCCGCATGGGCGATGGCTCCTCCATTTCGGTTTGGAATGACAAGTGGATTCCAGGTACAATATCCATGCCTCCCATTTTTCGGCCACAACATATGATTGTTGAGCGTGTGTTTGAGCTTATTGATCCATCTAACTGGTCGTGGAGACAAGAACTTGTTCGACATACTTTCATTGCTCCTGATGCTAGAGCAATTTTGAATATCCCTATTCGGCAAGGAGGAGGAGATGATTTTTTTGCATGGGCATTTGAAAGATCGGGGAACCACACTGTGAAGTCGGCGTACCGTGCTCTCGTGACTCAGAAAGAGCGAGTTGCTCTAGAGGAAGGGACGGCTATCGGAACCTCACAGGAAGATACACGGTTGTGGAAATCCCTATGGAAATTGAATGTCATCCCGAATGTTAGTGTTCTGGTGGAGGGTTCTTCGTGGAATTCTCCCAGATGAGGTCACTCTTAACTATCGACATATTGCAGAGATCCGTCGATGCAAAGTTTGTTTGGCTATGGACGAGAATCTGGAACATGCACTCATACATTGTTCACATGCAAAATGCTTCTGGGAAGAAGCATATGCTTGGTTTGGCCTCCGATTGCCTCGTCTTCATCCTGACTCATGGGCACGGGATATCACATGTGACCCTCGGTTTACTGATGATGACCGTGCCAAAATCACAACAATCATGTGGTCTATCTAGCATTCCCGGAATCGGATCAAGCACGGCGAAGAAGGGAAGAATCCTACAGCGACGATCAGGGCTACTAAGGAGGCGATTGCCCTCCTTCATCTTCCATGTCGAGATGCGACGATTTTGCCTGGTTTCGGTTGGAGACCACCTGATGAGGGACTCGTCAAGATCTCCACGGACAGTGCCTTAAATTTGGTAGATGGCAGGGGCGGTGCAGGAGGGGTGGCTAGATCCTCTTCGGCGCTCCTGGGAGCATGGTGCAAACCATATTTGGGTATTTTTGATCCCTTGATTATGGAGGGTTTATCACTGCGAGATGGAGTTCGTTTTGTTTCACTTAGAGGATTCTCGCATGTGGTCATGGAAACTGATTGCTTGGAGATGGTGACGCTCTGGAACACTCGCCACAATTCCCGGTCAATTATGGCTCCTTTCTTGTTAGAGATAGGAGAGCTATGTAATAATTTTACTTTATTTGATATTCAACATGTAATCAGGTCAGCTAATGTTCCGGTGCATCTTTGTGCAAAGCGCGCTTGCACTCTGAATGTGACCGATAGCTGGCTTGAGGAGACTCTTGGCTTTTTGGTGACCAGCCTATTGGCTGACTGTCCCAAGAATGCCTTCATATGAAATAAATCTCTCTGGTTTCCCCGTAAAAAAATTAATACAAGGCCTTTTAGATCACTATATATTAGTTTACAGAGGAAGTACTACTCAATTTGTTCGAGCCTTTTGTGTTGGTGAGTGAGTTGATTGTTTTTGTTGGCTATGACTACAAGAACAAAGGTGAGGTGCGTTTTGTTTACAGGCTAATCAGCGCTATTTGATCAAATGCAAGGAGTAACTTATTCTTTGTTACTACTCCATACCAATGCAAGTAGTAACTTATTCTTTGTTACTACTCCATACCATTGCTGGATTTTTTTTGGGTGAAATATTTATGAAACAGGCTGCAATTTGGAACTCGCTCTACTACGTGGAAGGACAGTATTCAAACTAAGATATTCTGTGGCAAGCAATCACGGCCCACTGACCAAATCATCAAACGGCACGGGCCGGTGAACACAACTTGCACTCTTTGTGAAGAGGTTCGGAATGTGGAGAGGCTAAGTTCATTTGGAGTGGTGTCCGTTTGTGGCTCAATGTCACTTGGGATCCTAAACACTTCTCTTATTTCATTGAATACCTCGCTATGACCAACGAGGCGTCCCGTTAAAAGTTTACTTTGGCGCTTATTTTTTTCCAGCTAAGCCTACTGATTGTGTGTTTAAATTGATTGCCATCTTACAGTAATGGTGACCACTCCCTAAAGCGCAAGACGTTGATGGCATTGACCTCATGACCTTAAAGGTTCGTCCATCTGCTATCTCCTTGTCATCAGCGCCTGAGTAGCTCTACCCTTTTATTTCATCCCTAGATGTTACTTGTGGCCTGCGTGCCCTTCTATTACCATGTTTGGCTCTGAACTTCTTCCAGTTAAGTTTGTTGAATTTATGCTCAGTCGTACTATAATGCTGGTGTATGGCGCCATGCTTGGCTTTATTTTAAAGTCAGGTGATTGTATTTTCTCTTTAAAAATGATTGTTCTTTGTTTATACATGACAAGGAATAACTTTATTCTTTGCCACCTTAGGGGTACCTGTTAATTAGTTGCTCCGATTATCTGCGTGTTGAATAGGTTTTGTTTGTCCGTTTGTTGATTATCTACCGCACCCTTTAGTGTTGATATTAAGGCCTAGAAATTGATATTAGCATTGGGCAACCCGAATGTCCTTGTTTGGATATTATGAATAACTATTGTTTGGATGGTTAGGGAATTGAGTTGCTGAATTGGCCCAAAATATTGGCTAGCCCACTCTCGCAGGCCACCAAGCTATTCTCGGATTCGAGGTTACGAGCTCGGCTTTGTCTTAGTTTTTTTGGCCATTACTTTTTTGTGATTTGATAATTTGTCACTTCTTACATTTGTAATTCATCTGTTGCCACCTTTTACTTTGTACTTTCATCTTTTACCATTTTTCACACAAAAACAATACTTGCAAATGACTGACACAATATATGAATAAAACAGTGGACCAAAATACCCCTTTGTGCTAGTTTGACTAGTGATTCCAGCCAATTGAAATCGAATCGGGAGGGATGAACCTTTTCACCGCCACCGTTGCTCTGGTGACGGCCCCTCCCCCCTCCTTGTCCTTCATGGCCATGACTAACAGTTGTGGGGCGACGACCATGGCGCAGATCGTTGAAGTGAGGGGCAGAGTACCAACTTTCATTGGTGACGTGGGGCGCACTACTCCCCACCTCGTGCGGCTCACTACCAGTCTGCCACCACCCCATACTTCTTGTCCCTATTGTCAGTTGCTCACGGTTGTCGCCACTGCCTCCGGTCGATGGAGCTCTGCGAGCATAACTAGCGTGCACTCCCGTGGATGCAGGTTCTGGTGCATGTACAATGCCTACGTGGCCATGACTAACAGTTGTGGGGCGACGACCATGGCGCAGATCGTTGAAGGGAGGGGCAGAATAGGGCTTGGCCGGGAATGGCGGGCACTGCCTCCAACCGCCATCATTTAGCGTTGTTGAGGGCGAGAGGTGAAGATGGTCAATCTGTAGGTTAGTGATATTCTAGTCATTTTACGTGGGAACCACCTGAAAGAGGGAAAAAGATCAAAGTGCAAAGTAAAACAGCAGCAACAAATGAATTACAATCTCCACTACTACTATTAAACAACCAAGTTGTGGTAGAAACATTGAATATCAGCTATTCGTTATCTTAGGTCTGATAACCTACATTGCTCCAATGATGTTGTACCCATTAAAGCACCGTAATTAGCAATTAAGCAATGTACTAATTAGCATTCTAAAAAATAAACATTGTCACCCTAGTTAGCATTCCAAACTTAAATAGTGTATCAATCGATCAAATTACCATAATGAGCAATCCAAAAAGAAACATCGTAATTTAGAATGTTCTCAAACAAGTTGACTTAATCGATCCCTAGAGTACGACCTTGTAAGTTGCGAACCGTCAGAGATATCGATGTTCACTTCTTGGCAAGACTGGTTAAAAAAATCCGAAGAAGCAAACGATATTCCCTCAAAAAAGGAAAAAGAAGAAGCAAAGCATTAGAATAATAAAAAAGTCTGAATTTTTAATTTTTTTTATTCATGCGTTTCACATAGTGATCTAAACGATTTTAGATTAGTTCACAGAGGAAGTAATAGTGTAAAAAAGCGGAAAATTATCAATGTGCAAAATAACCAGCGGCTAAATAAAAGAGAAGAAACCTTGGTCTTCTACCTGGCCATGGGCCGGGCTTGGGCCGGGCCTAAAAAACACACGGCAGAAAACAGAGGCCCAGACCCTCCCAGGCTCTACCATCGGGCCTACTTTTCAAGCCCAAGCCCGGCCCATCTGGTAAAAAGCCCTGAAAAGCCTTTAGAGCATAGGGCCGTGGGCCAGGCCTCTTCCTTAAACTGCCAATATGCCAAGCCCAAGCCCATCTAGGCCCTTCTGGTGGGCTCAAAACTCAGGCCCAAGCCCGGCCCACGGGCAAGCCCATCGGCCTAGGCCCTGGATTTTAGGGCCGGACCTGGGTGGGCCGACAGGGCCGGGCCGGAGATGGCCAGGACTACTTGGTCTGCTATTCGGGATCGAGCGCTCCTCCTACCGGTTCGCCGACGCTCCAGGGGAAAGGCGAACTTTAGCCGGAGTAGCGCAGTGCTTCCGGCGGCTCAGGTCAGCCCCTCTCCGTCTCTCTTCTCTCCGGCGGATCGATCCCCTCCTCCCTCGCGTGCGCGCACCTCCAGGCGCCTCCGCCTCACCCACCCCCGCGCCCATCTCCCCGCTCGCTCGCCTCCCCGCACCCCACCGCACGCCCGCGGCCTCCCGTGGCACAAGGCACGCCAGCCTCTTCCCCCCGTCGCCGCTTATTCCTCCAGCCCCATGGCCACCATCCCCTAGCCCCCTCCCTAACCCTACTCAGAAACCCCCTGTGTGCTAGTAATCTGAGATTCTCTTACCTTTTGTAGGTCACTGGATTTGGGCATGAATCCCCAGCAGGAAGATCCAAGGTACCTACGTATTTGATGTGCTTTGTGCGTGATCTTGGTCTGTTAGCCTTAGATGTGGATACAAAATTTGCTTTTGGGTCCTTTTGATGCTTGAATGTACAATTTGTCGTTTCATTCTTTCATATGCTGTACAAATGATTCATTCATTCATGTGCTGAACAAATGCACATATAGTCTACGATCGCAGCAATAATCAGTATAAGGTTGCAGAAAATTCCACAAACAAAATTTGTGGTACCAACCACGCCATGCCACAAGGGTGGGTATCCAATTTGATAAAACCATCACCGTACTTCAGCCAAGCTAGCAGGAAGGTGTCGGGAGTGGCTGCGATAAGTTCATTGTTCGAGTCCACTTCTGACTGCACATTGAATAAATTTTCTTGCAATTGAATATGAGTAGCCGGATGCACCTTCAGAATTGTCTCATTTGTTTCTCTAGTGGCACCTAAATCTTTTGTAGCTGACAATGATCGGTACTTATAGCTATGCTAGAAAGCGATGCAATAACTCCTTCGGGTAGCTTGCTGAGCACAACCACTTCCATAAATTTGGCAATCAACTATATATGGTTATCACATAATGAACTCCTGGGTCCCACTGCTACTTAAGATTTCTGTCTCCTGTATTGATCATACCTCTGCCCTTGTACAAAAAGTAACAACAGCCTGGGATCTTAAATCAAGCTTCCTTGCTGGATCAAAAGGCCTGACAGTACCAATTTGAACTGTCAACCATTTCAGTGGAGCTGTGAACTCCCATGAGGTGCACTGCCTAATGAGAATTGTATCTTGCATTCCCTTGCACCAATTAAGATTCCCAGTAACCCACATACCAGATGGATCTCTGGATCCACTGTTCAGACCACTCTTCATGATTTTGCATTGCTTGCAAGGTTATAGAAGAATCAAGGATATTGCAATTTGACATGGTTCGAGAACTACTCTGTATAGCATCACAGAACATATGCACCATATGTTGCTCCTCATCATATCCCGGAGCGAAAGCATCTCGGACCCATGGTTATGTGTCCGCCAGGCAAAGTTCTGTGTTGCACCTAAGTGAAGTCACGAGCTGAAGGGATGACCATGGCAATGACTTTGGTACCTGACCTGAACATGGCTGTTCGGGAGGACGTGGTGGTGGCGGCGGTATTGAGGAATGGCGGTACTTGCTCCTCGGAGTCCAGCGCACTCGGCGATGAGGGATTGGCACCTTGGAGACCCACTTGATGAGGTGTCTGGGACTCTGGGTTGCGTCCGGATTCCTTCCACTTCAAGCCTTGTGTCGAACACCTTGACTGCCTGGCATTGCTGTACCTTCCCTGACACTGAAGAGTGGCCGCACAAGTATTTGTTGCAGGAATTGACATCAGAATAGGCTGGGCATCCTCAACATTGGAGCTTGGCATGGGCAATGATGAAATTTTGGTGAACACCTTCTAGGTGCTCGTGGGGGCGGTCCCCGCGAAGGGCTGGACCCCTGTAGGTGTGTCAACAGTCGCTGTGGATGACAATGGTGTTGTTGCTGTGGTGAGGGTCATCAAAGTTGTGTTTGACACCTTAGAGAGGGACGGTGCCGCTGGCATGACAAAAGATTGCCAAGGGCTCGGCATAGGTGTACACACGATGGAAATATTGCAGCATGCGTTGTAGATGTTCCTGCCATGCAGGGCGTTAGGCGCGCACACAGCCTCGCATCCAGATCGAAGCTGGACCGAGGTCTCCACCCAACCATTTCCCTGGAACATAGCAATCATAGTCACACCACAACCATAAAGCTCAAAGACCTGCCAGAGCACGGCCTCTGTCATAGGATAAATCATGTGGCTCACGGAGACATGGATGGCGCTGTTCATGGTCACCTCCTGGTTGTTCTGACATTTCGCCAAACAATTAGTGTCCAGAAACCAGTTTGTAGCAACTTCCAACCGATCTGACCGCGGATCGGTATTACAGCAGCAGAACAAGATCCACCACCAACCTATCGTCGGAATTACGGATCAAGGCCGGAAGAGCGCGAGGAACGGTGGCTCTGAATACCAATTGTAACGAACGTGCCTCTCTCATACAGATTAACACCATGAACTAGATACAAGGTACAGATTACACGAGTAATTGGAGGAATTAGACGAGGAAGAGCAGGGAATCAGGGTAGGCAGCAAGAGGGAGGGAGGGAAGGTCGTACGGACACGAGGGAACGGAGAGGAACCGAGGAAGAAGAAGAAGGCCTGAAGCTGCTTTTATTATGTTCGATGCCTTTCTGCAGAGAAGCTGTCGCTTATATCCTAATCCCTTGTATCTCTCTTTCTCATCTCTTGGACGCAGTTGCAGTCAAAGCCCATCACCAGCCCGGCCCGTGGCCTATCCCATGACAGGTTTGATATTGGGGATAATTCAATTCCATGGCCCTGAATATCAACATCCAAACAGAGCAAAGCCTCCTCCCACCGAAGCCAAAGAGAAACCAGGCAGCCTTTTTTCAATGGCTGAAATGAAGGGCAGAGATGCTTCCTTGGAAGCTTTGAATCTGCTAAAGGTAGCCCCAGGTAATTCCGGGGGAAGGTTTCCACCGAAACAGCCAAGAACTGAAGCAATTTGAACACTCTCACATGCCTCTAGGTTTATGGGGACAGAAGTTGACTTGGAGTAGTTGATCGACAGTCCAACTATGCCTTGAAAAAGCTTCCAAATTCTCCTTCAGTAACTTGGCATTTTCCTGGTCTGCTTCCATAACAATTAACATGTCTTCGGCATCTTGGAGCACGAGGTGAGGTTATTCAGGTAAAACAAAGTGCCGCAGTAAACCTCGAGAAGCAAACTGCTTAATTGTCTACTAGAGAACGTCCAACTATGACCAGTAGTGGGGAGAGCGGGTCTGCTTGCCTTAAACCCCTTTTCAGATTGGCTCCACTTTTCCTTTTTCTATAGTTCTGGATTGAATCTATGACATAGAAAGAGTTGTCCGCAATGCATCTGTCCCAACTGATCCTCATCAACAAATGACTTAGGCTTTGTTCGGTTGAGGTGGATTTCGAGGGGATTGGCAGGGATTGAGGGAGATTAAATCCCCTACAAGCCAAAATCCCCTCCAATCCCCTTGAGAAGAGGATTAACCGAACAAGGCCTTAATGAAATACTGTAATCTGGCTGCAAGTACCTTAGTAATCCACTTATTTGGTCAATCAAGAAAGGGGGTCGGTCTTAAGTTATCAGGGGTGTTGGTGTTGTCTTTTTTTCGGCAGCAGAATCATAAAAGATATGTTTATTCTGTCAAGCTCCACTGTTCCCTCAAAGAACTGATCAAGCAAGGTAAGTGTATCTTCCCTGATTAAGTCCTGAAAAAAAAGCCGAAGTGAAGCCATCCAGCCCAGGGCTTTTGCCCCGGTGTATATTTTAGATAGCCTTTATTATTGGACGCTAATAATGGCTGGTCTTTTTGTTCTTCTGAGAATTCATGACTGAAAAAACTGTTTTATATGTATGTATATGAACAATGTTCATGAGGAACACTTTTAGTTACCCATTTGATTTTCCTCTCTCTTGAAAATCTGTTAGGGTCATGCATTTTTCTTGTTGTATAACATCATCCACTTGAGCATCAACCAAAGAAAAATGGACAAGGCTGAGTTTTTGTTGTTTGTCATTCTTTTTAGAGAGAATCCAGAGAAGCTAAAGTTGACCAAAGTGTTGACTGAGGCAGTGAAGTGTGCACAAGCTCTCAAGACTGATGAATTGATTGCTGACACCAGAGTTAAGGAAGCTTTTGCAGAGCTGGTGAATGAAGTGTACCCGCGTCTACCTGAGAGCCTACAGGATCAACTGCTTGTTGACTTCAAACTCAACATCCTCCGTCGAGCGCAAGAGAAAAATACTCCGGCTGAGTTGATGGATGGTGAGCAGAAGAAGAACTTCCTCAGGAAAAAAGGAGCTCGTACCAATACCTTGTGGATTATAGAAAAGCTAGTCCTGTTAGTCGGCGTATGCTGCTTCATGTACCTCATGAGCTTCTATGTCACTGGGTACTGAACACACAAAGATATGCCTAAAGTTTATTTACAAGTACAATCAAACTGCTTCTTTTTGTCGAATATTATGTTGTTTGTATTATATAATTCTTATGGTGGCTAGAACATGTGTACCTCTATGCACATGTAACACCTTTCTTAGTGACCTGATTGTTGTTTATCTGCTGATACACAGGGGGAAATGAATATTTGCACATGGGGATTCAGTTGCTTTGGACAAGGACAACAACAATCTTTCAGGGCAGCACAAGTATGGGCTCTGCTCTGGTGGCATGTAGAATTCGCATGGCTGGAGAGGTAGTGATGTAGATGTGTCTATCTCGTGCGTCAACTTTGAAGTGAACCTCTAGAAATATATGGCAGTGTGGCGTCGTCTTGTTATTTTTTCATGTTGCAAGATCAAGTCTTGAACTAATGGTTCTGTTGCTGAATCTTTCAGCTGATCTCTTAATCAGTTAAGCTCCAAGGTGGTTTGAGATATTTTGACATATGCTGGCACATCGGGCATTGATAGCATGTGACATTCACATTGTTCAGTTTTTGTTGAATTTTTCATTATTGTTCTGCATTTGGGGCGTGCGATGCTTTCAGGGTGTGTTTGAGATGGCTTTAGATGCTTGTGACTGTTTTTCCTCGTTTTTTGAGGTTGCGCCCGGACCCAGGTTATTGGCAGCATAAATACTTTATGAGAATCCTAGTGCTGCACGATGATGAGTAATTTAGAATCAGGCTAGGTTTCAGGATGTGTCAATTGCAGTGGTGGGTTTTGAAATTAGCTTCAGCTGATATAGCGAACTGACACTGAGTTATTGTAGTAGCTTCAGTTTATATAGCAAACTGACACCCATACATCTCTGTTTAGGCAGTAGCTTTATCTGATATTCTCTCTCCTGAAGCTATTATGCAGTGGAAAAATTGTTCTCGAGATAAAGCTATCTCACCTAAATCTACGATGCTATATTCAAAGTTCAGACATGTAAGATGGGTTATAAGATATATTAGTAGGTTATTGTGCATGGATTTGTAGCGGTCACTTAAATATTACAAAAGATATCTGAATGTGACATGTGATTCTTCAGTGACGTTACATGGGTGCACTTCAGAATATTCTCCGGTTGGAGTTATATTAGAAGGCATATCCCCCGCAAAATAATAATAATATTAGAAGGCATGTAAGCACATTCTTTTTTTCTCTATCTATATATCTCTGTAATATCTTGTATTTTGGAGAAAATATCTGTTGTACTCATTAGTGCCGATTCATTTATCCAAAATCTGTTATCAAACTGCCAACATTTTCAACTTACCCGTAGCTCACATATCTTGGGATCTTTATTGATTTAAGTAGGTCATGCTCAAAAATGTCTTGCCAGGATTTCGCACATGTGATGTCATCTGATGTGTTGTTATACCGTTGGTCTAATTGTTTGTTACTAGATTCTGAATTTTCTTCTTGGTATCTTGTAGTTGTTTGATCATGGTCATGCCGGAAGTTGGGTTCAGAAGCAGGAAGAAATTGTATCCTAGAAAGAAACTAATGGGACTAACTCGCTTTGAAAACAACGTTGTTGCAATGGTTTACCTGACCGTGGATGTGCAAAGGAAGGTCCTAAGTTGTTTTTGAGTTTGATGATGCTAATGAATAAGATGTTTTGACAGTGATCTCTACTGTTTCTGTATATCATCTGAATATGTTTTCTAAGGCCGTTTGATGCTCAACACAAAGGCCGGTTTGTTTCTAAGGAGTATCTTAGGTTGACGTTCTGTTGTTTCTATGCTGCAATCAATGTGCATTTGCATCCCCCTGTTGCTGATCATGATCAAAATCCCTTGGTTCCAAAGTTTTCGTGTGATGGCAAATAAATGTCCCTTGCTCAACACTGTTTCTTTGCAGTGTGCTTTCGGTTGGATTCTACCCTGGGCTTTAGTTTAATTTGCAGGCTATAGCCGGGTGAAGTGCCTTCGCTTGGATGTTGCAAGTGTCACATATGCCGCCATTCCTAGTGGTCTAATTGCTCCGTGAAGTAGGCAGACACCCGACCGACTTGGAGGGCAGCACCCACGATCTTGACAACACGCTTGCGGAACTGTGAGACCTCAACAAGGTGGCTGCTCGTGAACTTAGCTCTGCTCTTCCGTTGTGTGGTGTTTTCTTGTGTCACCGATGAGATGAAACGTAGTGCAGCATGCTGTCCTGCTATAAATTACGACCACTTGATCACAAGTGAGGCTATTCATCATAAGCAGCAGAAAATAATCACATTGGCAGAACCCGTCTCTCACTCACTCAAACCACCTCCCAATCAAGCTCCCTGTAACATCTCAGTTGTCCTCTAATATCCCAACTCGTACATAAGCTTTACAAATATATACATATGGAAATTGTAATGACCACATATCATTGTAACCTCTGGATCGGGAATAGGTTGCTAGGCATGATCTTAATTTATAGGTGCGTGCCTATATGTGTTATTCATGCTTTTTTTATGCAAGTTAGTTGATGGTTATCAGAACATTGTGTGCATGCATTCATTCAACTCCATGCTTTCTTTATGCAAATTAGTTGGTGGCCAACATCAAAACATGCATGAACATTATTGCATGCATTCATACAAGATGACCTATATGTATCAATGGCCAATATGCATGTAAATTACAGGGATGCCTCATTTTATTCCTTTTTTGTGAAAAGGCAAAAGTATATACTCCCTCCGCCCAAAAATTTTGTCGTCTTAGATTTGTCTAAATACGGATGTATCAATTGATACTACATATGTATTTAGACAAATTTAAGACAAGAATTTTGGGACGGAGGGAGTATTAAGTAACACAAATCCTTACAAAAACACTCTTACAAAAATGGAAAAATACATCCAAAATTTTGGGGGTGCGGAAGTCTTCTTCCTCCTGTTCCAATGGCGGTGCCAAGACCAAAGCTTGTTCCTGCCTCTGGTCTTTGTCTCAGCGGAGCAAACTTTCTTAAACACAAGAGCTTGTAGAAGTTGCGACCTATAAGTCATCGATGTTGACCAGGAGACGCCGACGGTCGTGATCAATGTAGTAAATGTCTGTCTCATAAAAGGAAACAATGTCGAGGCCTATAGAAAGCCCCAATACTGACCAGTCGGAGTTGGGGAACACAATACTCACATGCTCTCCAAAGAGGCCGAGACTATCCAACCTTCGTCGTTCGGAATTGGAGTCAGAGGACCAAGATGTATGACCATCTTGTTCACTTTGCATGACTGTGCTATCGACTAAGAGAAGGAAATATGGCTCCCATGGGTAGATTGGGGCCTGCCTGTAAGTGCATCTAGTGCCACCCCTAGTTGGTTTTGGAGTATTGACGACAAACCTAGTTGAGGGACTAATGTGTTTGTGAGAATTGCAGGATAACACAGGTAGAAGTCCCTCATTGATTCGGTTTTCCTACCAGAGATGACCCCTAAAAATGTAAGAAGACATTGAAGTCAAAGGTGGTATGTGAAGACATTCACATTGAAGACTATGACAAGAGAATACATCGCATGAAGACTATGGAGCGCGAAGACTTAGTTCTTTTCTCGTTCTTTTTCTTCTTTGTTGAGTCATAGGAACCACCGTACTGTTAAGTGGGGTCCAAGTGAACCAGTCAGAATGACTGAAGTGATGCTTAACCAAAATCCTATGTCTTCGAGTGAAGACTATGAGAGAAAAATCTTGTCCAGAGTTGGATAAGTCAGCTTTGCTTGTAGCCCAAGTAAAGTTGCCGTGTGTGTTTGAAATCTGACCGTTGGAACACGTGTCAGTTCCTTAGTGACCAAGGGTCATTTCGGACAAATCAGGTCGGGTTGCCTAGTGGCTATAAATAGCCCACCCCCTACAACCATAAACGGTTGGCTGCTCAGAGTTAGTACACGGCTTTTGTCATTTGAGAGCAACCCACCTCGAAGCCTTTGAGAGAGAATTCCTTGTGAGGATAAAGCCCTAAACACCCAGAGCCAAAGAGTGTTAGGCATCACTTAAGTCTTCCTGTTTGTGTGATCTGAAGACTTATTACACTTGAGGACTGTGAATCCTCCAGCCGGTTAGGCGCCGCGTTCTGAGCATCCAAGAGTCATTGTGGATCGCCGGTGAACGAAGTCTGTGAAGGTTTGGAAGTCTACCTTGAAGACTTACCAGAGTGATTGGGCGAGGACTGGGTGTCCTTAGCTCAAGGGGAATAAGGTGAAGATGAGGTCTTCTGAGTTGAATCTCAGCCTCCCTAACCAGACGTACAGTTGTCACAGCAACTAGAACTGGTCCAACAAATCATTGTCTTCAACGAGTCACTGGTTTCATCCTTCCCTTCCCTTTACTTACTGTTGGTCCTTGTGAAGTCATTGTATGATTGCTTTATCTTTTGTCTTCACTGAGTGACTGCTTGTTCTGATTGCCTTCACAATATCTTCCTACCTGATCTTTACTGCCTAGCTGCTATTAGTCATTGTGCTTTCACTCCATTGAATACTTGACTATGGTTTGCCTAGTGTAGTCTACCTTCCGCTGCATGGTAATGGGTTTATTTCTATCGTTTGTCTTCGAAACTTCCATGTTTTGAAGACTTTCATAAAAATCTCCTATTCACCCCCCTCTAGTCGATCACTAGCACTTTCAATTGGTATTAGAGCAAGGTACTCCCTTGTTCTGTGTGATTCGGTTTAACCACATGGAGTTTTAGCTATGTCGACTGCAGGGATAATCAAAGTCTCCGCTGCGTGCCCAGTCTTCGATGGAACTGAATATCCCTACTGGAAGAATAAGATGCGCATGCATCTTGAAGCCATTGATGTCGACCTATGGTATGTCGTCAAGAATGGCATTCCCAAGGCTGGTGAAGGTGTCACCGCTGCTGATGTCAAGAAGTTCGTTCAACTGGACTCCACTGCCAAGAACATCATTTGTGGTCATCTGACCAAAGGACAGTATGGCCATGTGAGTGCTTTGGAAACATCTAAGCTAGTCTGGGACTGGCTCTCCAAGGTTAACAAAGGTGTCTCAACCCAGAGAGATCAGAGAATCAGTGTCCTTCGCAACCTCTTCAACCGCTTCAAGAGAAATGACAATGAGAATGTTCAGCTCATGTTTGATCGACTCACTGACATCACAAATGAGATTCAAGCCCTCGGCGCCACTGAGATCACCAAGCATGAAGTTATCAAGACACTCCTGAGATCACTTGACAGCTTGTTTGACACCCTAGCCCTGATGATTCAAGAACGTCCTAACTTCAAAACACTCGATCTGTCTGACATACTTGAGAGGCTCAACACACACGAGTTTTAGCTTTTTGAGAAAAGAGACATCTATGGTCCCAACTATGGGCGAACTCGTGCCTTGAAGGCAAAAGCCGTCTCCTCATCTGAAGAAGAGTCTAACAGCAGTTCTGATGATCCTGAAGACATTTGAAAGGAGCTTGCTATGCTTGTGAAGAAGTTCCAAAAATCCACCAAGAAGAAAGGCTTCAGAAAGTCCTCATGATCAAGCTCAAGGAATGATGAAGCTTCTGCTCATGACTATAAGAAGAGAACATGCCACAAGTGCAAGAAACCTGGCCACTACATCTCTGAGTGTCCGCAGTGGGACAATGAGAACAAGAAGAAAAAGAAGAGCAAGGAGTATGATTATGACGACAAGAAGAAGAAGAAATACTCAAAGTCTTCTTCCAAGTCTTCCTCAAAGTCTTCATCACACAAGAAGAGCTCATCTGGCAAGGCACGTGCGTTTGTTGGCAAGGAAATGGATTCGGAGGAGGAGTACGCTTCTGAGGAGGCAGAGGTGGAGTCTGAGGAGGAGTCCGATTCTGGCGTTGCGAGTTTGGCTACAGCATACGTTGCCAAGTCCATCTTCAACACTGAAGACAATGACTCCGTCACTGACACCGATGCAAATGACAAGGACTACTCCGCTCCTACCTACTGCTTCATGGCACGCGGTGCCAAGGTAAACACACGCACTACTCACTATCAAACTTATAGTGAAGATGACTCTGATTGTGGTTCCAAACCTAGCTACAAAACACTTGCTAAAATTGCAACTGAACAACAGAAAGCTATGGAACATATTCAAAAACTGTTAGACAAAAGCGATGACCTGTTAGACGCTGAAATGACTCGATCTCAGTCCTTAATTGAAGACATAAAAAATCTTCACGTTAAGTATGAGGAACTTGAAAGTCATCATGAAACGCTCTCAACAACTCATGAAAAGCTTTCCTATGATTATCTTCAAAGGAAGCAAGATCTTGAGAAACTGAGAGCGGCTCATGAAGATCTTCAAACAAAAAATGAGTCACTTCGCGCCAAACAGATCAGTTCCGCTCAGGAAGGATTTGAACCACCGTGTCTTAAATGCATTGAGCGTGATAATGCTACTTCTGTTGCTGAATGTTCTACTGCTGCTACTGTTGCAATATCTTCAACTGTTGATGTGGTAACTAACCCCTCTGCTGAGGATGCCACTGCTATTGCTGATGGGAATGCTAGGTTGAAGACATTGCTTGAAACAGGGATGTTCAAAAGTCTCAAAGGGCATCAGACACTGTGTGATGTCCTCAAAAGGCAGATCCTGAACCGAAACCCTAGGAAAGAGGGTGTTGGGTTCGAAAGGAAAATGAATGCTGATGGCTCTTACTGGAAACCTAAGCAGTACCCCAAAACCACATGGGTTGCTGCAAAGGGACCTTCAGTGGATCCATCCACCCTATCTGGATTCACTTGTGCTAATCCCATTGTTATTGATGAATCCTTTGATGCAAACTATAAACTGTTTAAGAATCAGAATGGTGAAGTGTTTGCCAGGTATATTGGTACTAACTGCAGGAATGGACCGCCTATGAAGAAGGTATGGGTGCCGAAAATGTGTTTGGAGAATCTTCTGTGAATGTCACCATGACACCACAGGTGAAGAAAACAAACCCCAGACCACAGGCTTCATATGGTCCAAAGGCTTCATATAGACAGAGGACTCACCTGAGTCGCACTAACGCAAATGTTTTGCAGGGAAGCCATACTCAGGCCTGTGAATATGAGCGTGTTTCATCAAACCGCCATATTCATAAGACCAAGAACTATTCTGCTTATTCTTATCAGTACTATTGTCCACCTGCAAGACTTTTTGCTAGGGCTCCAAAGCCAAAGTTCCCAGATGCTGCACTTAGACTCATTGCTTCGAAGCCACCCCTGAAGATGTGGGTGGCTAAGAAAGCTTAACTCTCTTTTGCAGGAAAAGGTCTCCAGCCAAAAACCAAAATCGTCTGAAGCTATTGCTGGGGACCTTAAACATCTTGTAGGGCGCAAGATCAAATGCCCAAATGGTCTTATTATGTACTTTGTTCCTGAGTCGCTTGCTACTTGCCCTATCAGTCATAATCTCGATCTAAGCTTTCATAATTCACTGGCTCGTCAAATGTTTTTGCTTCACAATTCTCTTCGTGAAGCCCATCCCCCTAACTGCACTGTAGGGTAGGACACCAGCTGCTTCAGAATGGATTATTGATAGTGGGTGTACCAATCACATGACTAGCAAGCGAAGCCTTCTTATGGACTCAACCTATGTCCATCTGACAAAAGTCACATCACATTTGCTGACACTGGTAAAAGTAAGGTATTGGGTCTAGGTAGAGTTGCAATCTCAAAGGATCAACATATGGATAAAGTCATGCTTGTTGAATCCCTTGGTTTCAACTTAATGTCTGTCTCAATGCTTTGTGATTTAAACATGATTGTGATGTTTGGAAAATATCGTTGCCTTGTTCTAATGGAATCTGACAAGTCTCTAGTGTTTGAAGGGTATTGGAAATATGATTTGTACGTGGTAGATTTCTCAGCAGGACCACAGCTTGCCGTATGTCTTCTAGCAAAAGCTTCAGAATGCTGGCTCTGGCATCGGAGGCTAGGGCATGCTGGCATGAGGAACTTGCACACTCTTGCAAGAAAGAAGCATGTCATAGGCATCGAGGGCGTCAAGTTCAAAAAGGATCACTTATGCAGTGCCTGTGAAGCAGGAAAGATGACGAGGGCCAAGCATCCCTCGAAGACAATCATGACAACGACTCAACCCTTCGAACTGCTCCACATGGACCTTTTCGGTCCCACTCATTACTCAACTCTTACTACTATTGCTTGTCTCTATGGCTTTGTCATTGTTGATGATTATTCAAGATATACTTGGGTGCATATAATCCTCTACAAGACTGAAGTGCAGGATGTCTTCAGACGCTTCGCCAATCGAGCAATGAACAACTATGGCATCAAGATAAAGCACATCAGAAGTGACAATGGCACTGAATTCAAGAACACTGGCCTAGATACATATCTTGATACTTTGGGCATCACACATGAATTCTCAGCTCCGTACACGCCACAGCAGAATGGCGTCGTCGAACGCAAGAACAGAACACTTATTGAGATGGCTCAGACGATGCTTGATGAATACAAGACTCCAAGAAAATTCTGGCATGAACCCATTGATACTGCATGCCATAACATCAACCGTCTTTATCTTCACAAGCTTCTGAACAAGACATCCTATGAGCTCCTTACTGGCAAGAAGCCAAATGTCAGTTGCTTCAGAGTATTTAGTGCCAGGTGCTGGATCAAGGATCCACATCACACTTCAAAATTTGCACCAAAAGCACATGAAGGTTTTATGCTTGGATATAGAAAGGATTCGCACTCCTACAGAGTCTTCAACCTCTTTCACTATAAAGTGGTTGAAACTGTGGATGTGCGGTTCGATGAGACCAACGGCTCGCAAAGAGAGCACCTGCCAAATGTGCTAGATGAAGTTACATCCAGTGAATCCATCAAACTTATGGGAACCGGAGAAATCATACCTTCTGAAGCTGAGCCTGAAGAAGAACTTATCATCTCCGCACCTGATCAACCTGAAGACAATGATCAACCTGAAGACAATGCTCAGCCTGAAGACAATCCCTCTAACGATGACAATGATCAGCAAGAGCAAAATCTTCGTCCTGTACATCCTCGTGTTGCAAATGAAGTACAGATTGAGAGAATAATTGATAGCATCAATGCACTAGGTCCACTCACTCGTTCAAGGGCAACACAGCTAGCAAAATTCTGTGGGCACTTCGCATTTGTCTCAATATCTGAACCCAAGAAAGTTGATGAAGCATTCATGGAACCTGAATGGATTCAAGCTATGCAAGAAGAGCTTCAACAGTTTGAGCTGAATAATATATGGGAACTGGTTAAGCGTCCTGATCCTCGTAAGCACAATATAATAGGCACCAAATGTATATATCGCAGCAAGCAAGATGAGCATGGTCAAGTTGTCAGAAACAAAGCTCGTCTCGTTGCTCAAGGATACACTCAAGTTGAAGGGATTGACTTCGATGAAACATTTGCTCCTGTGGCTAGACTTGAAGCCATACGCATACTGTTGGCCTATGCAAATCATCATAACATTCTTCTGCATCAAATGGATGTGAAGAGCGCTTTTCTCAATGGCAAGATTGATGAAGAAGTGTATGTTCCACAACCGCCTGGCTTTGAAGATCCAAAACATCCTGATATGGTGTACAAGCTCAATAAGGCACTGTATGGCCTCAAACAAGCCCCTAGGGCTTGGTATGACACACTCAAAGACTTCCTGAAGAGCAAAGGCTTCAAACCTGGTTCCCTCGACCCCACTCTCTTCATGAAGACATATGATGGTGAATTGTTTGTGTGCCAAATATATGTGGATGACATTATCTTCGGTTGCACCAATCAGAAATACACTGACGAGTTTGGATATATGATGCAAGAGCAATATCAGATGTCCATGATGGGTGAGCTGAAGTTCTTCCTTGGTCTTCAAATACATCAGCAACGCAACGGCATCTTTATATCTCAAGAGAAATATCTCAAAGATTGCCTGAAGAAATTTGGAATGCAAGATTGCAAAGGCTACACGACGCTAATGCCAGCCAAACATCATCTGGGTCCCGACGACAATGGTAAAGAGTTCGATCAAAAGGTATACCGCTCCATGATTGGTTCCTTACTTTATTTATGTGTATCTAGGCCAGATATCATGCTTAGTGTTTTCATGTGTGCCCGGTTCCAAGCGGCACCAAAGGAATCGCATCACTTAGCTATGAAGCGAATTCTCAGATATTTGGCTCACACCCCAACACTAGGATTATGGTATCCAAAGGGCTCAGAGTTTGATCTAGTTGGATTCTCGGATGCTGATTATGCTGGTGACAAGGTGGATCGCAAGTCTACATCAGGCACATGTCATTTTCTAGGACGATCACTTGTATGCTGGTCTTCAAAGAAGCAGAACTGTGTATCTCTCTCCACTGCTGAATCTGAATACATTGCTGCTGGATCTTGCTGCGCTCAGCTTCTATGGATGAAGCAAACACTCAAAGACTATGGCATTCACCTGAAGCAAGTACCACTCTACTGCGACAACGAAAGCGCCATCAAGATTGCCAACAACCTAGTTCAGCACTCGAAGACAAAGCACATTGAAATTCGTCATCACTTTCTCAGAGATCGTGTTGTGAAGGAAGATATTGATATCATACACGTCAACACTGAAGAGCAATTGGCAGATATCTTCACCAAGCCCTTGGATGAGAAGAGGTTTTGCAAGTTACGATGTGAGCTAAATATCTTGGAATCCTCAAATGTCCTGTGAGTAGGCACACATCCTAACACTTATGCATGTTAATGACTTAGATGTGCAACACACGAAGTAAAGTATATCTTCAATCAATGAAGACTTACACTCTGAGTGTGAATACATTAACGTGGAATTTGACTTCGGAGCGCCACGATAATTGTGCGCCGTGTCTGGGTCTAATACTTCCTATACGGTGGGTAACGCCACCACCAAATTCTTCTGTTTGAAGTGTTTTACCCATGGCGTTACATGTACTATGTCTTCACATTTTGTTTGTCTTCATTTTCAACTTGTCTTCATGATTATCTTCACTATGTTTACTTGATTGTCTTCTGATATATATGCATACTAGTGTTCTGTCCTCTACAGCATTCACTTATAGCTACATCTTCCTTGTTGAATCTTTTGAACTAAGTGAATGTGATCGGACCCTAATCTCTATATGCTTTCTATCTCAAACTCTATCTGTCCAAATCATATGCATTCTATTGAAACTGTCGAATGTCTTCTCTGCGTCCTAGTCAGCAGAAGATACAGAGACAAACATTAAGTCCGTTTTCAATGCTAATTCCTTCACCTGAAACCCGAAGAAGTGGGAACGACCACCCGACAATCCAGGCGTGCGTGGGAACGTGGAACAACCTCCTCTATGTTGCATGATGGCCACGTGTCCTTTAGATGTGAATCGCCAGGGGCGCATGTGTAATAACACTGTGTCGTCTCTGTCCCTATAAATACACGCCTCACCACAGTCATTATCGTTTCTTCCACTCTCGCACAAACCATAGCGCCACCGCTAGCCCTCGACGATGCCGGCGACGAAGCGCTTAGCTGCCGCGACCTCACCGACGCCGTCTTCACGCCGGCCGCGGACATCGTCTTCTCCGCCGTCGCCATAGGTGTCCTCCGTCGCCAAGTTAGGGCACGGACGATCGAACTGCTCAGCCTCCTCTCCCACTCCGTCTAGCAGTTCTCCGTGTGGTAAATAAAACTTCCTTTTTACGGCCCCTTTGATCCTATAGATTCATCTCTTTCTACCACAAGTAGTTTCTGTTCACACAAGTTGGATCTATTTCATACTGCATCTCATAATATGCCTAGTATGTTCACTTATGCTTCACAAAGTAGTTAGATTCCTCACTTGTACTTATTCGTGGGTTCGTACAAATCTGGAACCAACTCTCTATCTATGAGTGAATGTCTTCGCACTATGAGGTCAATGTCTTCTAAACTGATTTATCTTCAAAATCTTCTGAGAATGCATATGACCTCTTCCCCTTCCCTCGCACCTTAATGCTGTCACAGGTACATGTCCATGGGAGAATCCCTTAGTTCTCATAGTCTGCATTCGTTTACAGAATTCTTACAGCATCACATTAACTCTCCCGAAGCCAGTTCCTGTTTGACCAGAAAGCGAAAGCCTTTGAAGCCTTTAAACGTGTTGAAGCCCTTCAGTTTAAGCTTCATGGCACCAGAGAAACCTATAAGAAAGGGTGGCAGACAGCGTTGTGGTAACACCTCAAGAGATTTGCCTCCTGACCTCTATGAGCTGTACAAGACAGATCCAGAGGAGGACTACAATCAGTGAAAAACTCGAATCCAATGGATTCGAAGATATTGGGCAGAACAGTGGTTCAAGTACAAGTTCATGACCCAAGAGTATGCTGAGAAGAATGCCATCAAACGACCATGGGGAGACATTCTATACAGAAATCTTCAACCCAAGTCCAGAGCTGAAGCCATTGAACAAGGCTTCTATCCTTGCATGGTCCGTGGACCGCAGCCTGCGGATGCAGACCCATCTTCATTACTGTGGTGCTGCGATGATAATCTATTCAAGCGCAACCTTCAGTTTGCCAGGAACTCGGCCAAAGAGAACAAGAAGTCACGAGGCTTAGACTTCAATCCAGGCCCCTCTGCTCCTCGTGCTGATGGCACACGCGAAGCTGAACCCAATCTTGTTGGGACCTTCTACAACCTGGAAGGTCTCATCACTCATATCATGGTTCAAGGGACAGCCGTGGATGAGCCTGCAGATGACGATGAATCTGATGAAGCGCTTGCACCGCCGAAGCCAAAGAAACTGAAGAAGCCTAAAGCTTCAAAGTCTGCCTCAGCACCAAAAATCTTACGGGCGAAGCCACTGGCTACTGCACCTCCTGAAGACAGTGTGCAGTCTGAAGATCTATCACGTATCTCCAAGAAGACTGAGATGAGAAAGAACACTAATCAGGCACTGACTGCTGCTGCTATTCTGCGCAATGACGCCATTGATCTGTCCAGCGATGAAGATCTTGCAGATGACGCTCTTGAGCAACTGATTAAGAGCAAGGAAGAAGCAGAAATCTTCAATGATTTGCCTCTCTTTGATGTGGCAATCATCCACAACTTCATTGATGAGTGGTTTGAAACCCCCAATCTCAGCTTTGATGATCTGCAACTTCCAATTGGCCTCAGCGTCGCTTTCACTGGTGCCATTGCTTCTGAGCTAGCTCTAGCTCAGCGCATCGTTGAACTGAAGCAAAAGATCGACTATGAGAAAGCTCAGTTCAAGCAGCACATGGCAAAGCTCAGCGTGCAAGATGTCAAGAACTTCAAGACTATGCTGCACGAGCTCAAGGAAGCCTTTCTCAAGAAACGCGAAGAAGCTAAAGGTTCTCATGAGCGCATGAAGAGTCTGGCTGACAAGTGCGTGCAAGCCTACAATGAAGCTGAAAAGCGCAAGGCTCTTGGGCGTCCTGGCATCGATCCCAGGATGGCTGCAATGAAGAAGAAGAAGCCAGCTGTGGCCGAACCAGAAGCAACAAGGCAGGAAGCACATCCCATTGTCTTCCCAGCCAGTATGACAGGCTCGAAGCCTAATGTCCCCATAGTGGCTTCAGAATTAAAGAAGATAAGGGCTGCCGAGGCTGAAGCCAGAAAGAGGAAATATCCTAAAGCTTCTGATGTCGCTCCCTCCAAGAAGCGCAAAACCAAGAAAGATCGGGCTACTCCCACAGAGCCCCTTGTTGTCGAGCCCATCTCGGTTGCTTGTCCTAAATCGTCGCATCAAGAACGACGGATGATAGTTCATGAGCCTACTTCCACAGAGGCTCCTGAAGCTGAAGACATTCCAGTAGTTGACCCCATCGCTGCTGAAGACATTGGTCACCATGAAAATGTTGAAGATGATGAAGTCCTTCCTCAGATCGAGCACCAACTGGTATCATCGCCTGTGCTCATGCACAACGAACTCATCAGCATTGGTCGTCCTCTGACGCCAACTGCTCAGGATGCATCGTGGGCTGATCATCCACAGAGACAAGACACTGCAAGCTCTCCCCAACCGCAAACTACCCCAATAGTGCAAGATGATGATGACTTTGTGGCCCAGCACACTCCATCTCCACAAGCGTCGCCCGCATTACACAGGCTTCGCAAAGGACCAAGGCCCCAAGTCACTCCCACAATGCACGAGTCTGAATCCGAAGCCAAAATGGCTGAAGATGTTGTTCTCAAGGAAAACGTGACCGACCCTCCAGCCCCTCAAGTGGAGGTTGAGAATCCTGAGGCTGCCATCACTAACACCACTGAAGCCAATGTCGTGGTCATGGCTGAAGACACTATGGAGCCTGCACCTAACACTGTGCCAGAGGCTAATGAAGCCAATGATGCACCTGCAACAGATGTGCAGCCTGACGCCTCTGTTGATGCCACTGCTCCTGTTCCGCCACCAAAGCCACATACTATTGAGCAAGCATACAACTATGGTCAGCTCATCACTGTCAAATGGCCTCCTCTTGTTCCTCCACCTGCTGCTGGTCCCCAATTTGACTATCACATCGAGCGCAGGCCTCAGGTTTAGAAGCCAATGCCAAGGCTGCCTAGGTTTCCAGGCACTGCATCTGCACCCGGATCGTTCAATGTCAATGGCTTCAAAGCACACAACACCTTCTTCAATAGCGCCAAGAACCCCTACTCAAAGGCAAGAATATCTTCTGATCAGTTCTGGAGCTATCAGCAGTGCAGTTATTACTCATGCATCTTGTACAATCAAGGTCGCATTTTTTCCCCATATGCGTCTTGACACTTAAGCCATAACTGGTCTGCCCTGTTTGGAAGAAGCGCTGGATTGCTTCAGAGAATCTGGTTTGTTGCAGTTCATCACTGACAAGGAGCACTGGAACGAAGAATTTCTGCTCCAATTCTATGCCACTCTTCATATTCGTGGCTACAACAGGGATCCGAAGACTTGGGTCCTTGGGTGGATGACAGACAATGTTCATCACGAAGCCAAAGCCTTTGATATCATTGAGCTCACTGGCCTGCCCACTCCAGGAGATCTTTATGAACCTGGTTGTCAGCTTCACACTGCTGCTATGGAAAGCATTTTTCACAAGCCTGAACCCAACATGAGTCAGATGCTTAGCATGATGAAGCCTTTGCCTCCAGATGTTGAATATCCTAAGGAGTTCTTTGTTGAAGACCTTGATTATCTGCCACGCACTATCTATCACATCATAAGGCAAACTCTCTAGCCCATCCAAGGACATTCTCCACATGCAAAGCTAGAAGGTGCAATGAAGACTTTGGTCTTCCATATTCTTCATGGAAAAAGCTTCAATGCACAAGACTTCTTCATCCGCCAACTTGCTGCATCAGGATCTGATCTCTTTGGCTTGAAATTTTATGCTCCATGGATTATGCGTCTGATCAAACTACACTCAGTTGTCACCTATCAGCCCTCTGCTCGCAATCATCAGATTTTTCTGCCTGACATGGACATGTCAGTTGAAGCCATCTATCCAGAGCCTGCCAAGGAGCCCCTTAGTCTTCAGAATGCTGATAAGCAAAGTTTCTCTCTGAAAGTGCAACTATCCCTAGGTGGTTTTGGTAATTCATAACAACATATAGCTCATTGAGCTAATGCTATTCCAAGATGATCATTTCAGGAAAGCTCAATGATTGGCATGGCATGGATGGTGAAAGTGGAACCCTCAAAATGCTAAGGATAAAGGATTGGCTCTAGCTCATATGCTCAAGACTCTTCATTTTACATTTTAGTGATCCAAGATCACATTGAGTCTTTAGGAAAAGCCAATACTACCAAGGAGGAATGAGGTGTTGCTTAATGAGCCTCTTGCTTCAAGTGCTTAATGATATGCTCCAAAATCCTCAGCTACTTTCACTTATCCACATTTGACCTAAACCCAAAGCCAAACTCGGTCATACCGATTCTTTCAATCCGGCGCCACCGAGTTTCACTTGTCATAGCCATTGCCAAACCCTAAGCAAATCGGTTCTATCGATAGGGATCTCGGTCTCACCGAGATGGGATTGCAATTTCTCTGTTTCCTTTTCGTAACTTTTCGGTCTCACCGAAAGAGCGGATCGGTCCCACCGAGATTGCAATGCAAACTCTCTGTTTCCTTTTTGTAACTTTTCGGTCTCACCGAAAGAGCAAATCGGTCCCACCGAGTTTGCCTGACCAACTCTCTGGTTAGCTAATTACCAAAATCGGTCTCACCGAGTTTGTGTAATTGGTCTCACTGAGATTACGTTATGCCCTAACCCTAACCATATCGGTCCTACCGAGTTGCATGTCAGTCCCACCGAAAATCACTAACGGTCACTAGGTTTACTATTTCGGTCCGACCGAGTTTGTGATTCGGTCCCATCGAGATTGGTAAATTGTGTGTAACGGTTGGATTTTGTGTGGAGGCTATATATATATGCCCCTCCACCTCCTCTTCATTCGTGGAGAGAGCCATCAGAACACATCTACACTTCCAACTCATATATTCTGAGAGAGAACCACCTACTCATGTATTGAGGCCAAGATATTCCATTCCTACCATATGAATCTTGATCTCTAGCCTTCCCCAAGTTGCTTTCCACTCAAATCTTCTTTCCACCAAATCCAAATCCTGTGAGAGAGAGTTGAGTGTTGGGGAGACTATCATTTGAAGCACAAGAGCAAGGAGTTCATCATCAACACACCATTTGTTACTTCTTGGAGAGTGGTGTCTCCTAGATTGGCTAGGTGTCACTTGGGAGCCTCCGACAAGATTGTGGAGTTGAACCAAGGAGTTTGTAAGGGCAAGGAGATCGCCTACTTCGTGAAGATCTACCGCTAGTGAGGCAAGTCCTTCGTGGGCGATGGCCATGGTGGGATAGACATGGTTGCTTCTTCGTGGACCCTTCGTGGGTGGAGCCCTCCGTGGACTCGCGCAACCGTTACCCTTCGTGGGTTGAAGTCTCCATCAACGTGGATGTAGGATAGCACCACCTATCCGAACCACGAGAAAAACATCCGTGTCTCCAATTGCGTTTGAATTCTCCAAACCCTTCTCTTTACATTCTTGCAAGTTGCATGCTTTACTTTCCGCTGCCAATATACTCTTTGCATGCTTGCTTGAATTGTGTGATGATTGCTTGACTTGTCCTAAAATAGCTAAAATCTGCCAAGAACTAAAATTGGGAAAAAGGTTAAGTTTTTATTTGGTCAAATAGTCTAATCACCCCCCCCTCTAGACATACTTTCGATCCTACAAGTGGTATCAGAGCTTTGGTCTCCATTTGCTTTGATTCCATAGCCGTTGGTGGTCATAGCCTTGGTTTCACAACCTAGGAGAGTATGGCGTCTAGCGAGGGAAATTATCACCGTAGAGGTCCTTACTTTGATGGTACTAATTTTGCTAGTTGGAAGCATAAAATGAAAATGCATATTCTTGGACATAACCCCGCCGTTTGGGCTATTGTGTGCGTTGGTTTGCAAGGTGACTTCTTTGATGGGAGAGAACCAAACCGTGAAGCTACCGCGGATGAGTTGATGATGTTGCAATACAATGCTCAAGCTTGTGATATTCTCTTCAACGGATTGTGCCCCGAAGAATTCAACAAAATCAGCCGTCTTGAGAATATAAAGGAAATTTGGGACACTTTGATTGATATGCACGAAGGAACCGACTCCGTCAAGGAATCCAAATTGGATGTGCTTCAAAGTCAACTTGACAAGTTCAAAATGAAGGATGGTGAAGGTGTCGCTGAAATGTACTCTAGGCTTGCTCTCATCACAAATGAGATTGCTGGCTTAGGAAGTGAAGAGATGACCGATAGATTCATCATCAAGAAGATTCTAAGAGCCTTGGATGGAAAATATGATACCGTGTGCACATTGATCCAAATGATGCCCAATTACAAAGATCTCAAGCCAACGGAGGTAATTGGAAGAATTGTTGCTCATGAGATGTCACTTAAGGATAAAGAGGAACTTCACAACAAATCAAGTGGTGCCTACAAAGCCTCATGTGAAGCCCCTACATCATCAAGTGAGAAACAAAACTTCAATGAAGAATTGAGCTTAATGGTGAAAAACTTCAACAAGTTCTACAAGAGTAGAAGCAAAGATAGAAGCTCTAAGTCAAGGTCCTACAATGACAAAAGATCTTCTAGTCGAGAGCGAAACTGCTACAATTGTGGAAGACCCGGACACTATTCCAATGAGTGTACGGCTCCCTACAAGAGAAGAGGAGACTCTCCAAAAAGAAGAAGAAAAAGAGAAGAATCACCACCAAGAGAGAGAAGGAGTAGAGATGATCGTTATGAACGAAGATACTCACGGAGAAGCAAGGATTCGGAAAGAAAGGAAAAATCATCAAGGAGCTACACAAAACGAAGACATCAAGCTCATGTTGGTGAATGGGTATCCGGCTCCGACTCCGACAACCACTTCGAGAGAAGTTATCACTCTGATTCCGAATATACTCAAGATGAAGGTGTTGCCGGTCTAGCACTTGTGTCAACCAACTCCTACGACATATTTGACTCACCAAATGAAGGAATTGGAAGATGCTTCATGGCCAAAGGTCCTAAGGTAACACACCCCGAGTATGTTGATTTTAATAGTGATGAACATGACTTGTTAGGTGATGATGATTTACTTGTTGAAAACTCTAGTGATGAATACTATGATGAAACGTCAATTAATCATGCTAATCAAGATAAAACGAATGACAATGATAAGGAGAAGATTGAGGCTCTAACTAAAGAACTAAACACTCTTAAGTTAGCTCATGAAACTATCTTCGAAGATCATCGAGAACTTTTAAGAGCTCATGAGAAGTTACGCTTTGAAAAGCTCAATCTTGAGCAAGAGCATGAGTTTTTAAAGGCAATCAATGATGATCTCCGCAAGAAAAGTTCTTCTTACATTGCCAAGCGTTTACTCTTATCCACTTACATGCCTCAAGTCAAGTCTAGTAACAAGAACAAGAAAGATTCTTCCTCTAGTAGTAACAATGATCATGCTAAATCCAATATTGTTGCTTCTAGTAGTTCTCTTGATTCCACTAATGATTCTCTTAGCCAAGTTACACTTGAGCAAGAAAATTGCTTATTGAAGGGAATTATAGAGAAAGGAGTGTACAAAAGCCTTGCCGGGAGTAAGCAATTCGAGGAAATTGTGCGCAAGAAAGGAAGGCACCGGAAGAATCAAGGTGTTGGTTTTGAACGAAAGTTCAATGCCAATGGAGTTGAGTGGGAAGAAGATCAATACCCCAAGACAAAGTTTGTTCCTCAACAAGAGAAGTATGATCCTACTTCCTTCAAGGGGACACAAGCTCAAGATGATCTTCCACCACAAGACTACAAGCAAAAAGGCAAGGACAAGCTTCAAGAGGAAATTGATGCATTTGAAGAAGCTCCTACGACCTTAGTCAAGTGGATTCCCAAGACCACTTCAAGTTCCACTTCATCAAGTACGACTACAACTCCAAGGATTCCCATCAAGATGGTGTGGATCCAAAAGAAGAAGAACTAGAGAGTTCTTGAGGGTGACTCCGCCAACATACTTCACTCTTATCATTTTGGCAAGAACAAGTGCAATCAACTTCCACATCTTGCACTAGTTCAAGGAGTCACAAACCCTCTTGTTGGTAAGACAAGGGACAAGGTAACCTAAAAGTTTTCATGGACATCATCTTGTGTGTGCATCACTCTATGTCTATGTATATCCTTGTTTGTTCCTTGTGGGACTAACCCATGTAGGTATTGAAAGTGCAATTCACTCAAATGGATAGCTCCAAGTGATCTACATCAACATTGAGCATCCGCATCTTCAACATCTACATGAAGTCATCATCTACAAAACCCAAGGTTAGTTCATCCCTCTTAGGGGGGATATCACATCTAGGGGGAGCTTTACTCTAAGACTTGAGCTAAAGCAACTCTAAAGATGTGAACACAACAATGCTTTATGTAAAAGTGGTAACCCCACTTGAGCTTAAACGATGAGTATGACCTATGATCAAGTGTTCTCACTTGACTCCTAAGTCAATATACTCATATATAGATGACCTAGTCATCGCCAATTGCTTGATAGATGCTAGAATTGGTTGTGCATGCTTTGTCACATATTTCAATTGCCATTTTATTGTGTGAGCATGTTGGTTGCATATTTTACTCATTCGAGGACATCCACTTGTTGTTTTGATTGTTTGGTTTTATTTCCTTTTGCCAAGTGGATGGACAAGAATGCCTAAGAACCTCCTCTAGCTATCTATGCTTTTCTCGTCTCAAACTCTATTCATGCTACATCACAAAATTTAATCAAGTCAGATTCGAACCACTCTGTGTGAGGAGCACTCGGAGTCCCCGATTCGTCATAGACTTAAACTTCCAAAACCTCTTTGTGATTCTCGGTCTGACCGATGTCCTACTTTCGGTCCTACCGAGATCATTAAGTTGATCTGAATTTTCGATCTCGGTGCAACCGATTTGAACCATTCGGTCACACCGAGTTGCAATAACTGTATATAGTTTTGCATCTCGGTTCCACCGAGTTGTTCCACTCGGTCACACCGACAGGGTCGGGCTATATATAGTCACGGGCAAAAATTTGGAAATTTCTCCGAACCCCTTCGCCCATGCGATAGCTCGCTCTGCCAACATGGCCTCTGGATCGTCTCCTCGCTGCCAGCCGCCTCCAGTCGTTGGTCTCCATCGCCGTCAACGGAATTCAACCCCGCCGTTGCCGCCGTAGCGAGTCTCCGCCGAACTAGGGTATGGACTCGATCTTTGTGCTATCCCCAATCTGATTCCTAGCACATTGTGATCTTATTGTCTCTAGCCACGATTGAAACACTCCTATCCAGTCAATACGTTCGTAGAATAGGATTGATTCGAAAATTTTAGGGTTAGGTTTCCGCCGAAACCATCTCGGACCCACCGAGTTGAAAAACTCGGTCCCACCGATTTGGCTCATGCCATTGCACAAGTGAGACTCGGTCTGATCGAGAATTACTAATCGATGTGATCGATTTTGGAACTTTGTGAAACCCTAGCAGTCTCGGTGCCACCGAACTGTGACTCGGTCTGACCGAATTCACTAGTTTAGGTTCCAAAACTGCTTTGGTATCACCGAGTTTAAAAATCGGTAGATCCAAAATGATTTCTGTGGGAAACTAAAACTAAGATTTTGAATCATTCTTTTGCAAAAATCTCTGCATTTTGTGATGCTCATCTACTCTACCTCATCTATAAACTATTCACAGGGTCAGCAGTCAGCTTTTACATCATGTCTGATCAAAGTGACAGCCAGAATGTGTTAGAAGAGCAAGTGCACATGAGTGAGGGCACTAGTCCCTCCAGTTCTTCAGATGAAGGCAGCATGAGCACCCCTAGAAACCTGCCAAAAGCTGCCACCAGACAAAGGAAGAAGAGAACCTCAGACTCAGAGGATGAAGACTATGTGGCAGAAGAGGAAGCAACTTCCAAGAGAGTTGTGCTCAAGAAGGAATATGGCCCAGCACAGAGCACAAAGCCAGGGATGAAAATCAAAAGGCCAGCAGGTAGACAGCCTATGCCAAAGGCCAGAGCCTCAACTCAGATTCCTGAAAAGCCTGAACCCAATGATGCTGCTGCAGAAGGGAAGAAGAGGAAGGAGAGGATCAAAAAGACCACTGCTAGAGTGCTTGGGAGATCCTCAATCATGAGAGACTCTGAAAGAGGAATAGGAAGAAGAGGTTGCTGCACCAGCACCTAAGGCACCTAAGCTTATGGGTGATGCTATCAGGACAAGGGCTGCTGCATCAAAGCCCAAAGAAGCACCCAAAGCTGCCTCCAAGCCCAAGTCAGCTCCAAAGAGGAATACAAGGAGCATACCAGCTGCTGAGAAGAACAAGGCCCCAGTGCCTGACATTGCTAAGGAAGAAGAAGGTCAAGTGCTCAGGAAGCTTAAGCCCAAGATCCCAGACCACAATGATGCTCATCCTGTGGCTGAGGACACGAAAATCAAAAGAGATTCAGGGCTCAGGAAGTGGAGAGAAGCAGATCCATATGCTTCAAGGAGAAGAACTGCTGTTGACTACAGGTTCCACACAAAGGAACAGCAGGATTTCTATGAGACAGTTTTGTTGGATAAGAAGCCCATTGTTTGTGACATGAGATGGGTTGATTGGGAGTACATCAAGGACAATGAATAGCACTATCCTGGAGTGCAAGACAGCTTCAAAGCTTGTGGAGTAGCAGACTTTGTTGGGCAGAAGCTCACAAAGTGGAATGAAGAGCTGATCATGCAGTTCTACTCGACAACACACTTCTATCCAGATGGCAGGATAGTGTGGGTGTCTGAAGGCACTAGATACCAATCTACAGTTGCTGAATGGGCTCAGCTCATCAATGCCCCAGAAGAGCAAGAAGATGACTTGGATATCTATGCCAAGAAGAAGATGGATCACAATTCCATGTCAAACATGTACAAGGAGATCCCAAATGAAGCTCTTGAAACTTTCAAGTTTGGCTCAGTGCATTATCTTCTATCAGGGCTGCCAACTATCAACTGGATCCTAAGGCACACTCTGTTGCCCAAGTCAGGTGATCACAAGATGATCAGAGGCCATGCAATAAATTTGCTTCATATATTTGATGTGCCACAGAAGTTCAAGGTGATGAGCCTCATGGTAGAGACCATTAACAGGACAGCAGCTGATCAGAAGAGGAGCTGTGGATATGCCCCACAAATTCAGGAGTTAATCAACTCAAAGATGGGCACAGTCACATACTTGTTGGACAAGGAACATTTGCCTATTCATCCAGATTTTGAAGACAATCAAGTTGTGATGAATGAGAATGAACCATCATCAGTTCAAGCACAAGCAAAGAAGGAGAAGGTAAGGAAGGAGAAAGCTGCCAAGATGCCAACTCAAGAGGAGGCATCTGAGTATTTCTTGAAAACCAAACAAGAGTAGCTTGGTTACTTGATTGCATCCACACTGAGGATTGAGAAAGGATTGGCCACCCTCACCCAGAATCAGCAGAGCTTAGAGAGGATCATAGAACAAAAGTTCTATGACATGGATGTCAAAGTAACAGAGATTCAGTCTGCAGTGGAGCAACTTCAAGATGACATGCAGGAGAGGAGAGGGAACACTACAACTGATGCATTTGCCAGAGTGCCACGAGCTCCGAGGTCGACTGCAGTGCCAGTTCCTGACACCAGAGCCACCACCTCAGCTCCAGCTACAGCACCGGCCTAACCAACTCCAACATCTACTTCAGCTTCAACTCCAACCACGTCTACAGAAGGCTTCGTCCTTGGAGTGATCCAGACTCCACCACCAACAGAAGATCAAGCCTGAGAGTCGATCTAGCACTATGCATTTTCTAGGAACTTTTTGGTAACTTGTTGCCAAAGGGGGAGAAAATGTATAGATCATAGGCTTTGAGAGAGAGTGTGTTGCTTTTATTCTCTCGTGCTTTATTTGGTGGTTTTTCAAACTTTGTTTGCTTTTGTGTGAGATACTTTGATATGCTTGTGAGACATTGATGATCATGTTTTTTATCATAAGCTACACTTATGCATGCTTGATATTATCTTATCTATCTTATGTGATCATTCACCAAAAAGGGGGAGATTGAAAGTGCAACTATCCCTAGATGGTTTTGGTAATTCATAACAACATATAGCTCATTGAGCTAATGCTATTCCAAGATGATCATTTCAGGAAAGCTCAATGATTGGCATGGCATGGATGGTGAAAGTGGAACCCTCAAAATGCTAAGGACAAAGGATTGGCTCTAGCTCATATGCTCAAGACTCTTCATTTTACATTTTAGTGATCCAAGATCACATTGAGTCTTTAGGAAAAGCCAATACTATCAAGGAGGGATGAGGTGTTGCTTAATGAGCCTCTTGCTTCAAGTGCTTAATGATATGCTCCAAAATCCTCAGCTACTTTCACTTATCCACGTTTGACCTAAACCCAAAGCCAAACTCGGTCATACGGATTCTTTCAATCCGGTGCCACCGAGTTTCACTTGTCATAGCCATTGCCAAACCCTAAGTAAATCGGCTCTACCGATAGGGATCTCGGTCTCACCGAGATGGGATTGCAATTTCTCTATTTCCTTTTCGTCACTTTTCGGTCTCACCGAAAGAGCGGATCGGTCCCACTGATATTGCAATGCAAACTCTCTGTTTCCTTTTTGTAACTTTTTGGTCTCACCGAAAGAGCAAATCGGTCCCATCGAGTTTGCCTGACCAACTCTCTGGTTAGCTAATTACCAAAATTGGTCTCACCGAGTTTGTGTAATCGGTCTCACCGAGATTACGTTATGCCCTAACCCTAACCATATTGGTCCTACCGAGTTGCATGTCAGTCCCACCAAAAATCACTAACGGTCACTAGGTTTACTATTTCGGTCCGACCGAGTTTGTGATTCGGTCCCACCGAGATTGGTAAATTGTGTGTAACAGTTGGATTTTGTGTGGAGAGAGCCATCAGAACACATCTACACTTCCAACTCATATGTTCTGAGAGAGAACCACCTACTCATGTGTTGAGGCCAAGATATTCCATTCCTACCATATGAATCTTGATCTCTAGCCTTCCCCAAGTTGCTTTCCACTCAAATCTTCTTTCCACCAAATCCAAATCCTGTGAGAGAGAGTTGTGTGTTGGGGAGACTATCATTTGCAGCACAAGAGCAAGGAGTTCATCATCAACACACCATTTGTTACTTCTTGGAGAGTGGTGTCTCCTAGATTGGCTAGGTGTCACTTGGGAGCCTCCGACAAGATTGTGGAGTTGAACCAAGGAGTTTGTAAGGGCAAGGAGATCGCCTACTTTGTGAAGATCTACCGCTAGTGAGGCAAGTCCTTCGTGGGCGATGGCCATGGTGGGATAGACAAGGTTGCTTCTTCGTGGACCCTTCGTGGGTGGAGCCCTCCGTGGACTCGCGCAACCGTTACCCTTCGTGGGTTGAAGTCTCCATCAACGTGGATGTAGGATAGCACCACCTATCCGAACCACGGGAAAAACATCCATGTCTCCAATTGCGTTTGAATTATCCAAACCCTTCCCTTTACATTCTTGCAAGTTGCATGCTTTACTTTCTGCTGCCAATATACTCTTTGCATGCTTGCTTGAATTGTGTGATGATTGCTTGACTTGTCCTAAAATAGCTAAAATCTGCCAAGAACTAAAATTGGGAAAAGGTTAAGTTTTTATTTGGTCAAGTAGTCTAATCACCCCCCCCCCTCCTCTAGACATACTTTCGATCCTACACTCTCAACGCATTGAAGGTGACCCGATAGTCACTCGTGTTTATCCTTTGGCTGGTACTACCCGTGCACCTCATCATGCCCTCACTGAAGCCACTGAAAACACCATTGCATAACGGCCCAAGAAGCGATCCCGTGTTCTGAATGACCGAGAGCTTCTGGTTGCCCTTCATTAGAAACAGGATAAGCATCATGACTGGCTGAAGTGCCAAATGCAAAGCATCTTGGTGGACGTAAACAGGATTCGCAACCTTGCCACCAAGAATGCCTTTGTCGCCCATGAAACTTGTCAGCGTACATGGAAAGGGCTGATGCTTATGTGTTCTGAAGATAATCTTCAAGAGGATGGTTTCTCTGAACGCTTCAAGTTTGAATCAACACCTCCAAGAAGGACTTTGCTGCGGCGTACTCCGTCTCTTGAAGACTCTGAGTTCTCCTCCTCTGCTGCAATAGTGAATGCACATGTCATCGATGATGAAGACGATGCTACTTCACCACCTTCAGCGCGAATCACCACTGCACCGAGTTCGTCTTCACCGCCAACCAACTCTGACAACCCTGCTGCTTCACCAACTCCTCATGGGAACGAGTAGGTGCTCTATGTCTTCAAACCTTTTTGGTCCTTACTGACAAAAGGGGGAGAAGCATATGAGTTTGATAGTCTTCAAGCGGGTCCATATGGGCGGTAGTTTTATATTTTGCCTAGTGTTACAACTCTCGCGTTTTGATACATTTGGTTCTTTGAGTTATAACACTCAAACTCGATGGTCGTCTGCTACTTATTTGCTTTTCTGTGATGCGATGATAAATTCCGCATGTGCAACAATAAATTCTACACTTAGATCATTTTGCAGACGTCCATTTTTCATTATGCATGTCATTATCTTCACATACTTTTCATGCATGATGAATTGTCATCATAAGTTGAAGAGGATCTCCACAAGTACAACCTGCCATGTGCATTTGCATACCAAAAGCAAATTACTTATATGCACATCTTCAGGGGGAGCCTTTGCCACTTATGAAGACAATAACCTATCCTTTACAATTTCACATATTTTATTCCCCGTTGAAAACTTCAACTAGTTTGTCATCAATCACCAAAAAGGGGGACATTGTAAGTGCATCTAGTGCCACCCCTAGTTGGTTTTGGAGTATTGACGACAAACCTAGTGTTGGGGAACGTAGCAGAAATTCAAAATTTTCCTACGTGTAACCAAGATCTATCTATGGAGAGACTAGCAACGAGGGGAAGGAGAGTGCATCTACATACCCTTGTAGATCGCTAAGCGGAAGCGTTCAAGAGAACGGGGTTGATGGAGTCGTACTCGTCGTGATCCAAATCACCGATGATCCTAGTGCCGAACGGACGGCACCTCCGCGTTCAACACACGTACAGCCCGGTGACGTCTCCCACGCCTTGATCCAGCAAGGAGAGAGGGAGAGGTTGAGGAAGACTTCATCCAACAGCAACACAATGGCGTGGTGGTGGTGGAGGAGCGTGGCTATCCTGCAGGGCTTCGCCAAGCACCACAGAAGAGGAGGAAGAAGAGACGCAGGGCTGCACCAAGAGAGATTGAATCGCGTGTGTTATGGGCAGCCCTAGGCCTCATATATATAGGGAAGGGGAGGGGCTGCGCCCCCTCTAGGGTTCCCACCCCTAGGGGGGCGGCAGCCCTAGATGGGGATCAAAGGTGGCGGCCAAGAGGGGGAGAGGAGAGGGAGGCGCACCAATATGGGCCCTAAGGCCCATATCCCCTAGGGTTTGCCCCCTTTCCACCTCTTAGGCGCCATGGGCCCTTATGGGAGGCGCACCAGCCCACTAAGGGGCTGGTCCCTCACCACTCTTGGCCCATGCAAGCCTCCGGGGTTGGTGGCCCCACTTGGTGGACCCCCGGGACCCTCCCGGTGGTCCCTGTACATTACCGATAAACCCCGAAACCTTTCCGGTGACCAAAACATGACTTCCCATATATAAATCTTTACCTCCGGACCATTCCGGAACTCCTCGTGACGTCCGGGATCTCATCTGGGACTCCGAACAACATTAGGTAACGACATACAAAACTTCCTTTATAACCCTAGCGTCATCGAACCTTAAGTGTGTAGACCCTACGGGTTCGGGAGACATGCAGACATGACCGAGACGTTCTCCGGTCAATAACCAACAGCGGGATCTGGATACCCATGTTGGCTCCCACATGTTCCACGATGATCTCATCGGATGAACCACGATGTCAAGGACTTAAGCAATCCCGTATACAATTCCCTTTGTCCAATGGTACGATACTTGCCCGAGATTCGATCGTCGGTATCCCGATACCTTGTTCAATCTCGTTACCGGCAAGTCTCTTTACTCGTTCCGTAACACATCATCCCGTGATCAACTCCTTGATCACATTGTGCACATTATGATGATGTCCTACCGAGTGGGCCCAGAGATACCTCTCCGTCACACGGAGTGACAAATCCCAGTCTTGATTCGTGCCAACCCAACAGACACTTTCGGAGATACCTGTAGTGTACCTTTATAGCCACCCAGTTACGTTGTGACGTTTGGCACACCCAAAGTATTCCTACGGTATCCGGGAGTTGCACAATCTCATGGTCTAAGGAAATGATACTTGACATTAGAAAAGCTTTAGCATACGAACTACACGATCTAGTGCTATGCTTAGGATTGGGTCTTGTCCATCACATCATTCTCCTAATGATGTGACCCCGTTATCAATGACATCTAATGTCCATGGTCAGGAAACCGTAACCATCTATTGATCAACAAGCTAGTCAACTAGAGGCTTACTAGGGACATGGTGTTGTTTATGTATCCACACATGTATCTGAGTTTTCTATCAATACAATTCTAGCATGGATAATAAACGATTATCATGAACAAGGAAATATAATGATAACTAATTTATTATTGCCTCTAGGGCATATTTCCAATAGTCTCCCACTTGCACTAGAGTCAATAATCTAGTTCACATCGCCATGTGATTAACACTCACAGGTCACATCGCCATGTGACTAACACCCAAGAGTTTACCAGAGTCAATAATCTAGTTCACATTTACCATCTGATTAACACTCGATGAGTTCTGGGTTTGATCATGTTGCTTGTGAGAGAGGTTTTAGTCAACGGGTCTGAACCTTTCAGATCTGTGTGTGCTTTGCAAATCTCTATGTCATCTCCTAGATGCAGCTACCACGCTCTATTTGGAGCTATTCCAAATAACTGTTCTACTATACGAATCCAGTTTACTACTCAGAATAATCTGGATTAGTGTCAAAGTTTGCATCGGCGTAACCCTTTACGACGAACTCTTTTACCACCTCCATAATCGAGAAAAATTCCTTAGTCCACTAGTTACTAAGGATAACTTTGACCGTTGTCCTGTGATCCATTCTTGGATCACTCTTCTACCCCTTGACTGACTCATGGCAAGGCACACTTCAGGTGCGGTACACAGCATAGCATACTGTAGAGCCTATGTCTTAAGCATAAGGGACGACTTTCATCCTTTCTCTGTATTCTGCCGTGGTCGAGCTTTAAGTCTTAACTTCATACCTTACAACTCAGGCAAGAACTCCTTCTTTGACTGATCCATTTTGAACACCTTCAAGATCATGTCAAGGTATGTGCTCATTTGAAAGTTCCATTAAGCGTTTTGATCTATCCTTATAGATCTTGATGCTCAATGTTCAAGTAGCTTAATCCAGGCTTTCCATTGAAAAACACTTTCCAAATAATCCTATATGCTTTCCAGAAATTCTACGTCACTTCTGATCAACAATATGTCAACAACATATACTTATCAGAAATTCTATAGTGCTCCCACTCACTTCTTTGGAAATACAAGTTTCTCATAAACTTTGTATACACCAAAATCTTTGATCATCTCATCAAAGCATACATTCCAACTCCGAGATGCTTACTCCAGTCCTTAGAAGGATTGCTGGAGCTTTGCATACTTAAAAACCTTCCGGTTGTATCACATACAACCTTTCCTCAAGAAAATCGTCGAGGAAACAATGTTTTGACATCCTATCTGCAAGATTTCATAAATAATGCAGCGATCGCTAATATAATTCCAACAGACTCTTAGCATCGCTACGAGTGAGAAAGTCTCATCGTAGTCAACTCCTTGAACTTGTCGGAAAACATCTTAATGACAAGTCGAGCTTTCTTAATGGTGATACTTACCATCATTGTCCGTCTTCCTTTTAAAATCCATATGTACCTAACAGCCTTACGACCATCAAGTAGTTCTTCCAAAGTCTACACTTTGTTTTCATATATGGATCCTCTCTCGGATTATATGGCCTCGAGCCATTTATCGGAATCCGGGCCCACCATCGCTTCTCCATAGCTCGTAGGTTCATTGTTGTCTCGCAACATGACTTCCAAGACAGGATTACGTATCCTTGTCATCCTACGAGGTTTGGGAGTGACTTGATCCGAAGTCTCGTGATCAATATCATAAGCTTCCACTTCAATTGGTGTAGGTGCCACAGGAACAATTTCCTGTGCCCTGCCACACACTAGTTGAAGAGACGGTTCAATAACCTCATCAAGTTTCCACCATCCTCCCACTCAATTCTTTCGAGAGAAACTTTTCCTCGAGAAAGGACCCGATTCTAGAAACAATCCCTTATTGCTTTCGAATCTGAGACAGGAGGTATACCCAACTGTTTTGGGTGTCCTATGAAGATGCATTTATCCGCTTTGGGTTCGAGCTTATCAGCCTGAAACTTTTTCACATAAGCGTCGCAGTCCCAAACCTTTTAAGAAATGACAGCTTAGGTTTCTCTAAACCATAGTTCATACGGTGTCATCTCATCGGAATTACGTGGTGCCCTATTTAAAGTGAATGTGGTTGTCTCTAATGCCTAACCCATAAACTATTGTGGTAATTCGATAAGAGACATCATGGTATGCATCATATACAATAGGGTGCAGTTATGATGTACGGACACACCATCACACTATGGTGTTCCAGGCTGTATTAGTTGTGAAACAATTTCCACAATGTCTTAATTCTGTGCCAAACTCGTAATTCAGATATTCATCTCTATGATCATATCATAGATCTTTTATCCTCTTGTCACGACGATCTTTCAACTTCACACTGAAATTACTTGAACCTTTCAATAATTCAGACTCGTGATTCATCAAGTAAATATACTTCAACATTTACTCAAATCATCTGTGAAGTAAGAACACAACGATATCCACTACACGCCTCAGCACTCATTGGACTGCACACATCAAAATGTATTACTTCCAACAAGTTATTTTACTGAAACCGAGGCTTTCAGTCATCTTGCCCATGTGGTATGATTTGCATGTCTCAAGTGATTCAAAATCAAGTGAGTCCAAACGGTCCATTTGCATGGTGTTTCTTCATGCATATACACCAATAGACATGGTTCGCATGTCTCAAACTTTTCAAAAATGAGTGAGTCCAAAGATCCATCAACATGGAGCTTCTTCATGTGTTTTATACTGATATGACTTACGTGGAAGTGCCACAAGTAGGTGGTACTATCATTACTATCTTTTGGCATGAACATGTGTATCACTACGATCGAGATTCAATAAACCATTCATTTTAGGTGTAAGACCATTGAAGGTATTATTCAAATAAACAGAGTAACCATTATTCTCCTTAAATGAATAACCGTATTGCGATAGACATAATCCAATCATGTCTATGCTCAACGCAAACACCAATCTCGATGGTAGAGGGAGCGTACGATGCTTGATCATATCAACATTGGAAACACTTCCAACACATGTCGTCAGCTCACCTTTAGCTAGTCTCCGTTTATTCCGTAGCTTTTATTTCGAGTTACTAACACTTAGCAACCGAACCGGCATCTAATACCCTGGTGCTACTAGGAGTACCACTAAAGTACACATCAACACAATGTATATTTAATATACTTCTATCGACCTTGCCAGCCTTCTAATCTACCAAGTATCTAGGGTAATTCCGCTCCAGTGGCTGTTCCCCTTATTACAGAAGCACTTAGTCTCGGGTTTGGGTTCAACCTTGGGTTTCTTCACTAGAGCAGCAGCTGAATTGCCGTTTCATGAAGTATCCCTTCTTGCCCTTGCCCTTCTTGAAACTAGTGGTTTCACCAACCATCAACAATTGATGCTCCTTCTTGATTTCTACTTTGTGGTGTCAAACATCGCGAATATCTCAAGGATCATCATATATGTCCCTGATATATTATAGTTCATCACGAAGCTCTAGCAGCTTGGTGGTAATGACTTCGGAGAAACATCACTATCTCATCTGGAAGATCAACTCCCACTCGATTAAAATGATCGTTGTACTCAAACAATCTGAGCACAAGCTCAACAATTGAGCTTTTCTCCCTTAGTATGTAGGCTAAGAAAATCGTCGGAGGTCTTATACCTCTTGACGTGGGCATGAGACTGAAATCCCAATTTCAGCCCTCGAAACATCTCATATGTTTCGCGACGTTTCAAAAACCGTCTTCGGTGCCTCAACTCTAAACCATTTAACTGAACTATCACGTAGTTATCAAAACTTGTATGTCAGATGTTCGCAACATCTACAGACGATATTCGAGGTTCAGCACACTGAGCGGTGCATTAAGGACATAAGCCTTCTATGAAGCAATGAGGACAATCCTCAGTTTACGGACCTAGTCCTCATAATTGCTACTATCAACTTTCAACTAATTTTTCTCTAGGAACATATCTAAACAGTAGAACTAAAGCGCGAGCTACGACATAATCTGTAAAATCCTTTTGACTATGTTCAGGATAATTAAGTTCATCTTATGAACTCCCACTCAGATAGACATCCCTCTAGTCATCTAAGTGATTACATGATCCGAGTCAACTAGCCCGTGTCCGATCATCACGTGAGACGGACTAGTCAACGTCGGTGAACATCTTCATGTTGATCGTATCTTCTATACGACTCATGCTCGACCTTTCGGTCTTCTGTGTTCCGAGGCCATGTCTGTACATGCTAGGCTCGTCAAGTTAACCCTAAGTGTTTCGCGTGTGTAAATCTGTCTTACACCCGTTGTATGTGAACGTTAGAATCTAACACCCGATCATCACGTGGTGCTTCGAAACACGAACTGTCGCAACGGTGCACAATTAGGGGAGAACACTTCTTGAAATTGTTGTAAGGGATCATCTTATTTACTACCGTCGTTCTAAGCAAATAAGATGTATAAACATGCTAAACATCACATGCAATCAAATAGTGACATGATATGGCCATCATCACTTTGCTCCTTTTGATCTCCATCTTCGGGGCTCCATGATCATCATCGTCACCGGCATGACACCATGATCTCCATCATCATGATCTCCATCATCGTGTCTTCATGAAGTTGTCTCGCCAACTATTACTTCTACTACTACAGCTAACGTTTAGCAATAAAGTAAAGTAATTACATGACGTTTATGTTGACACGCAGGTCATAAATAAATTAAGACAACTCCTATGACTCCTGCCGGTTGTCATACTCATCGACATGCAAGTCGTGATTCCTATTACAAGAACATGATCATCTCATACATCACATATATCATTCATCACATCCTTTGGCCATATCACATCACATAGCATACCCTGCAAAAACAAGTTAGACGTCCTCTAATTGTTGTTTGCATGTTTTACGTGGCTGCTATGGGTTTCTAGCAAGAACGTTTCTTACCTACGCAAAGACCACACCGTGATATGCCAATTGCTATTTACCCTTCATAAGGACCCTTTTCATCGAATCCGATCCGACTAAAGTGGGAGAGACAGACACCCGCCAGCCACCTTATGCAACTAGTGCATGTTTGTCGGTGGAACCGGTCTCACGTAAGAGTACGTGTAAGGTTGGTCCGGGCCGCTTCATCCCACGATGCCGCCGAATCAAGATAAGACTAGTAACGGCAAGCATATTGAACAAAATCAACGCCCACAACTACTTTGTGTTCTACTCGTGCATAGAATCTACGCAATAGACCTAGCTCATGATGCCACTGTTGGGGAACGTAGCAGAAATTCAAAATTTTCCTACGTGTAACCAAGATCTATCTATGGAGAGACTAGCAACGAGGGGAAGGAGAGTGCATCTACATACCCTTGTAGATCGCTAAGCGGAAGCGTTCAAGAGAATGGGGTTGATGGAGTCGTACTCGTCGTGATCCAAATCACCGATGATCCTAGTGCCGAACGGACGGCACCTCCGCGTTCAACACACGTACAGCCCGGTGACGTCTCCCACCCCTTGATCCAGCAAGGAGAGAGGGAGAGGTTGAGGAAGACTTCATCCAACAGCAACACAATGGCGTGGTGGTGGTGGAGGAGCGTGGCTATCCTGCAGGGCTTCGCCAAGCACCACAGAAGAGGAGGAAGAAGAGACGCAGGGCTGCACCAAGAGAGATTGAATCGCGTGTGTTATGGGCAGCCCTAGGCCTCATATATATAGGGAAGGGGAGGGGCTGCGCCCCCTCTAGGGTTCCCACCCCTAGGGGGGCGGCAGCCCTAGATGGGGATCAAAGGTGGCGGCCAAGAGGGGGAGAGGAGAGGGAGGCGCACCAATATGGGCCCTAAGGCCCATATCCCCTAGGGTTTGCCCCCTTTCCACCTCTTAGGCGCCATGGGCCCTTATGGGAGGCGCACCAGCCCACTAAGGGGCTGGTCCCTCACCACTCTTGGCCCATGCAAGCCTCAGGGGTTGGTGGCCCCACTTGGTGGACCCCCGGGACCCTCCCGGTGGTCCCTGTACATTACCGATAAACCCCGAAACCTTTCCGGTGACCAAAACAGGACTTCCCATATATAAATCTTTACCTCCGGACCATTCCGGAACTCCTCGTGACGTCCGGGATCTCATCCGGGACTCCGAACAACATTCGGTAACCACATACAAAACTTCCTTTATAACCCTAGCGTCATCGAACCTTAAGTGTGTAGACCCTACGGGTTCGGGAGACATGCAGACATGACCGAGACGTTCTCCGGTCAATAACCAACAGCGGGATCTGGATACCCATGTTGGCTCCCACATGTTCCACGATGATCTCATCGGATGAACCACGATGTCAAGGACTTAATCAATCCCGTATACAATTCCCTTTGTCCAGTGGTACGATACTTGCCCGAGATTCGATCGTCGGTATCCCGATACCTTGTTCAATCTCGTTACCGGCAAGTCTCTTTACTCGTTCCGTAACACATCATCCCGTGATCAACTCCTTGATCACATTGTGCACATTATGATGATGTCCTACCGAGTGGGCCCAGAGATACCTCTCCATCACACGGAGTGACAAATCCCAGTCTTGATTCGTGCCAACCCAACAGACACTTTCGAAGATACCTGTAGTGTACCTTTATAGCCACCCAGTTACGTTGTGACGTTTGGCACACCCAAAGTATTCCTACGGTATCCGGGAGTTGCACAATCTCATGGTCTAAGGAAATGATACTTGACATTAGAAAAGCTTTAGCATACAAACTACACGATCTAGTGCTATGCTTAGGATTGGGTCTTGTCCATCACATCATTCTCCTAATGATGTGATCCCGTTATCAACGACATCTAATGTCCATGGTCAGGAAACCGTAACCATCTATTGATCAACAAGCTAGTCAACTAGAGGCTTACTAGGGACATGGTGTTGTCTATGTATCCACACATGTATCTGAGTTTCCTATCAATACAATTCTAGCATGGATAATAAACGATTATCATGAACAAGGAAATATAATAATAACTAATTTATTATTGCCTCTAGGGCATATTTCCAACACCTAGTTGAAGGACTAATGTGTTTGTGAGAATTGCAGGATAACACAGGTAGAAGTCCCTTATTGATTGGGTTTTCCTACCAGAGATGACCCCTAAAAATGTAAGAAGACATTGAAGTCAAAGGTGGTATGTGAAGACATTCACATTAAAGACTATGACAAGAGAAGACATCGCATGAAGACTATGGAGCGCGAAGACTTAGTTCTTTCGTCATTCTTTTTCTTCTTTGTTGAGTCATACGAACCACCGTACTGTTAAGTGGGGTCCAAGTGAACCAGTCAGAATGACTGAAGTGGTGCTTAACCAAAATCCTATGTCTTCGAGTGAAGACTATGAGAGCAAATCTTGTCCAAAGTTGGATAAGTCAGCTTTGCTTGTAGCCCAAGTAAAGTTGCCGTGTGTGTTTGAAATCTAACCGTTGGAACACATGTCAGTTCCTTAGTGACCAAGGGTCATTTCGGACAAATCAGGTCGGGTTGCCTAGTGGCTATAAATAACCCACCCCCTGCAACCATAAACGGTTGGCTGCTCAGAGTTAGTACACTGCTTTTTTCGTTTGAGAGCAACCCACCTCGAAGCCTTTGAGAGAGAATTCCTTGCGAGGATAAAGCCCTAAACACCCAGAGCCAAAGAGTATTAGGCATCACTTAAGTCTTCCTGTCTGTGTGATCTGAAGACTTATTACACTTGAGGACTGTGAATCCTCCAGCCGGTTAGGCGCCGCGTTTTGAGCATCCAAGAGTCATTGTGGATTGCCGGTGAACGAAGTCTGTGAAGGTTTGGAAGTTTACCTTGAAGACTTACCAGAGTGATTGGGCGAGGACTGGGTGTCCTTAGCTCAAGGGGAATAAGGTGAAGACGAGGTCTTCTGAGTTGAATCTCAGCCTCCCTAACCAGACGTACAGTTGTCACAGCAACTGGAACTGGTCCAACAAATCATTGTCTTCAACGAGTCACTGGTTTCATCCTTCCCTTCCCTTTACTTACTGTTGGTCCTTGTGAAGTCATTGTATGATTGCTTTATCTTTTGTCTTCACTGAGTGACTGCTTGTTCTGATTGGTTTCACAATATCTTCCTACCTGATCTTTACTGCCTAGCTACTATTAGTCATTGTGCTTTCACTCCATTGAATACTTGACTATGGTTTGCCTAGTGTAATCTACCTTCTGCTGCATGGTAATAGGTTTATTTCTATCGTTTGTCTTCGAAACTTCCATGTTTTGAAGACTTTCATAAAAATCGCCTATTCACCCCCCCTCTAGTCGATCATTAGCACTTTCACTGCCTGCACACACCCACCAGTGGAGCCGACGGGGGAGGAGGAGGCCGGCGATCTACTAGCGGAGGAGGATGATGGTGAAGGAGAACCCCAGATCGCCTTTGGGCAGGGGCTTTGTCCCGTACATATGGTTGTGTGCTGGTGATTGCTTTTGATACGGGATCTTACGTACAAACATAACCCATTTAATTCTTAATCCTATAGAGATGCCGAGCTGGGGGTAAATTATAATAGAAATTGGCATGGGAACCTCTTGAACACTATGTCGATTACATTTTGCACGTTCTTAGTTTTTCTAGAATTCAAGGGATACGACTTTGTAGTTCATCAGGAGCTCCTAATAACTTTAGGACAATTATTTCGAACAAAGCACATTCATGTTGCAGAAAAAAAATGAAACAAAACGTACATTGTGGAAATACTCTTATGCACTTGTACCATTTTGTGGAGAATGTGTGGGCTAGCGGCCTCTAATGCCGCCGCAGTAGCTAGTACCATTTGTCTTGGCTGGCTAAAGTTCTGAACAAACAGTATTGGGCCTCCTCACAACAGGGCAGCCCCTACATCTTGACAATGGGCTCACCAAACTACACGACCTCAACTCTTTGGTTGTGTGATGTTTTCGTGTGTCACTGATGAGATGAACCATGGTGCAGCATGTCGTCCTGCTATAAAATAGGGCCACTTGATCACAAGTACTGCCATTGACCATGAGCAGCAGACAATAATCACATTGGCGGAACCCATCTCTCATACAAACCACTTCCCAGTCAAGCTTCATATAACGTCTCAGTTGTCTTCTAATATCCCAACTCACACATAAGCCTTGAAAAATATCCATATGTTAATTCTCTATTGTCTGTGCCCACATATCATCATAACCTCTGGGTTGATGTATTGGTTGCTAGACAGAACTTTAATTTATAGGTGTCTGCCTATAATATGTTAATCATGCTTTCTTTATGTAGATTAGTTGATGACCATCAGAACGTGCATGACACATTGCATGCAATGCATTGCATGAACAGCAGAACATGTGTGAACATTGCAGCCATGCATTCATACAAGATGATCTATGTGTATCACAAAGGTCATATACATGGAAACTAAATGCGCGACCTAACTCATTTTATTCTTCATCATATAGAAATGCGGAGGTGGGGGAGGGGGTAGCTGAACCTCATCTCAATTCTAAATTATAGTAAAAGTTGATGTGGGAAACTCTTGAACACTATATTCAGGTGGGGAACACCCCAGGGTGATTGTAAAAAAGGCATTTTGCAGCTCTTAACTTTTGTAGACTCCCAGGAATATCTCTTTGTAGCACCGGAGCTCCAAATAATTCCAAGACAGTTTTTTCGAACAAAGCAACTGCAAGTTCAGTTTTTGTTTTACAAACATACATTGTGAAAACACTCTTTGCTCACACCAATTTGTGGAAAACGTGTGGGTTGTGACCCATCATTCGTCTGCCGGCGAGCTTTCTAGCCTCTATTGTAGCACCGAGAGCCATTGTCATTTGTCTTGGGCGACCTATTACCCTGAACAAACAATATTGTAGCACCGAGAGCCGTTGTCATTTTTCTTGGGCGAGCCATCATCCTGAACAAACAATATTGGACCACCTAACAGTGTCGCGCATGACATGTGAGAAGGTTGCGGGTGCAGTGCAGAGGTGCGTCTATGTGTCGCTTGTAGCAAGCTCGATGCCCCACTCGCCTACAACATCCTGCACATAAGCCAGGCCCAACATCGTAACGGGACACGCGAGTGTGAAAATCCTACATCTACGAAGGGTTACTTAAACTTTACGTAAACTTCCTAACAATAACATCTCCCCCCTCTAAATTTTAGGGGATGGGCCCGTTCTCCCCTCATCTCCAATCATATTTATCCATTTGGCTCATTATGTTAATCTTGTAGAACTATTTATGTATGTCTAATATTGCTCGGCGTGAGTGTCTCCCCTTCGAGCAACACATACATGCAATGCACTCCTTCTTCTATTTTTTTCTCTTCTGTTTTCTTTACTTTGTTTGGTTAAATACATTAAATGTTCATGGTACTTTATAAAACTATTTATCATGTATATAGATTTTTAATACGCATTAATATTTTCTTTAAATTGCATGATAATTTTTTAAAACACATGTTAATTTTTTTTTAGAAAAATACAAGAACATTTTGTAAATACATGCCAAGCAAATTTTCAATTCATAATAACATTATGTATTCTATGATGAACAATTTTCAAATACATGATAATTTTTTAATATAAAAATGGAGTTTTTTATATAAACTATCAGCATTTTTTGACCTCTTAAACATTTTTTAATAGACGATACATGACGATTCTTTTTGAACATATTTGATGAAACTTCCTTAAACAAGGCACAGATTTATTAATACATGGAGAACATTTTTTAATACTCAATGATCATTTTTAATACACGGTGATTGTTTTTTAAAATACATGATGGGCATGTTTTATTACAAGATGAATATTTTCAGAATAAACAATGAATATTTTGCAAACAAATATTGTACATTTTTTAAATACATGATAGACATTTTTAATACAAGATGGAATTTTTTAAAATTTTATGAACATTTTTAAATACACAATAAACATTTTTTGCATGCAATGATCATTTTAAATTAAGGATGGACATCTTCTATATCTAAATAGCTAGTCCCCACTAGCTATTTCTCTCAACATGCAAGCATGCCACATCATCTCATAGCGTGCATGAGAAAAGGCCATCTCCCAACATGCAATCATGTCACTTCATCATTAAACATGCATGAAAAAAAGACTCATCTCAACATGCAAACATCCAAGAGAATTTTCATTCTACTATGCTATTTAGATTTAATATAAAAAATACAATTATATAGTAATCAAACATAATAAATTATATGTATTTTTAGTTTTAGCTTTTTATATTATCACTTCAGTTATTCATTATTCATACAACGAATCACATTGAAATATGTTGCAAAATATTCCCACAACAACTTGCGATGTATCATCTAGTTCTTTTTTTTTGACGGGAATAGCAGAAGCTCTGCTTTTACATTGTAGTGAAGGGAAAAAGTACAAAGTACAGGGGAGGGGTGTTAAGCACCCCGAGCATAAAACGAACACAAGCATATACAGTTGCCTATCGGAAAGCACTCCTGAAGAACATGCACTACCCCTCTGCCATACGGGTAGGTCTCAAAGCCTCACTGGGCAATGTAACGTCATCACGAATCATGTTTACCAACGCCCTCGGTGTCAGGTCCTTATCCTCAAAAACTCGACGGTTTCTCTCCTTCCATAGATGCCAGGTGATGTACGCTGACAGAGTTATCTCTTACTCCGTCCTTGCTGGTGCTCCTCTTTGCGTACAAAGCATCTTCCACCAATCTGAAACTGAACTTGCCGAAGACACACCATTGTACATCCTGCTGTTGGCACCAAGGGAGAGATGCCAGATCTCTCTCGCATAACAGCATTGAAGCGTGAGATGCATCGCGGTCTCCTGCTCCTGGTCACAAAATTTGCAAGAGGCGTTATGTGGCCATCCTCTCGCCTATAGCCGATCGGCAGTCCAGTTTCTGTTCTGCAGCAGAAGCCACATGTAGAATTTCACCTTCCCTTCTAGCTTGCTTCTCCACACCCGGGCAATCCCAGACTGCTCAATCCTGGCAGAGAATTGGACCTCATAAGCAGAACTCGCCGAGTATATTCCATTGGTAAAGATATTCCACTTGATTTTGTCCCTTTGAGTTGACAAGTTCACCGGCTGCAATTTTTCCCACAGGCCAACAAATTGACATAGCTGCTCGTGGTTGTCCATTCGCTGTATACCTTGTATCCATCGCCCAGTGCTTATAGCCTCTTTGACCGTGAGCCGTTTACACCTAGCCAGCTTGAAGATATCCGGTGCTAGGTGCTGTGGGGCCTCGTCATTGAGCCACCGATCTTTCCACAAGGTTGCAACACTACCATCTCCCAACTCGATGCAAGTGCAGCTGGAGAAGAGTTATCCCTTCTTTATAGTGCCTGCTGATATTTGTCCAAAATACACAACGAACCCTTGTTTATACCGGCCTACAATATTTTCTTTTGAGAACGAACTAAAGGTTATCCCTTGAAGGGCTCCTTCGGTGAGTCGACGACCGCTGCTCCGTCCAGGGAATAGGCAGCAAGGCGATTTGCGCCTGCGTGCAGTGTTATTGGCCGTTTTCTAGGCTCGGCGGCGGTGCGTGAGGCAACACAGCAACTTTGACTGCCCACATGATGCAACCAGGTACGTGTACACATCTAGGGGTAGTCTAGTCCTTTTAGGTGCAGATAAATGGAAAAACTAAAGGAAAAACTGAAAAAGGGAGTAAACGGCATAGTAATCAAGAGGTCCACGATTTGGATGTCATTTTTGAGAAACCCATCTTGAGAGTGGCGTTCTTGCGAAGCCCAACGTTTAAAGTGGTAACTATCCAATTTTCTCTCCACGTAGACGCCCCCCGATGGCCGCAGTCGCAACGCGAGTCGCGGTCGTGGTCGCTCCGGTATGTCCCGAAAAGACGGAGTGACGCCGGCTGCTGCCTGGTCGATCGGGGTGCTCTGCTCTCCTTCCTGGGCTTAGGGTTTACTAATAGTCTCTATTTTTAATGAAGCAGTTGGTAGTCTCGTTTGCAGGTTTTTTTTGTCTCATCACTTTCGTCCGTTTTTTTGTAGGTTAACCGTCGTAGATTTTTTTGTCGCCTCCCTCACTTTATCGGTTTATTTTCACTTCACCCTCTCACACAACGAAAAAAACTGAACGGATCAGAACTTTCCATACTGACGCAAATTATTTAGTAATGTCTTTATGTAAAAGAATCAATCACAATCAATCTTTAAAGATCAAATCTAAATTAATTAATCTTCATAACGTTTGTTTCCTTCCGAATCACGTCCATAACTTTCCTTTCTTATTTGGGCAGAAACTGTTTGGTAGCAGAGATTAGAAAGCTTCCTATGAGTGTAGTAATAGGAAGTATTCTTTTTCTTGATGATTCGTTTCCATGCATGATGATAGTAAATTAGGCCAACATTCACCACTATTTATCAATGTCATCAATCGTATCCATTCCTACCAGTTTTAAGGGAATCTACTCGCTATGTCTTTTTTAAGGGGATCCGCTCGCTAAGTCGTCGTCGCACGTTATTTTCACAAGCAATTCCCATAAAAAAAAGGCGTGGGTATTGGTAGTTGAACGCCCGCTAGGTTTTCCGCCTGTCCCATCCTCGCGCTGTGCCGCCGCCACCCGCCGAATTTCCAGCCGCCCGAGCCCGTTAACTTCGCCAGCCATTGGGTCGACTGCCCGCGCTCCAAACCCCCATCCCCGAGCACTAGCTATCGCCGCGTTGCCGCCCCAAGCTCCACGCCACCGGGAACGAATCAATCGCCGTCCCGACACCGCCGTCGCCGGCCCAGCACCTTCAGCCTTGCATGGACAACTTCAATGTGCAGTCTCCCTTGCTGCCTCACCTTCTGCCAGCGCATGGAGCGGCGGGGTTGGACGCGTGCGTGCTTGCTAGCTTGCTCTCCGTGCATACGTACTTGCTCTGCGTGCGTTGCACCGGCCAATGCGCATGATGCGTGTGTGCCTGCTTTTCTGTATGTGTATGCCGGCATGATGCGTGTGTGCGTTGCTGTGTGTGTATGATATAGATGGCCCGAGTGTGTGCATGTTGTGCTCTGCTCTCTGCTGATCTATGTGTTGGTGCTCCTGCTATATGTTCATGCCATACAAATGAAATTTTTGTTAATCTTCTGGCATGTTGAGTTGGTTCTCTCTGTCTTCTGAGGGGGTGAATGCAAAGCAGTCTATTAAGCCAGGCACTATTGCTAAGCTAAATTGATTAAAAAATATTGGTAGCCATAGTTGTAGTTTAAGTAGTAGCGAGTTGTCTGATATGTATAAAGAGCCCATTGCAACTGAGCCCATTGCTAAATTGATAAAAAAGGTCGCCAGTGTCACTTGATATGTATGAGAATATTAAATGTATTATTAACATGATTAATATTAAACTCTTAAAATTAATATGGTCCCGTTGCAACGCACGGACGTTCTTCTAGTACAAATTATTTTTGTCATGCTACTTCGGTAGTTTTCTTCGTGTGGAGTCGTTGGGCCTTTCAGTAATTTATACATGGCGTGAATCTAGTTGGGCTTTTTCACTGGCAACGACAGCATGCAATATATCGCCTATAGCGCGCCAGAAGCGCTTCGTAACTCAAAGAAAGAGCTAAAAACGGAGCCCTTCAATCAACAAGGGTCGGGATCCACCGCGCCCACATGGCCCTAAGGCCACATGAGACCAGGCAAATCAGCGGCGTCACTAACAGGAGGAAGAAACCCTACCGCCTTTTCCCTTGGAGGATAAACGAAAATGGGGGGGGGGGGGGGGGGGGGCACACTCGAAAATGTTTTTATTTACTAATCATCATTGTTATGTATACTATTTATATCCACACAAAAAATATAATATTTATAAATCATGAATATTCAAACATTATTTTTATTACATATGTTTTACAAATATCATAAAAAACCTAGTGCGAGCAAAATGGGCAGCACTATTTGCAACCCATTTAAGCCTCACGTGCAACCCTTTTTTTTTTGTATACTACAAGAAGGACTGTGAGTGGTTTAAGTCGGCTAGCATTCTTGCTGTAGTTCATGAGTTCGACCCGTGGGGCTTATTTTTCCTGGTTAATTTTCCCGTACTGAAACCCGGGACCCATGAGTCATTGAAGCGGAAAAATAAAATGCATTCTGAGGTGTAGATAGGGGCTTTTTTATGAGAAATAAAAAAATCAGGGGGTTTTCACAAAAAAAGCCACACTCATTCCTCTTTGCTTTCTACTCACCGACAACGGGCCCCATGCCATGCTGGCGCGCCAAGTCATCGGTCTTCTCGTATCCAACGTGATTTGCACCGTATTTGCACGCCTGAGCCAAGTTGTTTCACCAGTTCAATGTATGCCACAAGTTCTAGCACCAAAGTGACTATTTGCGCCAAGTTCTAGCACCACTGGTGTAATTGGCTCTTTTTTTAACCGTGCTACGGTGAACCAAGCATTGCAGTAAACCACTATAGTGAAAACCGACCTCTATAGTGAAACTCGATCTCTACAATACAACGGATCGCTACAGTACCTCTACGCTATCGCGTGCTGCTCTCTCTACAGAGAAATGAGGGGTGACCGGTCGTTGTCTTCGGACCCAGCACTGACATATAAAGGTCAGATTTTTTTTTAGTTTGTATAAAGGTCAGATTTGAAGATTGTGGTTTTTTTGGAAACATGAAGATCGTTGTCTTAGGGCATGTACCCTTTACCCTACTAGACACTGAAAACGTCCATGCCACACACTAGCCGCATTTCCTATTTGCTGCATATTACGGCAAACTATTGGCGTTACAAACAGGGCGAGCGGCACAGTGACTGGATGGGCCAATCCATTTTGCATAGATAGCTTAGAAAAGTAAGGTACTACAATATCCGGCTTTCAAGAACCTGTTAGAAGGTTCCTACCCAGTTTTGGGAACCTTCTAGAAGGTTCATGAAGATTTTTTTTCTTTATTGGGCTTTCTTTTCTTTGTTTCTTTTCGTTTTTTCTTTTTAAAATACTTTGGAAATTTTGAAAAACAATTATGGATTTCAAAAAATATTCGCTTTTCAAAAATTGTTTGATATTTTCAGATATTGTTCAGAATTAAAAAAATGTTCATATTGTTTAATTTTGTTCACAAATTGAAATAAATGTTCATGAATTTAAAAGAATGTATCATTTTTCTTAATTCTGCTCACAACTCAAAAACAATTCCATTATTCAAAATTTGTTTGGGAATTTTCAAAAAATGCTCGGTGATTTAAAACAATTTTTCATTTTTCCAAATTCTATTCACCAATTCAATAAATGTTTCCATTATTTAATATTTGTTCCTGAATTTTAAAAAAATGCTCGCATTTTGAATTCTTTTTATTTTGAAAAGTGTTCATATTTTAAAAATAGGTTCGGTCTTCAAGTACTGTTCAAAAATTTGTAAAAATACCTGGATTTTCAAAAAATGTTAGGAATTGCAAAAACTGTTCCCAGTTTTAAAAAAGCCTTCAAAAAGTTGTTCATGTTTTCCCAAAAACTGTTTGCTTTCTAAACAGATGTTCACTAAATTTGAAAAAATGTCCGCGTTTCAAAAAATGTTCCCTTTTCTGAAATGTGCTCACATTTTGGTAACCACGCCAGAGTAAATTGCTACAGTGAACCAAGCATTGCAGTAAAATAGCTACACTGAAAATCAACATCCACAGTGAAACCCGATCGCTATAGGGCCTCTAGGCCATCGCGCGGCAGCTCTGTCCATTGCAAACGGGCCGGGCCGATCCAGTCGGATCCCCGTGATGATGCGTCGGGTCCAATAGGGCCTCCCCACCCGAGCCCCCCTGCCGCCGCGGCCGCCAGCGCAGGGTAGCCGACGACACCACGTCCCCCTCTGGCCCGTGCCTACATCCTCCGCCCCTCTGCTCCGCCCTGGAAGCCGGCCGGCCTCCCTCTGCCCCTCTGCTCCGGCTCCGAGGTAGACGCCGGCCTGCACCTCCGCCTCAAGAACCGGCCGGAGGCGATGGCCAGGTCGCCGCCAACCTCGACGCCCAGGTCGCCGGCAGCAGGTACCTTCAGCTTTGCGCCTTGTACTGTTTTGGATCTTGATTGACCATGTCTGTAATTCCAAGAATAGCTACTATTTTTTTTATGTCAGGCCATGCATTTAGTTTGTACTGAAACCAAGTTCTACAATTCTCACTTCCATTGTTTCATTCTCATTTAGTTTCTTTTCCTTTTTTTACTTTTCTGTTCTTTTTTGTGCATCAGTGGGAAACCATCCACATTTGTCTCTCATAATCTGTATTCTCATGTGACACGTTTTAAAGCAGGCCACTGTGATGGGAAGGAGGATGCAATGTCGGGACAGATGCTCAAGCGAGGAGCAAAGGCAACACCCGCAGAAGACCACGCAAGGTTCCACTCTGCCCGTACAGCATTTTCGGTTTGCTTATGGTTGCCACAATATCATAGAGCAGTAGCCATATCGATCTAACACAGAGTAGTTGCCGTATGACCCACAGTGCAGCTGCCGTAACACCAGAGTGTAGTTTTACCATTTTTATCGGAGTAGGTTGCTTTTTTATTATAGAGCAAGTCGCCATATCTTTTTTTAGAAACATTGAAAAGTAAGGTTTTGGGTTACAAGCCTCCTAGGAGGCGGTTACAATTTGTGAATGCAAATCAATGGACATCCCAAGATTGGGGGATGATAGCTGGAAGTCCTAATGCTCCGCCATCGGCCCAGAGGGCAGTTTCATCCTTGATCCTCGTGAGCGGATCATTTTACAGAAGGGTGGCCTCGGTTGAAAACATAGTCATTGCGGTGCTTCCATAGCATCCAGGGGACGAGCAGGACCGCGGATGCGAGGCCTTTGCGCATGGACTTGGGAACGAGCTGCCTTGTAGATTGCCACCAATCATTGAACGATGGCTTGTGGGCGGGAGGGGGGCATGGGACCCTTAGCCAACTAAGCGAAAATATATATTAGAGCATATGCACCCAGGCCCTTTCTATCTAGCCATCTATTTTCTGCTTTAAGATTCATGAAAATACATTTCTCTTTTTTGTTTCTCCCACATAGAACATGTCTTGAAGTTCAAACCTATGCAGTGTGGCAAAGCTTTCTAAGTAGAATCTAGAATAAATCTTTCAGATTTTTTTGTCAAATATAAATATACAAAATACGTATTGTTTGATTAAAAAAATGTATTTTTAGTATTTATGTCGGATAAAAAATTCTGAAAGATTTATCCTAGATTCTAGTTAGAAAGCTTTGGCACGCTGCATAGGTTTGGACTTCAAAATATGCTCTATGTGGGAGAAATAAAAAAGAGAAAATTTCATATAGAAAGTTAGTTGTGTCGCACGGATCTTAAAGCGATATTGGAGAGCTAGGATAGCAGGGCCTGGGTGCAAGTGCTCTAAAAATCCACGTCCGCCAACTAAGTGTCTCATGCCAAATCTGCCGGGCGAATGGGCAGGCTAGGAGGAGGTGGTGCATGGTCTCAGGCGCCGGGTCGTAGAGGGGGCAGCGCGCAGGGTGCTGCAAGCTGCGGCGTGCGAGGCGGTCCGTGCTCCAGCAGTGGTCCTGGTGGGCGAGCCAGTGGAAAAATCTAACGCGTGGTGGCGCCCAGCACTTCCAGGTGAGTTTTCATTCGTCGCAGGAAGTGGAGGAGCCATGGAATGTGGCCAGGTAGGCAGATCCGGTGGAGTGGGTGCTGCTCGCGCTCCACTTCCAGGTTAGGCAGTCCGGCTCGGTAGAGAGAGTAGTGTGCTCGATCCTATCCCATAGTTGCAGGTACTGTCCGATTTCCTGGATGCCCATGGTGCCATGGATGTCCTGCGCCCAATGGTTGGCATGGAGGCCGTCGGCGACGGTCCGGGTCTTGCAGCGACGTTTGGGGATGCACACATACAGTAGGGGTGCGATTTCACGGACGGAGCGCCCATCGATCCATCGGTCCTCCCAAAAAAGGGCCTGCATCCCATTCCCAACCAGCATGGTGGTGGAGGCGAAGAAAAACGCATGTTCCTCGGTGCTGAACTGCAGACCGGCCCAGGCTCTGCTGCTATATGTGCGGCTGAAGCAGAGCCATTGCTTGCGGAGCGCGAGGCCGGCGTGCTCCAGATCGCGGACGCGTAGACCACCGAGCGAGATCAGCCTGGAAACACGCTGCCAGTTGATGTGGTAGTTGCCACCGTTAGCTTCCGCGCGCCCAGCCCAGGGGAAGCCTCTGAATTTTTTCGAGCGCCCTAATGATCTTCTTGGGGGTTGCCAGCACGAGCAGTTGATGGATTGGGATCGCTGCCAGGACCGCCTTGACAGACGTTAGGCGGCCAACCTTGTTCAGGTGTAGTTGACATATTACCATCGAGCAGTTGCCATATCATTATAGTGTAGTTTGCTATCTTATTCCGGTTACTTACCTGTTTGTTGTTTGTAATTCCTTTTAGAGAGAATCCAGAGAAGCAGCTAAATTTAACCGAAGTGTTGGCTGAGGCAGTGAAGTGTGCACAAGCTCTCAAGACTGATGAAATGATTACTGACACTAGAGTTAAGGAAGCTTTTGCAGAGCTGATGAATAAAGTGTACCCGCGTCTACCTGAGAGCCTACAGGATCAACTGATTGCTGATTTCAGACTCAACATCCTCCGTCGGGCGCAAGAGAAAAATACTCCCCTGGTTGAGTTGATGGATGGCGAACAGAAGAACTTCCTCGGGAAGAAAAGAACTCATACCAACACCTTGTGGATTATAGAAAAGCTAGTCTTGTTAGTTGGCGTATGCTGCTTCGTGTACCTCATGAGCCTCTATGTCACTGGGTACTGAACACAGAAAGGTATGCCTGAAGATTATGTACAATCAAACTGCATTTTGTTTTGTCAAATATTATGTTGTTTGTATTAAATAATTCTTATGGTGGCTAGAACACGTGTACCTCTATGCGCATGTAACATCTTTCTTAGTGACCTGATTGTTGTTTATCTGCTGATACACAGGGGGAAATGAATATTTGCACATGGGGATTCAGTTGCTTTGGACAAGGACAACAACAATCTTTCAGCGCAGCACAAGGATGGGCTCTGCTCTGGTGGCATGTAGAATTTGCATGGCTGGAGAGGTAGTGATTTAGATGTGTCTGTCTCATGCGTCAACTTTGAAGTGAACCTCTAGAAATATATAGCAGCGTGGCGTCATCTTGTTATTTTTCTCATGGTGCAAGATCAAGTCTTGAACTAATGGTTCTGTTGCTGAATCTTTCAGCTGTTTAGTCATCTTAATCAGTCAAGCTCCAAGGTGGTTTGAGATATTTCGACATATGCTAGCACATCGGGCATGGATAGCATATGACATTCACATTGTTCAGTTTCTGTTGATTTTCATTATTGTTCTGCATTTGGGGCGTGCGATGCTTTCGGGGTGTGTTTGAGCTTATAGACCAAAAACATGGTGTCCCTTCATCTACTTGTTTGGCTTTAGATGCTTGTGACTATTTTTCCTTGTTTTTCAAGATTGCGCCCGGACCCAGGTTATTGGCAGCATAAATACTTTATGAGAATCCTAGTGCTGCACGATGATGAGTAATTTAGGGAGTGTTCGGAGTCCCTCCACTCCAGACTCGGCTCGCGGAGCCGACGGAGCTGCGGGCTAAATTAGCGGAGCTGCAAAATAGGTGCTCCGCAGATCCATGTTATTTCGCGGAGCCGGTGGATAACCGAACAGGCCTTTAGAATCAGACTGGGTTTCAGGATATGTCAATTGCAGTGGTGGGTTTTCAGGCCGGTTTGTTTCTAAGGAGTATCTCAGGTTGACGTTCTGTTGTTTCTATGCTGCAATCAATGTGCATTTGCATCCCCCTGTTGCCGATCATGATCAAAATCCCTTGGTTCCAAAGTTTTCGTGTGATGGCAAATAAATGCCCCTTGCTCAGCATTGTAATTCTTTGCAGTGTGATTTCGGTTGGATTCTACTCTGGGCTTCAGTTTAATTTGCAGGCTATAACCGGGTGAAGTGCCTTCGCTTGGATGTTGCAAGTGTCACATATGCCGCCAGTCCTAGTGGTCTAATTGCTCCATGAAGTAGGCAGACACCTGACCGACTTGGAGGGCAGCACCCACAATCTTGACAACACGCTTGCGGAACTGCGAGACCTCAACAAGGTGGCTGCTCGTGAGCTTAGCTCTGCTCTTCCGTTGCGTGCTGTTTTCTTGTGTCACCCAAGAGATGAAACATAGTGCAGCATGCTGCCTTGCTATAAAATACAATTGCTTGATCACAAGTGAGGCTATTCATCATAAGCAGCAGAAAATAATCACATTGGCAGAGCTCGTCTCTCACTCAAACCACCTCCTAATCAAGCTCCCTGTAACATCTCAGTTGTTCTCTAATATCCCAACTTGTACATAAGCTTTACAAATATATTCATATGGAAATTGTAATGACCACATATCATTGTAACCTCTGCATCGGGGATAGGTTGCTAGACATGATCCTAATTTATAGGTGCATGCCTATATGTGTTATTCATACTTTCTTTATGCAAGTTAGTTGATGAATATCAAAACATTGTATGCATGCATTCATTCAAGTCCATGCTTCTTTATGCAAATTAGTTGGTGGCCAACATCAAAACATGAACATTATTGCATGCATGCATGCATTCATACAAGATGACCTATATGTATCAATGGCCAATATGCATGTAAATTACAGGGATGCGTCATTTTATTCCTTTTTTGTGAAAAGGCAAAAGTATATAAGTAACGCAAGTCCTTACAAAAATGAAAAAATACATCCAAAATTTTGGAGGTGCGGAAGTCTTCTTCATCCTGTTCCAATGGTGGCGGCAAGACCAAAGCTTGTTGCTGCCTCTGGTCATTGTCTCAGCGGAGCAAACTTTCTTAAACACAAGAGCTTGTAGAAGCTGCGACCTATAAGTCATCGATGTTGACCAGAAGATGCCGACAGTCGTGATCAGCGTAGTAAATCTCTGTCTCATAAAAGAAAACGATGCCGAGGGCCTATAGAGTGCCCCACTACCGAACAGTCGGAGTTGGTGAACACAAAACTCACATGCTCTCTGAAGAGGCCGAGGCTATCCAACCTTCGTCGGACGGAATTGGAGTCGGAGGACCAAGATGCACGACCATGTTGTTCACTTCGCATGACTGTGCTATCGACTAAGAGAGGGACATATGGCTCCCATGGGTAGATTGGGGCCTGCCCGCACCCACCCACCAGCGGAGCCGGCGGGGGAGGAGGAGGCCGACGATCTACCAGCGGAGGAGGATGATGGTGAAGGAGAACCCTAGATCGCCTTTGGGCAGGGGCGCCTTTGTCCCGTACATATGGTTGTGTGCTGGTGATTGCTTTTGATACGGGATCTTACATACAAAAAGAAACCATTTTATTCATAATCCTATAGAGATGCCGACCTAGGGGTAAATTATAATAGAAATTGGCATGGGAAACTCTTGAACACTATGTCAATTACATTTTGCGCGCTCTTAGTTTTTTCTAGAATTCAAGGGATACGACTTTGTAGTTCAGGAGCTCCTAATAACTTTAGGACAATTATTTCGAACAAAGCACATTCGTGTTGCAGAAGAAAATGAATCAAAACATACATTGTGGAAATACTCTATGCACCTGTACCATTTTATGGAGAATGTGTGGGCTGGTGGCCTCTAATGGGGCCGCGGTAGCTAGTGCCATTTGTCTTGGCCGGCTAAAGTTCTGAACAAACAGTATTAGGCCTCCTGACAATAGGGCAACCCCTACATCTTGACAATAGGCTCACCAAACCGCACGAACTCAGCTCTTTGGTTGTGTGGCGTTTTCCTGTGTCACCGATGAGATGAACCATGGTGCAGCATGCCGTCCTGCTATAAAATTGGGCCACTTGATCACAAGTGCTGCCATTGACCATGAATAGAAGACAATAATCACATTGGCGGAACCCATCTCTCACACAAACCACTTCGCAGTCAAGCTTCATATAACATCTCAGTTGTCTTCTAATATCCCAACTCACACATAAGCCTTGAAAAATATCCATATGTCAATTCTCTATTGTCCGTGCCCACATATCATCATAACCACTTCGCAGTTTCTATTGGGTTGATGTATTGGTTGCTAGACACAACTTTAATTTATAGGTGTCTGCCTATAATATGTTAATCATGCTTTCTTTATGCAGATTAGTTGATGACCATTAGAACATGCATGACACATTGCATGCAATGCATTGCATGAACAGCAGAACATGTGTGAACATTGCAGCCATGCATTTATACAAGATGATCTATGTGTATCAAAGGGCATATGCATGGAAACTACATGCGCGACCTAACTCATTTTATTCTTCATCATATAGAAATGCAGAGGTGGGGGAGGGGGTAGCTGAACCTCATCTCAATTCTAAATTATAGTAAAAGTTGGTGTGGGAAACTCTTGAACACTATATTCAGGTGGGAAACGCCCCAGGGTGATTCTTAAAAAAAGGCATTTTGCAGCTCTTAACTTTTGTAGACTCCCAGGAATATCTCTTTGTAGCTCCGGAGCTCCTAATAATTTGAAGACAATTTTTTCGAACAAAGCAACTGCAAGTTCAGTTTTTTTTACAAACTTACATTGTGAAAACACTCTGTGCTCACACCAATTTGTGGAAAATGTGTGGGTTGTGACCCATCATTCATCTGCTGGCGAGCTTTCTAGCCTCTATTGTAGCACCGAGAGCCATTATCATTTGTCTTGGGCAAGCTATCATCCTGAACAAACAATATTGTAGCACCGAGAGCCATTGTCATTTTTCTTGGGCGAGCCATCATCCTGAACAAACAATATTGGACCGCCTAACAGTGTCGCGCATGGCATGTGAGAAGGTTGCGTGCAGAGGTGCGTCTATGTGTCGCTTGTAGCGAGCTCAATGCCCCGCTCTCCTACAACATCCTGCATATAGGCCAGACCCAACATTGCAATGGGACGCGTGAGTGTGAAAATCCTGCATGTACGAAGGGCTACATAAACTTTACATAAACTTCCTAACAATAACATCTCTCCCCTCTGAATTTTAGGGGGTGGGCCCGTTCTCCCTTATCTCCAATCATATTTATCCATTTGGCTCATTATGTTAATCCTGTAGAACTATTTATGTATGTCTAATATTGCTCGGCATGAGTGTCCCCCTTCGAGCAACACAGACATGCAATGCACTTTTTTTCCTTCTTCTATTTTTTCTCTTCTGTTTTCTTTACTTTGTTTGGTAAAATACATGAAATGTTCATGGTATTTTATAAAACTATTTATCATGTATATATTTTTTCAAAATACATATTAATATTTTCTTTAAATTGCATGATCATTTTTTAAAACATGTGTTAATTCTTTTAGAAAAATACAAGAACATTTTGTAAATATACGCGAAGCGACTTTTCAGTTCATAATAACATTATGTATTCTATGATGAACAATTTTCAAATACATGATAATTTTTAATATAAAAATGAACTTTTTTATATAAACTATCAGCATTTTTTAACCTGTTAAACATTTTTTAATAGATGATACATGACGATTCTTTTTGAATATATTCAATGAAACTTCCTTAAACAAGGCGAAGATTTATTAATACATGGAGAACATTTTTTAATACTCAATGATCATTTTTAATACACGGTGATTGTTTTTTAAAATACATGATGGACATGTTTTATTACAAGATGAATAATTTCAGAATAAACAATGAATATTTTGCAAATTAATACTGTACGTTTTTAATACATGACAGAAAATTTTAATACAAGATGGATTTTTTTTAAAATTCTATGAACATTTTTAAAATACACAATAAACATTTTTTTGCATGTAGTGATCATTTTAAATTAAGGATGGACATTCTTCAAGTGCCTGGTGATTTTTTTTCCAAAATACACGATGAACCCTTGTTGGTACTGGCGTACAGTATTTTCTTTTGTGAACTAGAGAGCAACTAACTAAGGGTTATCCCTTGAAGGGCTCCTTCGGCGAGTCGACGACCGTTGCTCCGGCAGAGATAAAAAGGTCAGAGCAAAACCATCAGAAATATAGACCAAAACCACCCGGGGGGGGGGGGGGAGGGGCATTTGCCTGGTTTTGCACATTTGAGGTGCCTAAAAAAACTGTTTTTGAGTTGGGGGGAGGGGGTATTTGATGCCAAAGGTCTGCATTGCCTGGTATACGAAGTCTAACGAAATTCTCATTTATTCCTAAAATGACTTTTGAGATAGAACAACTTGTTTATGGAATTAGCCCCCAGTGGAGAAGCAAGGCTTCCAGGCTCGCCATAAATCATACTCCCTCCGTTCCAAATTACTCGTCGCAAAAATGGATATCTAAAATTAAAATACATCTAGATACATCCATACCCGCGACAAGTAATTCGGAACGGAGGGAGTACATTTGAGGGGGAAATCTATACTTTTCCTTTTATTTATTAACTTATAAAAGGGCCGCTTCCTATAGGCGTGACGGCCCATACGGCCAGGTCTTTCTAATCACACGGCCCGCAGCGACCGGTAAGAACCGAAGCAGGGGAGCACACAGCGCCAGCCATTAGATGGTGTATGGACGGCGGATTGCACGGGAGGCACGCGACGCACGGGCAGTGGTTGTGCGGCTCCGTTCCCCTCTCTCCCTCTACCCCGGGCTCGCCGGAGATGGGGGACGCCGGCGCTTCCACCTTCAATCCGCTCCTCCGGCGCGGCGCAAACACTTCCGGTGAGTCCATAATCCCTATCCTCTCTTCTCCACGCGCTCAATTTTTCTGGCCAGGGGGCGCCTGGTGCCGGCGGGGGAAGCGACTGGCAAAATCGACGGCGTGCTTGGGACGAACCGGTGGAGCGGCGGGGTTGCGGGCGCGGCTGCCAACAGATTGGTCGGGGTGGTGTTCTAGCCTTGGTTTTTTGGAATTCCGAGGGGCTCGATTTTTGCTGCTCGGTGAGAGACGAGGAGGTGTGGTTCAGGGTTCTGGGGATAAGTAGGTGTGGCTTTGCCGACCGGCGGCGGCCCCGCCGTGCCGTACCATCTATTTTATCCGGCTTGAGGGGAGGTGGGGGTAGATGGGGAGCGACATGGAGTTGGTCGGCAAGGTGGGCAGCGAGAGGCTGGGTGTTGGCAAGGTGGAGAGATGACTTTGCTGCAGCTTGACAAGGACGTGTGAAAACGCTGATATCTCGAATCCCTATCTTATTAAAATGGGGTAGAATACTATATGCAACTGTGAACCTATCTTTTTATTTTCACTTTTCTGTGCTTCTTGTGCATCAGCAGGAAACCACCCACATTTGTCTCTCCTAATCTCTGTTTTCATGTGGCACGTTCTAAAACAGGCCCCTGTGATGGAAAGGAGGATGCAATGTCGGGACAAATGCTTAAGCGAGGGGTAAAGGCGATGCCCACAGAAGACCACATAAGGTTCCGCTCCGCCCATACATCATTTTTGGGTTTGCTTATGGTTGCCACAGTATCATAGAGCAGTGCCATATTATCAAAGACTAGTCGAGTGCCCGTGCTATGCTACGGGGTAACAAAAAACACTGGTCAAACCATTAATCTATTTCAGAAACACGTGTTACAGATAACATCTTCCCATTCATATAACTACATAGTATATTGGTTATCTCCTCTTCTGTTCTCATCGGCAGACGTCATCTTCCCATTCAACACAATGATTTATTTATGTTAGATGAATTACATACAATCGTTGTAACAGTGGTGCTTATTTTTAAACTGAACTAATAATTGTTAGGTCTTGAAAAAATTCTCTAAAAATGCTGCACCATAGCGTATCAGACATTTGCTGATCTGAGCCTCAACTGACTGGGTAGAAGCTTTTCAATTTCAATCTGCAAGATACACATATAAAATTGATGCCCAAACAGATATAAAACAAAGGGGAAGAGCTAATATTCCATATTGAATTGCTGCATTACCTGAGAAAGCTGAGCAGAGCCGTCAGATTCTTTAGATGCAGTAGTTGTGCCACAAAATCAAAAGTTTGAAGCAACAAAATCTTCTCCAAATTATGGATTTTGGAACATAAAAACAAGAAACATATACAAATAAAACCACGTCATGTATTTTCTGAACGGAGGGAACACCTGTTTAAGCCCTTACCCAGACAACATCATATATCTGCTTTGTAATATCATAAATTGTCAGTTTCAATGCAGCAAGCCAACACCCTCCTCGCCTAGCAAAGCCTGAGCATTATTTAGTCAGATTACTAAATACAGTTTGTATTATGGTTCAACCAGGCGAATACAACATAAAATTAGGGATCCCCAACCATATTTCAATGTGACTGAAGAGCACTTTCCAAGGCCACATGAGATGTCTTCCACCCCATCTACCGAATGAAATAGTAATACTTGGAAAATCATGAAGATTCAGAGGAGACAAGCAATGTAGAATGCAACTGTAAATTTTATTTCTGCCAATGGTCAGAGATTATTTTGAAAAAATAATTCGAACAAACATACGAGTTTTCTTGCAAAATATCATGAACACTGAAGCAAGTAGCCAAGTTTCTTTTTTGAAAGTTCCCCGCACAACTTTAGTCTTGTAGAGAAGAAGCAATTTTAGATACTAACCCTATTTAGACAGATTGAATTATGTATGAACACCGAACTGTACCTCCATGTCAACCATCACATCAGATCAGGTCGTTGGTACGCTCCAGTTGCAGACGGCTAGGAGTCCTCGGGTTGCAACGCGTACTTGAAGGGAGGACGGCATGTTGGTGGGGAAAGCGAAGGGGATGAAGTAGATGGTAGCGCTGCCGCCAAAGGACAGCAGCGCATAGCCCACTTACAAGCGGAGGTTGGCGTCGGAGGAGACGGGGGACAGAGCGGAGGAGATAGCGAGGGGAAGATTTGGTGGTGGGCGGTGGGAGGTTGGGCTGCTGCGGCAGATGAGGAGGCAGGAGAAGGCTTCGGGGACGGACGGAGCCGGCGGCGTAGCGGTTGCGGAGGTCTCGTCAGAGGTGACGGGGTAGGGGCGAGGAGACACCTGGGAGGAGGGAGAGGTGGAGGTGCTGCGCAGGTGGGGCTGCTGCGGCAGAGTGGGGACAGGATAGGCGTTGGGGGTGGATGGCGCCGGCAGGGGAGCTGCAGCGGCCATCGCCCAGATCTGTTCCATGGCTAGTTTGACGAGGTGGGGTGGATGGGGCTGAACGGAGAGACAAGGGTTCTTTTGCAAATAAGAAGCAGAGTGTCGAGTGCTTTTTTGCAAAGTTGCCATAGCTTTTCTTGTGTCCATTAGATGCAGATCTAGCGATCAGAAGTGATAGATGCCAGACACACCATCATCACTAACTGTATTTTTTTACGAGTAGAGAATAGTTGCCATATCAACACAGACTAGTTGCCATATCTAACTCAGAGTAGTTGCCATATCACAGTGCAGTTACCGTATCACCACAGTGTAGTTTGCCATTTTTATTGGAGTAGGTTGCTTTATTATCAGAGTAAGTGTTCATTGTTGGATAAGTCTGTGTACTAGGGTCTTTGTGGGGTTGCAGCACATGGTCCTTGTGGCAGTTAGGATAGAGTTCCTGACCATCAAGGGCTGGTAGTTAGGATAGCATCTTAGACTAGCATCTTAGACTGGCATCTTAGTAGCATCTCAGCATATGCTTGGCTGGCTAGCAGCCTATAAGTATGTATCCCCAACCCCTCAGGTTGGCATGGCATTGTGTGAGAAATAAACCAACAAAAATTGTCCCAACTCTCCTAATGTCATCCACAACTATCAATGCTCAGGTTCAAAGGTCTAACAAGGCAACTCTCCTAGTGTCATCCACAACTATCAATGCTCAGGTTCAAAGGTCTAACAAGTGGTATCAGAGCCTCGTTATCTTGTACCCTGAGCATTTCCTGCGAGCAGCCCAAGTCGGTAGCAGCAGCTGCTCCGTCTGCCCCTGGTTACTTTCCTCCCTCCGGACTGTCGAGCAGCAGTTCGTCTTCAACAGCCTCCTCTTCACGCAACAGCCCCCCTGCAGCGAGCCATGTCTGCAGGTCGCTCTCAGCACACGGCTACCTCGAGCATGCGGCGCCGGCAGGAGGCCGAGCGCGCCGTGGCAGAGGAGCGTGAGCGAGCAGCTGTAGCAGCTGCTGCGGCAGCAAGGGTGTCAAGGCTGGCTGCAGCGGAGCTGGCAGCGGCCAAAGCGGAGGTAGAAGCAGCCAAGGCGGAGTTAGAAGTAGCAGCAGCAGCAGACGCAGCACGTGAGGCTACGGCGGATGCCAAAGCACTCCGCGGCAGCTCCGACAGCTCCAGCAGCTCCGCGCCTGCGGACGACGGCGCTGACGCAGACCGCGCCAAAGTGGCGCAAGAGCGGACGGCGCAGTGGGCAGCCGAGCACGCCCGCGCTCCAGGTGGAGGTGCGCACCGCGACGGCGGCTGCAACGACCAGGACCGCGGCCTCTACGAGGTCCGGACTGTGGTCAGGGATGCTGGTCCCAGTGCTGGGTGGCCTACCCTCACTAAAACCAACTACGTCGAGTGGGCCGGGATCATGAAGGTCAGGCTCCAGGTGCGGCGCATGTGGGAGGCAGTCCAGGACAGCAACGTCGACCACCAAGAGGACCGACGGGCGCTCGACGCCCTCATCGCCGCAGTCCCGCCCGAGATGCAGTTCTCGCTTTCCAGCAAGCGGACTGCCAAGGAAGCTTGGGACGCCATCGCCGCGGCACGCATCGGCAGCGACCGTGCTCGCAAGTCCACTTTGCAGGCACTTCGTAAGGAGTGGGAGAGCCTGGCTTTCAAGCCAGGTGAGGACATTGATGACTTTGCTCTCCGTCTCAACACTCTGCTGCAGAAGTTGGTGAAGTTTGGTGATGCCACCTACACCGAGGAGAGAGCTGTCGAGAAGCTCTTTTGGTGCATCCCCGAGAAGTACAAGCAGATGGCTCGGTCGATCGAGTCCTTGCTGGACCTCTCCACGATGACAATCGAGGAGGCGATAGGTCGCCTCAAGGTCGTCGACACCGACGAGCCACAACCTTCCTCGGGGCCCATCACCACCGGCGGGAAGCTGCTCCTAACTCGGGAGCCGTGGGATGCCAACCTTGGTGACAGGAAGAAGGGGGAGCCTTCTTCCACGACGGGCGGCCGCAAGCGTGGCAAGCAGCGTAAGACGCGAAGAGGGCCCCCGGGCAGGGCACAAGGACGTGCCGAAGGGGACGCCCGCGGAGGCGCCAAGGACGGCGCCGCTGGCAAGCCCAAGCCGGCACAAGGCAACAGCTGCCACAACTGTGGCCGGTTTGGCCATTGGGCCAATGAGTGTCGGCAACCACGACAAGGCCAGGCTCATGTCGCACAGGCGAAGGAGGAGGAGACGGCTCTGTTCATGGCGCATGCAAGCATTGAGCTATCTTCAGCGACACCAGTCGCAAAAGCTCTCATCCACCTCGACGAGCCAAAGGCACACGCTCTTCTCGGCGATGCCTCCGGGAAGGACAAGACTACGGGGTGGTGCCTTGACACCGGCGCCACCCACCACATGACCGGTCGAAGGGAATTCTTCGCCGAGCTCGATTCCGATGCGCGAGGCTCCGTCAAGTTTGGGGATGCCTCCGCTGTGGAAATTAAGGGCGTCGGCTCTGTCATCTTCATCACCAAGACGGGAGAGCACCGACTGCTCACTGGTGTCTACTACATCCCCGCGCTAAGGAACTCCATCATCAGCTTGGGACAGCTGGATGAGAACGGATCACGCGTGCTGATTGAGCATGGGGTCCTACGCATCTGGGATCGCCAGGGTCGCCTTCTCGCCAAGGTACCCAGAGGTGGAAATCGACTCTACGTCCTTGATGTGCAGGTGGCACAACCGGTCTGTCTCGCTGTCCGTCGGGACGACGAGGCGTGGCAATGGCATGAGCGCTTTGGGCACCTTCACTTTGAGGCCCTGAAGCGTCTAAGTGCCAAGGAGATGGTACGAGGCCTGCCATGCCTCGACCATGTGGAGCAGTTCTGCGACATCTGCGTACTGACGAAGCAGAGACGACTCCCCTTTCCCCAACAGGCGAGTTTTCGGGCCAAGGAGAAGCTGGAGCTTGTGCACGGAGACTTGTGTGGCCCGGTGACGCCAGCCACACCAGGAGGTCGACGCTACTTCCTGCTGCTCGTCGACGATCTCTCTCGCTACATGTGGGCGATGATTCTCGGCAGCAAGGGGGAAGCGGCGGACGCCATCAGGCGCGCGCAGGCTGGTGTGGAGGCGGAGAGCGGCCGCAAATTGCGCGTGTTGCGCACTGACAACGGTGGCGAATTCACGGTGGCTGAATTCGCGTCGTACTGCGCCGATGAGGGCATCCAACGCCACTACTCCGCGCCGTACAGCCCGCAGCAAAACGGAGTCGTCGAGCGGCGCAACCAGACGGTTGTGGGGATGGCTCGGGCTCTCCTCAAGCAGCGAGGGATGCCGGTTGTTTTCTGGGGAGAGGCGGTGCTGACGGCCGTCTACATCCTCAACCGCTCGCCTACTAAGGCACTCGACGGCAGGACACCGTATGAGGCCTGGCATGGGCGGAAGCCGGCGGTCTCCCATTTGCGGGTTTTTGGCTGTCTTGCGTTCGCTAAGGAGCTTGGCCACATCGGCAAGCTCGACGACAGGAGCACTCCGGGAGTCTTCATCGGCTAAGCGGAGGGCTCAAAGGCCTACCGCATCCTCGACCCAAAGACACAGCGTGTGCGCACGGCGCGAGACGTTGTGTTCAACGAAGGGCGAGGGTGGCAATGGGACAAGGCGGTGGACGACGGCGCGACGCCGACGTATGACGACTTCATTGTCGAGTACGCTCACTTCAAGGAAGCCGGGGGAGCAAGCAGCTCCTCTCCGCCGGGCACGTCTACCCCGGCCCCCAAAACTACATCGACTCCGGTGCCCGCTACGCCGATGGCACCATAACTGGCGACGCCGCATACTCCAGCCCCGGCGGTCGCCACTCCGGGTTCGTCTTCATCAGCACCAGCTCACGCAGAGCACAACCTGATGAAGTTCGCTTCCCCGCTCACTCACGACGAGGAGCGGGTCGACGCGTGGTATGGAGGCGAACAGCTGCGGTATCGCATGATGGATGATCTACTCGGCGACCAGCCGGTGCCGGGACTGATGCCACGTGACCTGGAGGCGCAACTACAACTCGCGTGTGAGGACGGCGAACCACGGTCCTTTGCAGAGGCCGAGAGAGATGCGGCATGGCGCGCCGCGATGCAGTTGGAGATGGATGCGGTCAAGCAAAACCGCACCTGGGAGCTCGCTGACCTCCCCCGTGGTCACCGCGCAATCACCCTTAAGTGGGTGTTCAAGCTGAAGAGGGATGGAGCCGGCGCCATCATCAAGCATAAGGCTCGCCTGGTGGCCCGAGGCTTCTTGCAGCAGGAAGGAGTCGACTTCGACGACGCTTTCGCTCCCGTTGCACGGATGGAGTCCGTGCGACTTCTTCTTGCGCTGGCTGCCCAGGAGGGCTGGCGTGTCCATCACATGGATGTCAAGTCGGCATTCCTCAACGGTGACTTGAAGGAGGAAGTCTACGTGCATCAGCCACCGGGTTTTGCGATTCCCGGCCAGGAGGGCAAGGCACTCCGCCTGCGCAAGGCCCTCTATGGCCTACGGCAGGCACCTAGGGCGTGGAACGCCAAGCTGGACTCCACGCTAAAGAAGATGGGCTTCGAGCAAAGCCCGCATGAGGCCGCTGTCTACCGACGGGGCAGTGGAGGAAATGCCCTGCTGGTGGGGCGTCTATGTTGACGACTTGGTGATCACCGGCACCAAAGATGCAGAAGTAGCGGCATTCAAGGAAGACATGAAGGCCACCTTCCAGATGAGTGATCTGGGGCTCCTCTCCTTCTATCTAGGGATTGAGGTGCACCAGGATCACTCCGGGATCGCGCTTCGACAGTCTGCCTACGCCAAGCGCATCGTTGAGCTAGCTGGGCTCACCGGCTGTCATCCAGCTCTCACTCCGATGGAGGAGAGGCTGAAACTGAGCCGCGACAGCACGACGGAGGAAGTGGATGCTACGCAGTACCGCCGCCTTGTGGGGAGCCTTCGCTACCTCACCCACACACGGCCGGACCTAGCATTCTCCGTCGGCTACGTCAGTCGGTTCATGGAGCGACCGACGTCGGAACACCAGCAGGCAGTGAAGAGGATCATCCGCTACATAGCAGGGACCCTCGACCACGGCCTCCACTATCCTAGGTGTCCGGGGGCAGCACACTTCGTCGGGTACAGCGACAGCGACCACGCCGGCGACATCGACACCAGCAAGAGCACGAGCGGGATTCTCCTCTTCCTCGGCAAGTGTCTCGTGAGCTGGCAATCAGTCAAGCAGCAGGTGGTGGCCCTGTCCAGCTGTGAGGCTGAGTACATAGCAGCCTCCACCGCCTGCATTCAGGTGCTTTGGCTCGCTCGACTGCTTGGTGATCTTCTCGTTCAAGACACCAGAACGGTGTAGCTCCTGGTGGACAGCAAGTCCGCCATGGCCCTGGCAAAGAACCCCGTGTTCCACGAACGGAGCAAGCACATCCGGCTGAGGTATCACTTCATCCGCAGCTGTGTGGAAGAAGGGAGCATCGAGGCGAGCTACATCAACACCAAGGATCAGCTCGCAGACCTGCTCACCAAGCCTCTTGGGAGGGTCAAGTTCCTCGAGCTTTGCTCCAGGATCGGGATGATTCAACACTCCCACAAGACGACGTACAAGACTTAGGGGGAGAATGTTGGATAAGTCTGTGTACTAGGGTCTTTGTGGGGCTGCAGCACATGGTCCTTGTGGCAGTTAGGATAGAGTTCCTGACCACCAAGGACTGGCAATTAGGATAGCATCTTAGACCAGCATCTTAGACTAGCATCTTAGACTGGCATCTTAGTAGCAATCTCAGCATATGCTTGGCTGGCTAGCAGCCTATAAGTATGTATCCCCAACCCCTCAGGTTGGCATGGCATTGTGTGAGAAATAAACCAACGAAAATTGTCCCAACTCTCCTAGTGTCATCCACAACTATCAATGCTCAGGTTCAAAGGTCTAACAAGGCAACTCTCCTAGTGTCATCCACAACTATCAATGCTCAGGTTCAAAGGTCTAACATTCATATCATCATAAAGTAGTTTCCATATCATCCTAGAGTAGTCTGCCGGATTATCAAAGTGCAGTTTGTCGCATTAGTACAGTGTATGTTCTTATAGAGTAAGTTGCCATATTACCATAGAGCATTATAGTGTACTCCCCCCGTTCCAAAATAGATGACCCAACTTTATACTAACTTTGCACTAAAGTTAGTACAAGGTTGAGTCATCCATTTTGGAACGGAGGGAGTAGTTCGCTTCTTATTCTGGTTACTTACATGTTTGTCGTTTGTCATTCCTTTTAGAGGGAATCCAAAGAAGCAGCTAAATTTAACCGAAGTGTTGGCTGAGGCAGTGAAGTGTGCTCAAGCTCTCAAGACTGATGAATTGATTACTGACACTAGATTTAAGGAAGCTTTTGCTAAGCTGATAAATGAAGTGTACCCACGTCTACCTGAGAGTCTACAGGATCAACTGCTTGCTGATTTCAAACTCAACATCCTCCGTCGGGCGCAAGAGAAAAATACTCGCCCGGTTGAGTTGATGGATGGCGAACAGAAGAACTTCCTCGGGAAGAAAGGAGTTCGTACCAATACATTGTGGATTATAGAAAAGCTAGTCCTGTTAGTTGGCGTATGCTGCTTCATCTACCTCATGAGCTTCTATGTCACTGGGTATTGAAAAGAGAAAGGTAAAAGCGAATTGCATTTTATTAAACTATGTTGATTACATTATTATAATGTTTGACTTTTATGAATAAATTCAGTAGAAAACTTTTGAACACTATGTCTAGATTCTGAAGTTTTTTCTTGGTATCATTGTCAATCCAGGAAGATGGGTTCAGAAGCAGGAAGAGACTAATGGGACTAAGTGGCTTGGGAAACAACGTTGTTGCAATGGCTTACTTTACCATGGATGTACAAAGGAAGCCCAAAGTTACTGTACTTTTAGATTTGGGATGTAGCTAGTGGTATGTGGATCCAGCTACAAGACCTGAGTTGTTTCAGTTTGGCGGTGCTAATGAACAAGAGGATGTTTTGACAGTGATCTTTACTGCTTCTTTAGATCGTCTGAATATGTTTCATATGGCTGTTCGCTCAAAACAAAGGTTGGTTCATTTCTGAATAGGAGTATCTTAGTTCGACGTTCTGTTGTTTCTGTGCTGCAAACGATGTGGGTTTGCATTCGCCTGTTGCCAGCGATGATCCAAACCCTTGGTTTCATGGCAAATAAATGCCCCTTGGTCACCACTGTTTCTTTGGAGTACATTGCAAAGTTCCAACCAGGTATTTTCGGTTGGATTCTATGGCTTCATTCGAATTTGCAATAACAAACGATTATGCTGTAGTCGAGTCGGGAAATGCAGAATTAATGTTAAACGATTATGAGCAAGAGGATGTTTCGACAGTGATCTCTACTGATTCTTTAGATACTCCAGGAGAGAGAGAGCTTGTTGAGCTCTCTACTAGTTTCCACCCAGGGCAGAGATGCCAAGTGCTCTGCTCCTATGTTGCATATTCCCGGGATTGTAGCTTCTCTCAGTGAAAGAGTTGGCTCGTCCTGTCTGGTGGGTGGTTTGTGACTTGCTCTAAAATTTAAATATGTTGCAAGGGTTACAGACCCCGCCCGTCCCAGGGGTCTAATTGCTCCATGAAGCAGGCACTCACCCGTTGGAGCTGTAGGGCAGCACCCACGATCTTGACAACACGCTCGCTGAATTGCGGGACCTCAACAAGGTGGCTGCCGGTGAGTTCACCCCAGCTCTTCTGTTGCGTGGTATTTTCTTGTGTCACCGATGAGATGAAGATGCTATTGACCATGACCAGCAGAAAATAATCACATTGCCGGAACTCGTCTCCCACTTGAACCACTTCCTAGTCAAGCTCCATTTTGCGAAATAAACGGAACATGCATCCATTCAAGTTCATGCTTTCTTTATGCAAATTAGTTGATGAATATCAGAATATGTGTGGACATTGCATGCATGCATTCGTATAAGATGATCTATAACTCTTGGACACCATGTCGATTACATTTTGTAGAACACCCATGGACACTCTCCACTGGTGAGTACTGACGGAGTGTCGATGTAAAAATAGGATCCTACTGCAGCATCACCCGATCACCGGCGCTCTATAAGACCTCATCTTAACATGGCCGGATTTGTTCTCGCCTATGCAACACTTGCACATGCACGCACCGCGTCAGCCGCAACCCCCCAATGGGCAATGGTCAGACGCATCTTGCGCTATGTCCATGGCATCGTAGGTCATGGTCTCGCGCTTGGAGTGTCGCCATAGAACGAGCTCCTCAATAGCGACCAATTGGGCCAACTGCCTGGACACTCGTCGGTCTACTTCCAGCTTTTGTGTTTTTCACTTTTTCTTGATGACTCGCTCGTTTCATGGTCCTCCAAACACCAACATACAGTGTCGGGTCCTAGCGCTGCGGCCGAGTACCGCGCCGTCGTCAAGTGTTGTTTTGTACGACAACTTCTTCATGAGCTACACTCCGGCATCAACACCTACTGTGACAATGTTTCTGCTGTCTACCTCACCCACCACAACCCATGCATCATCACCATACCAATCACATTGAGCTTGATTCCCTTCGCCCGTGAGAAGGTTTCGCTCGGACACTACAAAGTTCTGCACGTTCCCACGAGCCAACACTTCACGGATCGTGATGACCAAGGGGCTGCTGACGGCGACGTTCTGTTAGGGTTAACTGCCCAGGATCGGATGCGCTAGTTAGTACGACTTGAAAACTGAGGTTTAATTGAAGTGCAGCACACATGTAACAATGGATAAATATTGTCAAGAGGATAAATACAAGGACCATTCCTCAATTTTGCCCCTTACACTAGGGGTCTAACTGCTCCATGAAGTAGACAATCATCCGGCCAACTCGGAGGACGACATCCACGATCTTGACAACACCCTCGCAGAGCTGCGAGACCTCAACAAGGTGGCTGCGGGTGAGCTCAGCTCAGCTCTTCCGTCTTGTGGTGTTTCCTTATGTCACCAGCGACATGAACCAGCGTGCAACATCCGTCCTGCTATAAGATACGGCTGCTTTATCACATATAGCTATTGACCATAAACAGTAGAAAATAATCACATTTGCGGAACCCATCTCCCACATGAACCACTTCCCAGTCAAGCTCCATCTAACAAATCAGTTGTCCTCTAATATCCCAACTCTTACACAAGCTTTAATTAAAAGTATATTCATATGGAAATTGTACTGACCACATATCATCGTAACCTCTGGATTGACGTATAATTTGCTAGGCACGATCTTAATTTTTAGGCATGTGCCCATGTATGTTATTCAATTCATGCTTTCTTTATGCAGATTAGTTGTTGATCATCCGAACATGCATACCCACTTCACAAAATAAAGGAACATTAATTATTGAAGATTGCATGCATGCATACACTAAGTTCACACTTTCTTTATGCAAATTAATTGACGAATAACAAAACATGAGTGAACTTTGCATGAATACATTCATACAAGATAACCTCATCTCTATACTAATAATTATAATAAAAAAATGGGGTAGGAGTGTTTTGAACACTATGATGATTACATTTTGCATGTTTTTAATATTTTCATAATTCAAGGGATAGGACTTTGTAGCTCCGGTCCTCCTCCTCGCAACTGGCTCCAGGTCGCCGGCTGTGCTCCCGTCGATGTCCTGGCCAAGGATCTGTTGGGCCGGGTGCCGAATCCGCACATCCGGCGGCGGATCTCAGCTCCGGTCGTCCCTTCACGTTGTTGTCGCACCGGGCTGTTACGGTTCGCCGCCGATGGTTGTCCCCTTCGTGTCCTTGAAGGGAAAGGGGTTCTATGGCATCAAGGCCATGGCCACCTCCCCATCGGCCGGCCCTGCGGCGACTATCGTCGATACGAGCAAACGAGCCCCCTGCCCGAATCTGGAGGAGCCAGATCTGGGTGGTATTCTCAGTGAAGTCTCTAAAAAAATAGGATGGATTTTATAAGATTAAATTAAAATTTAATAGCTCATTGGCAATTGAATTGGTAGTTGTGCATGTATGAAAGGATTGATTTTTGCACGGTTGTGCTGGTTATGGTTTGTGTGATCAGATGCATTATGAAAGGAGGGATTTTTGTGCGGTTGTGCTGGTTTGTGCGATTAGATGTTGGACGCATGGTATTTCAGCTCTATTTTACTCATGCACATGTGAAAAGTAATTTGCATGGATGCATCGATTTATCAAAGTGGACGTTCTTTGTTGTTAGTAAAATCCATAGTGATCCCTCCATTAGCTATGGAGTACATTTTTCTACAGGCCAATGAGACACCTACCAAGTAAACAAGATGATAAGCCCTACCGCGAGAAAACCAATAAACAATGGGAAGAAATATGTTGTCGTACAACACCATGGAAAGTCTCACCTTGACAAACAGGAACATATAATTAATATAAAATTAAAATTCAATGTAATATCATAGTATAAGATTTGATAGATTTAAAGAGTGATCAATTTGATGATGTAAATCTCGCTTCATAACCAAAACGGCTGAAACTCTAGGGGCTCACCAAGCATGATGCTAGGGGCTCACCAATCATGATGCACTCAACACGATGACCCACAATTGTTTCATGTCCTAGGGGTGAGATACAAGATTTGGTAGTCCTTGATGGACCACCAACATGCTCTATCCCTCCAGAAATACAAGGGCCCTAAGGAAGACCTGTGTGCTGTTCCTAATTCCATTCCATCATGAGTTAGGAAGCGTCTACTCTAACCTGACAGGGCAGTGGCGGATCCAAGACCGGCGTGAGGAGCAGTTCCTTCATATAGTGTAGCACCATTGATACTGTTTAGCACTGTGCTGACACTGTAGTAAGCTTGGGGCCTGGGGCGAGGCTCAATTCTGGATCCGCCCCTGTGACAGGGTGTCAACCGCAATTACCTTGATCATGTACGCTTGAAACAAGCCCGCAAAAGACCAAAGGAAGGAATTGGCCTCTACTCCACCACTACATCCCTCAGACCAATTCTATGTATCGCAACATAAAGACTATCTAGAGACTACTATTTTTTTTGCGGGCATCTAGAGACTACTATTGCAGAACTATTCTCCCGCTCACTATAAAGATACACACATACACAATGTACAACGAGTTCTGAAAAACTCAATAAAATCATATCACACACCAATATATAGAGCGTGGCGTGCCGCCGTGCACTACCTGCTAGTAGTACTACTTATATATGTAAGTGAATAGCTTAACACAAACCATAGTAGTACCACCTGCTGCGAGTATGCGCGTGGCATTGGCTACACGGCTCCAAGACCTGGAACCTAACACCCGAGGGAACTCTCCCTGCAATGTATCTGTTGGCAACCTTAACAGCTCTGTGAGCCTCGGCGACACAACCCTCGGTCATCATGGTGCAGCTCCTTTTCATCTTTGTTGATTTGTCATTAATATCACACCTCCTACACAAGTGCAGAACCGGGCAATAGCACCGGTTCGTAAGGCTCTTTAGTGCCGGTTCTATAACCGGCACTAAAATGTGGTCATTAAAGTCCCCCCCCTTTAGTACCGGTTCAGCACGAACCGGTGCTAAAAGGAAACCACGTGGCACGAGCCAGCTCCGGGGGCCGGGAGCCTTTTAGTACCGGTTGGTAACACCAACCGGTACTAAATGTTTGTGGGTTTTTGTTTTATTTTGCATTTTTCAATTAAATTTGTGTTATTAATTTAATTTAGGATTGTTTTACGTTATAATGAGTTGTAGTCGTCATCATCATCATCATCATCATCATCATCATCGCATATTAATAAATAAATAAACTCTAGCTAGCTAAAAATCATCGTAGTCGTCTAATTACCACTATTTAATCATCATAGTCATTACCACTAGTTATCTAATCATCACCAACACTGGCTAGATTAAAGAGGAAACATTCACTTTCTAACAGAAGCAAAGATATCATCGAGTTCAACATAATCATCACCAACATCGAAGTTCAGGACACGGAGATGAGACACTAATTAAGAGCATGAACTAGTGCTGCTCCCTCTCAGGTAGAATAGCATAGAACATGTATAGCTCTCCTGATTCATCATACTGGAGCATGCAGATGAATCTGTCTCCTAATCTTGGGTTGCGCTTCTCCTTACTGCCCCCTAGTACTTCTCTGCGATCGTTAACAATTTTGCTCCAATCTTTCACTATTAAGCATTCTTCGCTTTCAAAAATCCTGAATGCACTCATGTGCAATGTAGGATATCTTGGCCGTAAGCTAACCATTGACATGTCACCTTTAGTCTCGATCCACTAAGGCACAACTGTCATCGGAAGTCCCTGTTGAAGAACATCGTATAGTAATTAATATACTAAGCAATGAAAGTTCAGCTTCAAAAATAATGTATGCAAAAGATGCACCAATTAAGGACAAATAGTAAAAATCTTACCATCTTTCGATTATAGATGTGACCGTAGTTCAATACGATCACCATTGATCGCACATTTTGAGCACTAACATTTCTAAGTTCAGGAAAAAAATTTGTTTTGACAGTATTAAGATCCTCAAGCCATGAAACATAATGACTTATCTCATCACAGTTTAGTTGAGCCCCGGGGCAGTAGTAGGTCATGTCTACCAAGCGCCGGACATGTTTGCTTGAACCGAAATAAGCTGACAATACAAATTAGTTGTCAACTATTTTTGAATAAACTGTATCAAAGACATAAACATATGCATGCATGGTTGAGAAAAACTCATATAATGGTAGAACTGGAGGTGTTTGCACATCGACCCAGATGTCTATATTACCTTCAATATCATCTTCCGGACGAATATCAAAGGTGACAACCATACCAGGCTCAAATGCATAAGCCTTGCATAGTGCTTGCCAAGTTTTGCATTCAAAATGGGTGTATGTCACTAGTAGAAAACAGGGCTATGGTCCAGGCCGACTCAGCCCATTAGTCCCGGTTCAGTCTAGAACCGGGACCAATGTGGGCATTGGTCCCGGTTCGTGAATCCAGGGGGCCGGCCGGGCCACGTGGGCCATTGGTCCCGGTTCGTCTGGACTTTTTGGTCCCGGTTGGTGGGACGAACCGGGACCAATGGGCCTCGCTCCTGGCCCACCACCATTGGTCCCGGTTGGTGGCTTGAACCGGGACCAAAGGCTTCCCTTTAGTCCCGGTTCTTGTCATCAACCGGGACCAATGAGGTGCCTATATATACCCCCTCGCGCAAGAGCAGAGCACAGTGCTTTGTTTTTTCTGGCCGAGGGGGAGAGGGCTTTGTGGTGCTCTAGCTCACCTCCTATGCACATGAGGTGTTCGATGGAATGCCCGAGCCACACTACTTAAGCTTTCTCCTCTCGAAGCTCGACCTCCAAGCTCCATTTTCCTCGAGATTTGTCTAGATTTAGCGGTCCGTCACGCCCCGTCCCCGTCTTCACCACCGTCTATCACCCGCGCCGATCTCATCACCGACACCACCGTGGTGAGCCTCTTATTCTTATCTTCTTTCTGAAAGGAAAAATATTCTTACTTGTATGTTTAGATAGATACTTGTATCATTTTCTTACATTTTTTATTGCATCTTATATAGTGCGATGGTTTTGGTATCCGCCCCGTCGGCCCTCGTCCTGTCTATGATTCGGATTTGGTATGTATATTATCTTTATAACTATTGGTTCATTTATTGTTTATGAAAATTATGCCAACCAATGTGACATAGATTTTATTTATCTAGGATGTATGTGAATCGGAAATGCCAACCGACCCCAACGTGTCTAGTCCTCTCTATACGTATGTATAGTACGTAGCGTCGATCAAGCACGAACATAAGAGAGGACACTTCTCTCTATTAATTATAGCTAGCTAACACAATATATGAAACACCTAAATTAACCCCCCAAAACCCCCAACCCCCCCCCCCTTTCAAAAAAAAAACAAAAACCCCAGCCACAAAAATGCTGACGCGTGGATGCCTATTGGTCCCGGTTGGTGCCACCAACCAGGACCAAAGGGTCTCCTGCCTGGGCTCTGCGCACTGCCCACGTGGAGGCCCATCAGTCCCGGTTCTGGATTGAACCGGGACTAAAGGGTCGGGGCATTAGTACCGACACTTTAGTCCCGGTTCAGGAACCGGGACTAAAGGCCCTTACGAACCGGGACTATAGGCCCTTTTTCTACCAGTGTGTGTCTCCATTATATAATTTGACGTTGAAAGTATACCCATGCTCCGTCTTCATGTAAACTCTCTTTACCTCCATATCATCTATAGCACTAAAATCTATCTTATCCAAGACAAAAATTCTTGCATGGCAGGGGATGCACTAGTAGAATAGTGAAAATTTAAATTTATAAGTTGAAGCAAATGAAGCATAAGTCATGCTTTAAAATTATAAGTTGAAGCAAATGAAGCATAAGTTTTGCATTCAAATAATAAATGCCGTTGTGACTTACTGTATCCACTTCGAATGTCTCATCTAGCTTGATGCTGAAGCGCCTAGCATCAACAAGGAAATTTCTGTTGCACAGGCCGCGTTGGTCTTCACAGTGTTCGCACATAATGAAATCTTTTTCGTCGTCTGATTACATTTTCTATATATGTTCATATAGGTGAAACATTAAACACTTATTACTATCTAACATTAATTAATATCTAGCCAAATATATATTCATCTAACATTTGGCATTAATATATCTAACTATATTCATCTCTAACAATTGACATTACTATATATTTAACTTTTCTATCTAATTCATCTAACATTCGATATTAATTTAACATTTATATAAACTCAAAATATATAAAAAATAAATAAACAGAAAAACTCATTAACAAATAATATTTTAATTAGATCATCAAATCTCAGATACCTAAATTTTCTTATTAAAAAAACTAGTTATATTAATTATTCAACTAGTTCAAATCTCATAAACCTAAATAAACTAGTTCGACAATTTTCTTACTAAAATTAAATTAGTTATATTAATTATTCAACTAGTTCAAATCTCTAGTTCGACAATTTTCTATCTAGCTAATTCATCTAACATTCGACATTAATCTAACATTCGATCATCTAATTAACTTTTCTAAAAAACAGAAAACAGAAAATAAGTAAAAAAAATGTGTGTGTGTGTGTGTATGTGTGTGTGTGTATGTATGTGTGTATGTGTGTGTATGTGTACGTATACGTACGTACACTGCAGTGCGGCCCCGTACGCCGCCGACGCGTACATACGAGCGGGGGCGCCGGCGTACGGGCCGGGTGCGACGACGACGGACGGCGGCGCGGGTACGCGAGAGCGAGAGATGTACGGGACCGCGGCGCGACGACGACGGACGGCGGCGCGCGGCGTTCGGGGCGGCGGCTCGAGACGACGATGACGACAGGCAGCGGCGGGGACAGCGAGGACGACGACGGGCGACGGACGGCGACGACGGGTTCGAGCGGCGCGCGGCGATGTCGCGAGAGGTTGGAGACGAAAGTGGGGAGATGTAACTGAAATTTTCGTAAGTGTTGTATATATAGGAGAGGCCTTTAGTACTGGTTGGAGCCACCAACCGGTACTAAAGGCCAATTTGGCCAGGCCAAGAGGCGGGAAGAGCAGGCCTTTAGTACCAGTTGGTGGTTCCAACCGGTACTAAAGGGTGGTCTTTAGTACCGGTTGGAGCCACCAACCGGTACTAAAGGCCTCGCGCTGCCACCCCAAAGTTTAGTCCCACCTCGCCCGGCGAAGGGCAGCCGCACTGGTTTATAAACCCAGCTGCGGCTACTTCTTCGAACTCTTCTAAATAGTAGGCTTCTGGACCTAATTAATTAGGACGCGCTGTCTTGTGAGTCTGCTGGCCCTTCTGGGCCTGCATTTGCACATCCTAGGTCTGGCAGGCCCACTGGGCAGCGCGCCAACAAATTTTTTATATAGTTTTTCCTTTTCTGCATTACTTATTTTCTTTTATTTATTTTTGAGTAGTTTTTTATATAGTTTTTTTTTCTTTTCTACATTATTTATTTTTTTCTATTTATTTTTGAGTAATTTTTTTGTATATTTTTTTATTTTTTGCATTATTTATTTTCTTCTATTTATTTTCTTTTGGAAATTGAATGCTGCATACTGAACAATTAGGTAAATGACCGAAAAACAACAAATGATGTCAGAACATGTTGGAAATTGATGACGTCGCTTTGAATGCTGCATACTGAACACAAAAAAAGTCCGGAGTTCAAATAAGTTTAAAAAACATTGAAGTGGCCGTGTAACAGATGAGTTCTCGTCCGAAACCCTGATACTCCGAAAGAGTATGTCCAGTTTGTACACGAAGTCCGTCTAGTTTTTGCCGTGACCCTCTCTACTCTTTCGCGCATGCTATGCGGGTGATATGATGATATCATGCCAAGTTTCAACATTTTCAGGATTCATTTTGTAGTGATTTTCAATTTCACGGTCATTTAGCTCTTTAAAACAATTAGGTAAATGACGAAAAAACAATAAATGATGTCAGAACATGTTGGAAATTAATGACGTCGCTTTGAATGCTGCATACTGAACACAAAAAAGTCCGGAGTTCAAATAAGTTATTAAAAATAAAAAAAGGTGCAATGCTGGTTAATTTGCGTCAAGCCATTCGGAATAGTGTAGTTAGTACATGCGTTAAATGACCGAAAAACAACAAATAATGTCAGAACATGTTGGAAATTGATGACGTCATTTTGAATGCTGCATACTGAACACAAAAGAAGTCCGGAGTTCAAATAATTTATTAAAAATAAAAAAAGGTGCAATGCTGGTTAATTTGTTTTAAGCCATTCAGAATAGTGTAGACTGCACTGCACATAGCTCAGTGCAATCTATGTTATTCCGTAAGGCTTGAAGCTAATCAACATGTAGATAAGCATTGCAACTCTTCGTCATTGTCTGTTGTAAGGGCCTATTTATCCCTACGGTGTTTTGGTGATTGATGACAATGCATTTTGCGGACTAATCATGTGCTTTGAGTGCTTTCAGATATTCATCCTTCGGCACGGAATGATTACTTCCCTTTGGCGCTCTACTCAAGACGGTGTAGTCTATTCCGTGACCTTGTTGGTGGACTAGGTTTCGTAGTAGTCACCGTACTATCAAGAGGGGGTCCGTTTCGGTATGACTTGGGTGGAATCAACACGTACACGTTCTCTTCACTCCCTCCAATCTTTTCCGCACCTTGGGGCCTTTCTTTCCCTCCTTCCTCTGTTTGTCCTGGACCCAGCGGTAGTACCGTGGTCCACAGCGGTAGTGCGGCTGAGACCTCCTAAGCGGTAGTACCGCTCTTGGAGCGGTAGTACCGCTCCCTGGCGCGGTAGTACCGCTCCCCGAGCGGTAGTACCGCTGGGTGGCCTCAGCGGCAGCACCTCTGCGGTACCGTGCTACTGCCGCCCTGCCACTGCGTCAGCAGCGGTAGTACCGCTCCTCGGAGCGGTAGTACCGCTTGCTGGGGCTCAGCCGCAGTACCGTGGTGGCATGGTGCTCCTTCCGCTTCGATTCTTGCGCACATTTTCTCGTGTCGGGTTTTGCGGTACTAGGCGCGGCAGTAGTGGCGGTAGTACTGCTCGAGAGCGGTAGTACTGTTCTACCTCCGCGGTAGTACCGCTGGGGGGGGGGAGCGGTAGTACCGCTCGAGGGCGGCAGTACCGCCCTGGGTCCCTGCCCTAGGCCTTTTCTTTTGGCGCGGTAGTACCGCTGAGGGGGAGCGGTAGTACCGCTCTTGGGCGGCAGTACCGCTCTGTCTCAGCGGCAGTACCGCCCTCTGCGGGGCTGAGTGGGGGGGGGGGTAACGGTTCACTTGTTTCCCCCACTATATAAGGGCTCCTTCTTCTCCCTCTTTGCCTTACCTCTTCCACCAACCCTCATTATTGCCCAAGCACCATTTTTTGCTCAAGCTCCATTGCATACCCCAAGCTTCCTCTTGCCCGATCTATCTCCCTAGCCAATCAAACTCGTTGATTTGCTCGGGAGTGGTTGAGAAGGCTCCGATCCACACTTCCACCAAGGGATTTTTGATTCCCCCATTCATCCTTAGCGGATCTTGTTACTCTTGGGTGTTCGTGCACCCTAGACGGTTGAGGTCACCTCGGAGCCATATTCCATTGTGGTGAAGCTTCGTGGTCTTGTTGGGAGCCTCCGATTAAGTTGTGGAGTTTGCCCCAACCTTGTGTGTAAAGGTTCGGTCGCCGCCTTCAAGGGCACCAATAGTGGAATCACGGCATCTCGCATCGTGTGAGGGCGTGAGGAGAATACGGTGGCCCTAGTGGCTTCTTGGGGAGCATCGTGCCTCCACACCGCTCCAACGGAGACGTACTTCCCCTCAAAAGGAAGGAACTTCGGTAACACATCCTCGTCTTCACCGGATCCACTCTTGGTTATCTCTTACCTTTACTTGTGCAAGCTCTTTAGTGATTATTCCCTTGCTTGCTTGTGTGCTTGTTGTTGTTGCATCATATAGGTTACTCACCTAGTTGCACATCTAGACAACCTACTTTGATGCAAAGATTAATTTGGTAAAGAAAAGCTAAAAATTGGTAGTTGCCTATTCACCCCCCCTCTAGTCAACCATATCGATCCTTTCAATTGGTATCAGAGCCTCGTCTCTTTATTAAGGACTTTACCGTCCAAAGAGTATGGTTGATACCGTAGACGGTGCGGAGGAACACTCCGGTGTGAATCCTATCTCGTCTACGGGCGATGGGGGAACTTCGGTCTCTCGTGAGGAGTTCAATGTAGCCTTGGAGACATTGAAAACCTCCATGACGACCGAAGTTGAAAACATGTTTACTAAATTCCTTGAGGGGCTTAAACTTTCCACCGCACCGTTGAAAGTGGGGGATCCCGCCAACAAGGTGTCGGATGCTACCCCCGACAAAGGGGAAGCTAGTAGTGAAAAGGCTCCTTCTTTGAGTGGCAAGAATGGCACCGGCATCTTTGCCCACGTGGAACCACCACTTGTTTATGGTGGACCAGTTCCTTCTACTCATTTGAATCATGCCGGTCCTCCTCCTAAGATTGTGAAAAATGAGGATTTTGATTCTTGGGTTTACCGCTTTAAACGTCATTTAAATCATGTGAACACTAACCTTTGGAGAATCATTGAAGAAGGTTTTTATCCACATGATCCAAGCAACCTCACTCCTCGAGAAGCCGCGGACAATCAATTCAATAAGAATGCTCTCTTCATCATTCAAGATGCAATTCCACCCGAAGACCTACCTCATCTTCGCCCTTACTCCTTGGCCAAAGATGCATGGCATTGTGTCGTGTCTCTCTACCGGGGAAGCGCAAGCATTCAACGCTCCAACTATGAAGTGGTACAAGATGAGGCCGATGAGTTTGCAATGAAGGAAGATGAAGAGCCTCGTGAGCTCTTTCGGAGAGTCACCAAACTCGCGGTCTCACTACGAGATCACGGGAGCAAGGACACGGATGATAATTGGATCAAGCGCAAATTCCTCAAGGCTATGATGCCCTACCACAAGGCCATGTCCTCCGTCATCCGCCAAAGACCGGACTTCCACACTTTAACCTCAAGCGAGGTGTTGGATGAGTTTGTGGCCATGAACATCTTGGACAAGACCGCCGACAATGCGGTGCTCCGGTCTCAACGGGCAAAGAAGCCTAACCTTGCTTTGAAGGCCAAGCTCACCATGGAAGAAGAAGAAGAGGAAGAAGAGGAGAGCAACCCCGAAGATACAAAGTATGCATATCATGAACACATGGCTCTTGCTTCAAGGCAATTTTGGAGCAAGAAAAACTCGAGGCCCAACTTTAGCAAAAACAACTCAAGTGGGACAAGGGGCAAGCAACGTGTGAGGACTTGCTACAATTGCGGCAATGTGAGTCATTTCGTGGCGGAATGCCCGTATGAGAAGAGGGAAGATAATGGTGGCAAACTCATCCGAAAGGACAAGGCCAAGTCGTTCCCCAACAAGAACAACTTCATCAAGAAGACTCCTCCCAAGGCCTTGGTTGTGCAAGAAGAGTACAATGAGGATGATGACGATGATGAAGATGATGAGATGATTGCCATGGCCTCCGTTGCCATTGCAACAACGTCACAAGTGTCTCTCTTCGACTCACCCAACGAGAGCACCAACACCAAGTGCCTCATGGCTAAAGCCACCAACAAGGTAACCCCCAACATCAAAACTACCATCATTAATCATCCTTCCCCATTGGATTGCATGAATGAAGTTGAGGGAGCCAATGTGGAGGCTAACGAGTTTGAGGCCTTTATGGGTAAACTCAAGGGAAAATCCAAGAAGCACTTTGTTGCTCTCTTGGAACAACTTGGTGAGGCCAATGACATGATCGAGGCTCACGAAGACACCATCTCGAAGATGGAAGGGCATAGTCGTGACTATGCCGATGAGATTTCGGATCTTTCCAATGCTCTTGAGGAAGAGCGTGGTCTTCGTTTGGCTCTTGAGGAGTCACACAACGTTGATCATGCTAAGTTAGAGAAAGATTATGATCATGTCCTAGTTGTGTCTCGTGTACTAAACTCCGAGAAGGCCAAACTTGGGGTTGATCTTGCTAGACTCAAAGAGGAGTTTGATATACTCGACAAGGCCCACAAGGCCTTGAAGGGTATTCACGCGAGCCTCAAGGAGTCTCATGATCAACTCCAAGTGAAGCTAACTAAAGAGAAAGCAACTTTTCCTCATATGGTTTTACTTGATAATGCAAATGCTACTAACCCGTGTTGTGAGCATATGCATCTTGTTGAGGAAAATGCATCATTAAAGGCGCAACTTGAGAGAGGCCTTGTGACGTGCATACAAGGCAAGAAGAACCTCAATGATCTCTTGATCAACCAAAAGGGAGGTGTGGCGAAGGAAGGGGTTGGGTACGTCCCCAACTCCAAGAACAAGAAGAAGGATGACAAGACCAAACGACCTCCTCCCCTCATGCAAAATTTTGTGAGGGCGGGAGAGAGTGTTCCCGTGGAGAAGAAGAAGAACAAAGTCAAGAAGGGCAATGTCACCTCACCCAACAAGGCCGGCGATTTTAATCCTTCTTATGTGTTGTGCCATGCTAGTGATGGGCATGTTTATGCCAAATTTGTTGGCCCTCTTCATGAGTACATTGAATGGTCTATTTGGGTTCCTAAGACCCTTGTTACTAACATCAAAGGACCCATTACAAAATGGGTACCTAAAACCAAGCATTGATCTCTTGTAGGTGTTTGCTTCCGATGGTGGATCATGGTTGCTCGACAGCGGAGCTACAAATCATATGACCGGAAGCAAGGACTTGGTGGTGGACGTGCACACGGTTCCATCTATGCCCACCAATGTCGAATGGGGTGACGCCTCATCGTCTAAGGTATTGGGACTTGGCAAGGTGGTCATCTCTCATGATCTCACGATCGAGAAGGTCATGCTTGTTGAGTCCCTTGCATACAATTTACTTTCCGTTCGTCAACTTGCAATCATGGGCTTTGCCACTTTCTTTGATATCGATACCGTGGCCCTCTTGTGGAGCAAGACTCTTAAAGTAGCCTTTGTTGGGCATGTCGAGAACGGTCTATATGTGATTAACTTTTCGGAGCGACCCACTAAGACCGCGACATGCCTAATGGCTAAAGTTGATGTGGGATGGCTTTGGCATCGCCGTTTAGCCCATGTCAATATGAGATCTTTGCAAAGTCTCCTAAAGGGGGACCATGTCCGTGGACTAACAAATGTTAGTTTTGCTAAAGATCGTGCTTGCAGTGCCTGTATCGAAGGGAAGCTACATGAGAAGGCTCACCCTCCCACGACTATCATTTATTCAAAAAGGCCTTTGGAGCTCCTTCACATGGATCTCTTTGGGCCTCCATCCTTCGATAGTCTTGGAGGAAGAAAGTATTGCTTGGTGATTGTGGATGACTACTCAAGGTACACGTGGGTGTACTTCTTCAAGAGGAAGAGTGAGACCCAACAAACCGTCATTGACTTTGCAAATGAAGCACAACGTCAACACAATGCAAAGATTTTGACGATAAGAAGTGACAACGGCACCGAGTTCAAGAACTACACCTTGGATGAATTTCTTAGTGATGAGGGAATCAAGCATCAATATTCCGCACCGTACACCCCTCAACAAAACGGTGTTGCAGAGAGGAAGAACCGGACGTTGATGGATGCGGCAAGGACCATGATGGCGGAGTTCAAGTCTCCATACAACTTTTGGGCCGAAGCCATCAACACTGCGTGTCATGCATCAAATCGGCTCTACCTCCGCAAGGGCTTGAACAAGACTCCTTATGAGATACTCACCGGTAACAAGCCCAACCTCAAGTATTTCCGAGTGTTCGGGTGTAAGTGCTTCATTCTCAAAAAGGGTGTTCGTTTGTCTAAATTCGAGGCTAGAGCTTATGAGGGCATATTTGTTGGTTATGCTACAAACTCTCATGCTTACCGTGTCCTCAATAAATCCACGGGACTTATTGAGGAGACGTGTAACGTGGAGTTTGATGAAAATAACGGCTCCCAAGTGGAGCAAAGTGGCACCTGTGATGTAGGTGATGAAATTCCTCCTCAAGCCATAAGAAGAATGGGTGTTGGTTTCATCCTACCCATTGAGGAACCCCTTGTGGTCGAAGGAGAAGGACAATGCTCCACTCAAGTGGAGCCATCACCAACCCAAGGCCCACACGCTTCCGAAGAACAAAGTGAAGGCCCTCAACCTCATGTTCAAGACCAAGAACAAGCTCATGACGACACTCAAGATGATCAAGTAGCCGCTCCTCAACTCACTGCCGAGGAGGAATTAGAGCGTCGGGCCGCCAAGGTTGCTTCCAAGCTCTCCACCAAAGACCATCTCATGACGAATGTGCTTGGAAGCTTAAGAAAGGGGGTAAGCACTCGTAGACAATTAGCAAACTATTGTGAGCATCATGCGTTTGTCTCTTGTGTGGAACCCCACAAGGTTTATGAGGCGCTAGAAGATCCGGATTGGCTTAATGCCATGCATGAAGAACTCAACAACTTCGAGCGCAACAAAGTGTGGAGATTGGTGCCAAGGCCAACGGGGACCCACAATGTTATTGGAACCAAGTGGATATTCAAGAACAAGCAAGATGCCCATGGGATTATCATTCGCAACAAGGCTCGTTTGGTAGCACAAGGCTACTCCCAAGTCGAGGGTATCGACTACGGTGAAACCTTTGCTCCCGTTGCTCGTCTTGAATCTATTCGCATGTTGATTGCATATGCTTCTCATCATAACTTTAAGTTACATCAATTGGATGTGAAGAGTGCTTTTCTTAATGGTCCCATTAATGAATTGGTGTACGTCAAGCAACCCCCCGGGTTCGAGGATCCCTACTTTCCCGATCATGTGTATCAACTCGATAAGGCACTCTATGGCCTTAAACAAGCCCCACGTGCGTGGTATGATCACCTTACCGAGTTGTTACAAGACCGTGGGTTTGAAGTTGGGGTAATCGACCCCACTCTTTTTACTAAGAAGGTCAAAGGGGAGTTGTTTGTGTGCCAACTATATGTTGATGATATTATCTTTGGTTCTCCTAACAATGCTTTCAATGAGGAATTTGCCGCTCTCATGACCTCAAAGTTCGAGATGTCCTCCATGGGGGAGTTGAAGTTCTTTCTAGGGTTCGAAGTGAAGCAAAGAAGAGAAGGAACCTTCATCAATCAATCCAAATACACTCAAGACATGCTCAAGAGATTCAAGCTAAGTGACGTCAAGCCGGCTTCCACCCCAATGCCCACCAAGTGCCAACTCGACCTTGATCCAAATGGTAAAGTGGTGGATCAAAAGGTATATCGTTCCATGATTGGTTCCTTGCTTTACCTTTGTGCATCTAGACCGGACATCATGTTGAGTGTGGGTATTTGTGCACGGTTTCAAGCCGCACCTAAGGAAAGTCACTATGTGGCGGTCAAACGAATCTTTCGATATTTGGCTCATACCCCAAACTTTGGCTTATGGTACCCAAGAGGATCAAACTTCAAGCTTGTAGGGTTCTCGGATTCCGATTGGGCGGGAGACAAAGTGGATAGGAAGTCCACCTCCGGAGGATGCCAATTCCTTGGTTGCTCTCTGGTAAGTTGGTCTTCCAAAAAGCAAAGTTGTGTGTCTCTCTCGTCCACCGAAGCGGAGTATGTTGCGGCCGGTAGTTGTTGTGCACAACTCTTGTGGATGAGGCAAACTTTGAAGGATTACGGTGTCACTTGTGACAAAGTGCCTCTTTGGTGTGACAACGAAAGTGCCATCAAGATTTCTCTCAACCCGGTGCAACACTTCAAGACGAAGCACATTGAGATTCGGTATCACTTCATCCGAGATCACATCAGGCGAGGAGAAATCGAGCTCAACTATGTCAACACTCATGACAACCTTGCAGATATTTTCACGAAGCCCTTGGATGAAGCAAGATTTCGCGAGTTAAGGCATGAGCTAAATATCATTGATTCGAGCAATGTTGCTTGAACCCGTGCACACCCTACCTCATTCAATTTGTTGTCTAGTTTAGGTGTAGGCATGGACATAGGGGGAGTGTTGTTCTCTCAATGAACTCTCCCTTCCCCCATTATGCATAAATTGATTAAGTCTTTCACTTTTTGCCATTGTTGATGGCACGTGTGCTTAAAAGACGAGTTTTGGTCATGGGCCCAAGGTTAAAATCTTCGCGGCGCCATACCTCTTGACTCAAACATAGGTGGCTTCGGCCACCGTCCTCTCTTGGCCTCTTGCTGTGGTGCTTCTTTCTTTTTCTTCTTCGTTGCGGTGTCTTTTTTTTGAGCAAGGCCTTGTGTTTTAGTTGTCGCTGTGTGCTGGGGCGGTACTGCCGCTGCTGGCGAGCGGTACTACCGCTGGAAGCGGTACTACCGCTCCCAGCGCGGTACTACCGCGGTGGGGCGGGGGTCAAGGGTATGTATAGGGGCAGGGGAGGTTTCTTCCTCCCCATACCCATTACCCCCTCGTGCCTCTCTCTCTCTCCAGCACTGTTCCGGCGAGGAAGGGCTCCGGTGGATCTCCTCCTCCGGGGCATCCCTCTCCATTTCCTTCGGTGGAGTCGATCCCCACCTCGTCCTCTTGCAATGGATGCCGGTATTGCCCCCGTTCCTTCTCTCTTTTGGTCTTGTGTTTAGATCTTGTGCTTTAGGGGCAATGTTGGTTGCATCTCTAGATTTTTGGCTAAATCTAGGCTTGAGTTAGTTGGAGTAAGCAACTAGATCATTGAGTTTGTTGTTTGGTAGGATTATGTTTGAATTTGGTAGGCCGGTAGTGCCGGATCTGTCCACGGTAGTAGCAGGCCACTGTTTCATGGTGGAGGTTCCGCCCCACGCTTTGGAACTGCTGTGCATCCGCCTCAAGCGGTACTACCTCTCCCCTGGAGCGGTACTACCGCTTGACCTCGTGCGGTACTACCGCTCCCTCTGGGGCGGTACTACCGCTCGGGGCGGTACTACCGCGGTTAGGGCACGGTACCACCGCTGCATGCCCACTTCCATCATTCTCCTACATTGCTTTTGATTTGTTTGTTGGCTTATGCTCGTCTCCTCTGTTTGTTTTGCGTCCTTTGTGTGTTTTGGCTCCAGGTGATGACCCTACTGAGCAGCATGGTCGCCGTATCAACCCTGGACGTGCCACCTCCAAGCGTTACCGGACCTCAGAGCCTGCCGGTGTTTCTTCCAGCACTCAACCGCCTCCAGCGCGGGCTTCAGCAAGTGTTCCTCCTCCTCCTCAGCACCAGAAGCGACCCGCCAACAAGCCAAAAGGGAAGACTGTGACCGAGATGACCAACAAGGAGTTCTGGGAGAAGCGTCGTCGCAACCCCTATACCGAGGATCAAGATTCCTCTTTGGTCAACCGCCCGTTCTGGAACCGTTTTCAGTTTGCCATCTTCTTTGATGTGATCAAGGCCAAGAAGAATCTGTTTGTTGCTGTTCGCTCTATTGACGTTGATGCCATGGAGAAGGATCCAGAGTACTTTGGGGAAGCCCTTCAGATGTGCACCCAGCTGAACATTCTCAACATCATGCAGTTCAACAAGGATTTCGATGCGGATCTGTTGGCTCAGTTCTTTGCCACCGTTCACCTTGGAACAGATAGTGACCGGACCCTGACCTGGATGACCAATGGCAAGCTGCTTTCTGTCAAGTGGCGGGCGTTCATGGAGTTGCTTGATGTGGTGGATGACGGGCTTGAGACTCCAGTCGGTTTCCGTCCTCACCGCCATGATACCTCCACCCATAAGCAAGCCCTTTGGCCCTACTGCACTGTCAAGACCCACCCTGTCACTGAGAAGAAGACCTACGAGCTGTCTCCGTATCTGGACATTCTTCATCGTATCTTCCGTGAGACTCTCTTCCCTCGCATTGGGAATCTGGATATGGTCCACTCTTATCTCGTGGACATGCTTCTTTTCTGTCAGCATGAGAAGGATGCCAACACTGGAGAGAGCCTGGATATCTCTCATGTCATGTGGTCTGAACTTGTCTCCGCCGTGTCTGAGCGCAAGTGTCCTATCTATGGCCCCTTCATCATGAGGCTCATTGAGCGGGCCTGGGCACAGACCTACCCCAGAGTGTTGCTTGAGACTGGAGATTTAGTTTCCCATGAGGTCAAGCGTCTGAGGAAGAAGGACAACTGGTCTGCACCTCACACAGGGGGTCCTTCTACTGCTGCCACCGGGGGCCCGTCTGGCGCTGCTACTGCCATGGACACTGAGGGTGGGGATGCTCCTCCTGGCCATGATGCGGACCTTGGCCACTCCAGTACCGAACCATCATGGGCTCAGAAACTCAAGCGCAAGATGAAGAAGCTCTTCTGTCTGGAGTCCCATGGTCAGTATATGACTCATGTGGCGGAGAAGAATGCCAGGTCGCGCCACAAGGAGCTCATGCGCCAGCTGGGCGCCACAGTTGTCAGTGGATCCGAGGGACAGATCACTGAAGAGGAAGACTGGATACATCAGAACTGCCACTGGACCGACTCCGATGCCGAGCAGTTCTCTCCCCACGGCGCAGATGCAGAGATGTGATGATCACCTGGAGTCGTAGTGTCTCTCTTGACCTTTTTGGTGTCTCGCTGCCAAAGGGGGAGAGAGTGTAGGGATTTGATTTGCTCGTTTTCGCTTCTTGTGTCGTGCTTTGCTTTTAGTCTTGTGCGTTTCTCTTGGTTTGGTTTGTTGTGAGACTTAAGTTCCCGTCATATGGTGTAAGACATATGCTCCTTAGCTATCTTATCTATGATCATGCACCTCGGTATCTTATAGCTTGCTTATCCTATCATATATGTTGTTTGCATGTATCTTTCTTAGGTTATTTGGTCTCTAAAATATAGCGGGAGCTGTGATCCTAGTGTGTGTGCCTTTCAGTCCCTAGTATTCATCTAGTTTGCACACATCCAGGGGGAGCCTATCTATATTTTAGAGGCGTGAGCACTCTTGTATTCTTTGTCATTACTTTTTTTTTGTGCAAATCCCGTATTGTCATCAATCCACCAAAAAGGGGGAGATTGTAAGGGCCTATTTATCCCTACGGTGTTTTGGTGATTGATGACAATGCATTTTGCGGACTAATCATGTGCTTTGAGTGCTTTCAGATATTCATCCTTCGGCACGGAATGATTACTTCCCTTTGGCGCTCTACTCAAGACGGTGTAGTCTATTCCGTGACCTTGTTGGTGGACTAGGTTTCGTAGTAGTCACCGTACTATCAAGAGGGGGTCCGTTTCGGTATGACTTGGGTGGAATCAACACGTACACGTTCTCTTCACTCCCTCCAATCTTTTCCGCACCTTGGGGCCTTTCTTTCCCTCCTTCCTCTGTTTGTCCTGGACCCAGCGGTAGTACCGCGGTCCACAGCGGTAGTGCGGCTGAGACCTCCTAAGCGGTAGTACCGCTCTTGGAGCGGTAGTACCGCTCCCTGGCGCGGTAGTACCGCTCCCCGAGCGGTAGTACCGCTGGGTGGCCTCAGCGGCAGCACCTCTGCGGTACCGTGCTACTGCCGCCCTGCCACTGCGTCAGCAACGGTAGTACCGCTCCTCGGAGCGGTAGTACCGCTTGCTGGGGCTCAGCCGCAGTACCGTGGTGGCATGGTGCTCCTTCCGCTTCGATTCTTGCGCACATTTTCTCGTGTCGGGTTTTGCGGTACTAGGCGCGGCAGTAGTGGCGGTAGTACTGCTCGAGAGCGGTAGTACCGCTCTACCTCCGCGGTAGTACCGCTGGGGGGGAGCGGTACTACCGCTCGAGGGCGGCAGTACCGCCCTGGGTCCCTGCCCTAGGCCTTTTCTTTTGGCGCGGTAGTACCGCTGAGGGGGAGCGGTAGTACCGCTCTTGGGCGGCAGTACCGCTCTGTCTCAGCGGCAGTACCGCCCTCTGCGGGGCTGAGTGGGGGGGTAACGGTTCACTTGTTTCCCCCACTATATAAGGGCTCCTTCTTCTCCCTCTTTGCCTTACCTCTTCCACCAACCCTCATTATTGCCCAAGCACCATTTTTTGCTCAAGCTCCATTGCATACCCCAAGCTTCCTCTTGCCCGATCTATCTCCCTAGCCAATCAAACTCGTTGATTTGCTCGGGAGTGGTTGAGAAGGCTCCGATCCACACTTCCACCAAGGGATTTTTGATTCCCCCATTCATCCTTAGCGGATCTTGTTACTCTTGGGTGTTCGTGCACCCTAGACGGTTGAGGTCACCTCGGAGCCATATTCCATTGTGGTGAAGCTTCGTGGTCTTGTTGGGAGCCTCCGATTAAGTTGGGGAGTTTGCCCCAACCTTGTGTGTAAAGGTTCGGTCGCCGCCTTCAAGGGCACCAATAGTGGAATCACGGCATCTCGCATCGTGTGAGGGCGTGAGGAGAATACGGTGGCCCTAGTGGCTTCTTGGGGAGCATCGTGCCTCCACACCGCTCCAACGGAGACGTACTTCCCCTCAAAAGGAAGGAACTTCGGTAACACATCCTCGTCTTCACCGGATCCACTCTTGGTTATCTCTTACCTTTACTTGTGCAAGCTCTTTAGTGATTATTCCCTTGCTTGCTTGTGTGCTTGTTGTTGTTGCATCATATAGGTTACTCACCTAGTTGCACATCTAGACAACCTACTTTGATGCAAAGATTAATTTGGTAAAGAAAAGCTAAAAATTGGTAGTTGCCTATTCACCCCCCCCTCTAGTCAACCATATCGATCCTTTCATCTGTGCACTCACGGCTTATAAACCGCTCATACTGCCTCTCTCTTGGCGAGGTGGAACTAAAAATCAGCTTACAAAGAAACTCTAGTACCGGTTCATGGCATGAACCGGTACTAAAGGTCTTCGTGGGGGCCCGGACCGACCATAGCCTGACACAGCCTCATTAGTACCGGTTCGTGGCATGAACCGGTACTAAAGGTTACCCACGAGCCGGTACTAATGATGCCCGCCCGCCTAGCCGGCACTAATGGTCACATTAGTGCCGGCTCAAATTCAAACCGGCACTAATGTGCTTCACATTTGACCCTTTTTCTACTAGTGCTACCAGACAACAAGGTTGTGTCTAGTGTGATGGACTCAAGCCGAGGAGTGCTCTCAACGATATAGATCACAAACTGAACCAGATTTTTTTTCTAAACAAAAGCCTATGATCCTCACCTGTCTGAGACAATCATGTCGGCACTGTGGCTTCCACCTTGGATCATCAGCGGCATTCTCACCTCCAACAATAGAATCAGGCCCCAAGAAATTCCCATCTACCTGGATATGCATATGTACATACGATCAACATTGTTTATTGATAACCCAATGTAATGTCAGCTCTAAAAGATGTGGCTTACGCGTAGGATGAATGAATCCAAGCCCGGAGAAGCATCAAGAAAGGAAACCAAAGACAGAACAGCTTGTGGTCTTTTGATGTTAATTTCCAACTTCTTGAGACGGGGAAACTTGGAGTGCAGCATTGGAATGTTGACATCCTGAAGAACGACAAGTCCACAGACTAATCACGCCTTTCAATATACATGTGTTATATACATACGAATCATTATAAACTATATACCTGCCGATATGATAATTTCATTAGCAACCGGCATGTAAAGTGTGTTAAGACCAACATAAAAATACAAGAAGAAAATAGTTCTCTTGCCATTTATTAGTTTCTTATTTGAACATTTATTCTTACCTTGAATATTGTTAAGGTGCAAGAAAACTCTCAAGGTCTTAAACATTTATTCATATTTGAACAACTATTCTTACATTGAAACTTGGAGTGCAGCATTGAAACATGTAAATGTGATATCTCTTATATGAAAGGTTAATTATCTTAATTTTAAAATATTACAAAAGCACAAAATATATAAGCCCTCATACCAATCACTGTACAGGTCGACCTAAAGCAGAAAATGCTGTTGATAATTTCAGATGATGTGCACATCTCATGGATTAATACCATGATTTTTTTGCAAAGAAGTAATACTGAAATAATTCGTAAAAATTTATTCAAGAACAATAATTCTCAGTTATACAGTGAATTGGGAGTAATATGAGACAATAAGCATAGAATGGGTCAAGAAATTCCAAACCATTGTACGAGAATTATGAAATTGGATTAAAGAGTTTAGACTGCTCAGATGGAAACTATTGTATCATAACCTATCCAGTTTATAAGTTCATACAGAATAACCTGTAAAAACCCAACGCATACCTCATCAAAAGACACCAGGGTCAGGCTCTTAACATTCCGTGTGATGGATGGAAGCCTAGTACGAGCATAAGACAGCATGCGTGACGGACGGGGAGATGAAAAATACACATCCCTAAGCGGTGAAGGATCCACAACCGAGATTTTTACTAGGGCTCCATGAAAGTGAAAAGAGGAGAGCCTTGGAGCATTGATCTCTACCACCTGCAGCTTCTCACACAATTTAATAGTGAGGAGCTTGAGTTGCTGCAGCATGGAAGGTATCTTCAAGCATATTATCGCATTGCATCGAAAGATAAATAACTGCTGCAAGGCGAAAGATTTCGAGAGCAAGTGCCCTAATCCCTCATCAGTAATCTGGACAGAAAACAGAGATAATGCGTTCAGTCTTCTCAAGCAGCCAAGTGTTGTTGTGGGACGAAAAACGCAAGCGCTGAGGCAAAGAGACCGAATTGAACCTGCAGCTGCATCATCAGAAAAAACCGAACATGGGAAGCTGTACTTTTTCTTCATGAAGTAAGACATCTCCAATTTAAGTTCTTTGATCCCCGAACGAACAGCAATCTGCAGCCATCTGTCCAGGTAGGAAGGGTCAATGTTTTCGCAAGATAGGAGGCAGAGATCGAGTGTCTCCACCCCATTGCCAGAATGGTTCTTAAGAATGCGGTCACCTATATCGATGAGAAAGATTCCCCAATCCTCGGATTTCTTGTGAGCCAAACCAAGTGTTGACACGTTGAATGTAAGGTTGGAATAGCATCTCCAGAAAAGCAGAAATCCATGGGAGACGCAGGCGGCACGAGCAGCATCTCGCAGTGGCAACAGAGAATATATATGGTGCATGATGTCCTGCAGAACCAAGGTTGAAAAGCTCAAAAGTTAGGCCGTAGCTAGTAGTAACGCTGACCTCATTTATATCGAGTAAACAACAAAATCACATATATCTCGCTTGTTAATTACTAGCTCATTTACAATGCATCAAGATCTGCTATTTCGACGAAGAGAGTGAATCAACTGGGTTATTTCTATGAAACTTTTGTCGGCAGAACTACGATGCGTAACAACAACGGCTGATTTCTTACGGAAACGTGCCAGAGACAACAAATGGATACATTGGCCAAAGGTGAAAACTAGTCTTTTGACGAATACTCCCTCTGTTCATAAATATAAGTCTTTGAAGAGATTTCACTATGAAACGCGAAACACATACAGATATATATAGATGCATTTTAGAGTGCAGATTCACTCATTTTACTTCATATGTAGTCCATAGCGAATCTCTACAAAGACTTATATTTAGGAACGGAGGGAATACTATATTATAATTAGGTGTGTATGCATGTGTTAGCCAATGCATACTGTGCTACCAGGGAAGGGAAGCATACCACGGGGAATTTCTCAAACGCATCTTCTGAAGACCTTGATCGACTATCTGCAATGACATGGGCCTTGTAAGTAGTACGTATTTCATAATGTGAGTCGAATCTTGCAACATAAATTATCAGTGAGGTTAAGAAACGGTGATTCCTTTTTAATCAAATTATTAAGCGGTGACATTCTAAAATACACTGAAATTGTTTATTCGAGCTCTTGCAGTACTAGCTTACTTGTAGTTGCGGCATTTATCAGAATCTCCAAAGCTGAAGTGAGACTTCATAAATGGCATCTTAGTCTTTTGCACACTCTAGGCTGGCCGGTTTGGGGCGCCCTAGACAAGGGTGAGAAACTGACACGACCGTCAACAAAAAGTTTTTTTTTTGCGTGTAGTCACAAAAAAGCGGACGTGAATTTTTGGGACATGCAGCCAAGCACTGCCGTAATCCCGGGCGTCCGAGTGTGCGTCATGATTGCTATTTATTATAGGCCCAGTTGAAATACATGACACGTTAATTACCAACATTTGCGAATACGTCGTGCTATACACACTGTCAATGGACTAGGTGACATTTATGATGGTATAAATACACTTTGTCTGTTAGCGACCCACGCGCATGCCCCATTTGATGGCATAACTGCTTGTGGCTCGCACTGTAGATCTCCTCCAAGCCGTCTACTGTGTAAAAATAAAAACAGAAGCAGGGGAGGAGATGGGTTCTGCACAGACAGAGGTCAGGTTAGCCCATCCTAGCCATTATCTGATACGTTTGTTCTTGTTTTCTTTGCCTACGAGCTTACACGTCCATCTTTAATCATCTCTCGCGCGCCTCAATCCTACAGTATTACAACTTGGTCTCATAGGTGTTCCGCTGCTCAATGCTTTCAGGAAAAGGAGAGTTGCGATGCCAGATGAGAGGTCAAGAAGCATTGATAGCTAGGGTGACAGGTTTTGCAAAGATGGGTTCAGAAACGGTGGTAACACCATCTGTTGGTTTGACATTTGACATTTGGGTGCCATAATTGGATGCAGGGCACCTGGGTGTAATTGATGCGCGCTAGGCTGTTTTAATTAGCCATAACGCGAGTCAGCTGTTCAGTCGTGAGTCATTGCCGTTTGATGGGTGCGGTGCAGGCGTAGCGCGTGGCAGATCTTTTTTTCGGGATGTTAATGCCTGGCGTATTTACATTTGTTTTGCATGGTATTTCACGATTAGCGTTGGCCTGATTATGTAAAACTCCATGCACATTCACATCAAAATAAAAAACTCCATGCACATAACCGTTTGAAATGCATTATTGGTAGGCCAGCCTGCTGCGTAAGTAGGACGCATCATGTACTAGCAGATACATGCGATGCAGAAAAAACACTGAAAAAGAATATGTGGAAACTACAGCTATCCCAACACACGGGAAAAGAGTTTGCCCAAGATCATGGCCATGACCAGCAGGTTGGCGATGTGGTGTGATGCCCGAGGAGTGGAGCTCAGCTGGAACTTGGAGACTTGGATGAACACATGGTCGGAAGCTGCGGCGAGACTGAGAGAAATGGAGAAGAAGCAGTGAGAAGAAGGTTGGGCGGCAGCGAGAAGCAAGCACGAAGTTTAAAAAGACGGTGGGGAGCGCCCATGTGGTGGAGCTAGCCGTTGGGACCGGGAGGCAATGAACGCGCACCTCACTTCAATGCGTCGGCCTGCCTTGCCGGCCATCTCCTGCCGGTGTCAGTTGCAAATACGAGGGCTATACCAAGATGGTATATGGTATATCAGCCTTAAGTATTGGAGTCGCACGAATCGCATGGTAATATGCGGTGTGGATACCGACCGCGTGTGACTGCATGTCCACTCGTGATTTATTGTGAAAAAGCTATCTAATCACATCTACGATACATAAAACTAACAGAAATCAGGGATCTGAAGTTGGTCGAGGGGGAAGGAAAACAGAGGCCGGAGCCAGGGAAGACGGTCGGTTTGGTGAACAAAACAACGGCGGAAGGATAGAAGCCGGCGGGCGTGTCGGTGAGCTTACATAGGGCTCGATTGAGAATACTTGAGAGAAAGAAGAAGAGAGTGCGTACTTGCACAGAAGAGCTCCCGCAGTCGCTGCTTCGCGCTGCGGACGGCGGCGTAGATTCCTATGGAGAAGGCCCTGGCGCCGACGGAGAACGGCGGAATCGTTTTGCTTCCAAGTTCGATCGATCCAGAAGACCACCGGTGCGGCTCGGCCTTATACACGGACGGACAGTCCAGACACGGCCCGGGCCGAAGACAATCACCAGGAAGACCTTTTTTTCTTTTTCTTTTAGGCAAATCAGAATCACTAGTCTTTTTTTTTTAGGTGAACTAGGGATTTTATTCAACGTTCAAAGCCGAAGCAATACAAACAATGTCTGGTAGAACCTCTAGTCACAACCGGCGACCGGGAGGGAAAGCTGAAGCCGCCTTGGCAATGGCGTGTGCTTCAAGGTTTGCTTCCCTACACTCATAGCGAAAACTAACTTTTACAAACTTATTCATCGATGCCCTAACTTCATCTATGATTAGTGCATAAGATGATAACGTTCTTCCATTGATGTCGGATACCACCTGCATGCAATTAGATGCTACTATCGCATGTGAGATATGAAGATCTCTCGCCAGAGCTAGTGCCTCGTTACACGCGTGGGCTTTCAGACTTGGCGCATCCATAAGACCATCAAAAGTAACAGCTGATGACCCCATGTAGTTGCCGTGCTTGTCTCTGCATATAGCAGCCGCAACCCCCACCTTACCCGATCTTAAGATTGCACCATCCACATTAATCTTCACTGCGTCTTCTCCCGAAGCAATCCAACGATGAACACGCTGCGTAGGGGGTTTTGCAATGAGCGTTTCCCTCCTCGTAGTAGCAATGTCCAGGTCTTCCAAGTAACGGTTGATGAAGCACATCGTAGATAGAGGACTATCAGAATCACTAGTCCGGACACGGCGCTGGCCCTCACGCCCCATCGCTATGGGCCAGCCCAGCAACGGTAGGCATTCTCGCACGCTGTTGCTCACGGCGACGCCTTGCTTGCTCGCTCGGTTAACCAGTTCACTTCCCCTAAAAAAAGGTTAACCGGTTCACTACACCCCAAAAAAAGGTTAACCGGTTCACCATTTGACCATTGACTTTAGGAAAATATGAACTAAAAAAACCATAATTTTTTAAAAGTACGCTGACATGACTGTTGACCTTTCCAAAAGTGTTCATGAGTTTGAAAATTTCCATGTATTTCAAAAAGCTCCCAGTCGTCTCCGTCACAGACTCATCGTCGCATCTCAGCGTTGTCGCCCCCGAGCCCATGTTGCCGTCGTCTGTCTTTGTGGGAAGGGGGCATGGCACCGTTTCTCCCTGCTCGTTCATTGGGTAGGAAACTTTCGCTTTTCCGCATCTCTGTCTCCTCATGGTTGTGGCGGTTCATGGCGCCGAGGCCACCACAAGGGGTGTAGCCTCTGGGCGACAATGGTGGGTATGTCGTGCGCGTCATCGCCGTAGGCATTCGATCTTGTCTATATATCCAACTAGCTAGGCGCCGGCGACGGGAGGGTTTGAAGAAGACGGCAATTAAGGCGGCGCGATGTGGTGGGCGTGCACTTTTTCTTTTTTCTTTTGTACAGGACACAGGTGCACGCGCGCGATAATGAAGTGCATGCATGCAAATGCAAGGAACGAAAGTGGAGACCTGGATCCGGACGGCCTGAGCAGGAGAAACGACCCTTTGCACGCGGTTTGCGTTGCGGGAACACGAGCGGGCGTACGTATGACGATTCCATCCAAGCCGAAACGTGGCCAAGGGGCGTCCGTGGCGCACCAGCTGCCATCGAATCCGAATCCAAACGTGCGCTGCGCAAGAGGATTTCCTCGTTTTGTTTCGGATTTGGATTTGGAGACGCACCGCACCCAACAACCGGCGCCTCCTCCGATTCAGACTCTTCTTGTTCGTTTCTTGCCCAGGACGGCCTCCGATCGAGCTCTCATATATAGCCACCCCTATCAACCATTGGTTGCCATACAAGCCCCTCGAGCGCTCGCAATGGCGCACCACGTCGAGCACCTGCACTCGGCAGAAGCCGTTGACGAGGCCATCTTCCGCGAGGCCGAGACCAAGCGCCTGGTAATCGTCCGTTTCGGCCAGAGCGCGCACGCTGACTGCCTGCGCGTGGACGCCGCCATGGCCGCCGCTGCCGAGCGCATCGGCCCCGTAGCTGTGCTCTACGCCGTCGACATCGACGAGGTACAGGACTTCAACGTCATGTACGAGCTCCACGTGAGGCCTTGCACCGTCATGTTCTTCTACGGGAACTCGTGCGTCGACGTACGCGGCCCCTGCTGTAGGGACGACATCGTGTGGGCCGCGTACGGCGGCGATGACTTCGCCGGCATTATCACGGCGGTGCACGAGAGAGCCAGGGCTGGGCGCCGCCTCGTCGTCCTCGGCTAGCTAGGAGCTGCCAGCGGTACTGTAGCACGGTTTCAAGGTTATTTTTATTTTTAAGAAATTTATTATGCTAGCATCTATTGTCCATGCATGTAGTATGTGATAAATATCGATGTTTCAAGATCTCACAGCAAGTACTTTCACAACATGCTTGTCAGTCATGATCAGTCGCAATTTATGTGGTTTGGGGGACGATTTTTACTACCCGATCTGCTTGTTTGACTGAAATGGGCCGTCAGTCACGTTTTTCTTCTTCCTTTAAGAAATTGATTATGATCAATAGCAATTTGTGTGGTTGGGTGTTAGGTACCAGGTCGATCTACTGTTAGCTCTCGTTCCAAGCCCGAATTCAAATTACAATCGAATCTCTCTCTCTCTCTCTCTCTCTCTGTTCTTGAGGAGGAAGAAAGGTAGGTAGGTGGGGAAAGAGGAGGAAGCCGCCGTTCGTTCTGATCCAGCCTGGATGCTGATCCTCTCGTCGCCTGTGGTTAAGTAGCGAGCCGCCAGGCGAGCGGGCTCAACAGGCCCATTCTGGCCCAACGAATCTCCTGTTGGGCTGCGCTATCCTCTTGGGCCGGCTGTTGACACGCCTTGGTGTGAAGCCTTCGACCTCCTTGGCTGTACGTGCGCTGACATCCCCTCCTCCTTGAGAGCTGGCTTGCCCCCAAGCCAGTAGAGCTGGATAGCGCTCGCGTATGGACTTGGCGTCTTCCCAGGTGGCGTCGAGGATGGATGGATCAGACCAGCGCACGAGTACTTGCTCGCGCCGGCCTTGGGGGGTATTGCGCCAGCGGGTGTCGATGATCTCCACCGGCGACAACGGTTCCTCCGGTGGGACGGGCAGCTTGTCTTCCACCGTCGTGTTGTTGGAGAGCGCTCGCCGCAGCTGAGAGACGTGGAAGACAGGGTGGACCTTGGCGCCGGCCGGAAGCTCCAGTTCGTACGCGGCGGGGTTGATGACGCAGATGATCTTGAAAGGTCCGAAGTAGCGGAAGGAGAGCTTGTGGTTGGTGCGACGCGCCACCGTTGTTTGAACGTAGGGTTGGTGCGACGCGCCACCGTCGTTTGAACATAGGGTTGGAGCTTGACGAAGACGACATCCCCGACGACGAAGGAGCGGTCAATGCGTTTCTTGTCAGCCCGCGCCTTCATGATGTTGCGCTCTCGATGGAGGTGCTCGGCCAGCACCTGCTGCATATGCTTGTGCTCCTCGAGCCAGTCCTTGAGGGAGGGAATGGAACAAGTGGAGGCAGCTTCGATGCCCCAATGTTGTGGTTCATGGCCATACAGTGCAACAAAAGGTGAGGTGCCCAATGAAGAATGAAAGGAAGAATTGTACCAGAATTCTGCGAGGGCGAGATACTGGTGCCATTTGCTTGGGCAGGCATGCGTGAAACACCGCAAGTATATCCCCAGGCCCTGGTTGACGCGTTCCGACTGCCCGTCAGTCTGCGGATGGTACGGCGTGCTCATGTTGAGTTCGGACCCGATGATCTTGAACATTTCTTGCCAGAACTTGCTTGTGAAAACCGGGTCTCTGTCCGATACGATCGCTTCCGGAAGCCCATGGAGTTTGTCAATGTTCTCTAGGTAGGCGTGCGCGACCTTGGCCGCCATGAATGGGTGGCTCAGAGAGAGGAAATGGCTGTAGCGGGTGAACTTGTCGACAATGATGAGGATGCAGTTGTACTTGCCTGAAGGAGGGAGGCCGTCGATGAAATCCATGGTGACCACCTTCCAGGCGCGGTCTGGCACCGGCAAAGGCTCGAGTAGTCCCGGGTAGCGGACGCGCTCTGGTTTTGCTTGCTGGCAAACTGAACAGGACTGGACGTACTGGCGAGTGTGCTCTTTCTTCTTCGGCCAGGCAAAAAGGCGACGCAGCCGGTGATAAGTGACTGGCACGCCGGAGTGGCCGCCCATGGTGCTGTCATGGAAAGCACGGAGCATCCGTTGCTGCAGGGCGGGGGAGCCGCCCAGCCAGAGCCGATCACGGAAGTAGAGCAGGCCATCGCCCGTGGAAAAACGCCCTTTTGGGTCTGGTCGTTTGGATAAATCTTCCAAAATCTTCTGAACTTGTGGATTTGCGCTGGAACTCGCCACGATGTCGTCCAACCAAGCTGGGGTGCAGACAAACACAGCTGCGACGGACTCATCAGGGGTGCGGCGCGAGAGCGCATCCGTGGCGGTGTTTGAAGATCCGGAGCGGTAGCAGATCTTGTAGCGCATCCCGAGCAGCTTGGTGAAGGCCTTCTGCTGCCACAAGGTGGACAGGTGCTGATCATCGAGGTGCACGAGGCTTCTCTGATCTGTGCGGATGATGAATTCGTTGTTGTGCAGGTAAGGGCGCCATTGCTCCACGGCCATGAGGATGGCCATGCATTCTTTTTCGTAAGTGGAGAGGCCGCGGTTCTTGGGGCCGAGCGGCTTGCTCATGTAGGCGATCAGGTGACCGTCTTGTTGGAGGACAGCGCCGACGCCATAGGTGCATGCGTTGGTGTCGATCACGAACTTCTTACTGAAATCTGGAAGTTGCAGCACGGGTGCTGTTGTGAGCTTCAGTTTCAGAGTGTCGAACGCCTGTTGCATGTCACTTGTCCAGACAAACTGGTGATTCTTCTTGAGCAGGTTGAACAGAGGTCTTGCAATGATTCCAAAGTGCTGCACAAACTTCCGATAATATCCAACAAGGCCGAGGAAACTGTGCACATCTTTGGCGCATTGAGGAACAGGCCACCGCTGGATCGTCTGGACCTTGCTGGGATCTGTAGAGACACCTCGTTCGTCGATCACATGCCCCAAGTAAGCGATCTGGCACTGTGCGAAGGAACACTTGGATTGCTTGACTTGCCAGTGGTCGTCTCTGAGCAGCTGGAGCACGCGCGCGATGTGTTGGATGTGCTCAGACAAGGTTTTGCTGAAGATGAGGATGTCGTCGAAGAATGAAATGACACATTTGCGCATGACTGGGCGCAGGGTGGTGTGCATGCCTCCGTTGAATGTGGCCGGGCCTCCCGCTACTCCGAAGGGCATGACACGGTATTCCCCGTGCCCGGAGTGTGTTTGGAAGGCCGTTTTGTACTCTTCGCCTTCTGCCATCCTTATCTGATGAAATCCGGCACGCAGGTCGAGCTTCGAGAACCATTTTGCACCGGCCAGTTCATCAAGGAGCTCGTCAATGATTGGTACTGGAAACTTGGCGACCACGGTCATGGAGTTGAGACGGCGGCAGTCAACGCACAAGCGCCATGTACCATCTTTTTTCTTGACTAACAGGGCTGGGGATGAAAAGGGGCTGGAACTTTTTTGAATGATCCCTGCGTCGAGCATTTCCTGAACCTGACGTTCGATCTCTGTCTTCAATTCAGGTTTGTATCTGTATGGTCTGGAATTGACAGGCTGCGCGCCGGCCATCAAAGGAATGCGATGATCGCAATTGCGGCGAGGCGGCAAAGTCCGCGGGTCCTCAAAAACATCTACGAACTGTTCCAGTAGGCGCAAGATCTCGACAGGAATCGGTGCATCTGTAGTACTGGTGCCGTCAAGAGAGTTGAGATGCACTATGTGTGCCACTGATCCTTGCTTGCAAGCCTTGAGGAGCTCTGGTGCGGAGATCATAGAACGGTGGGTTTGATCTGAAGCCGTGGCAGATAGCGTCAGTTGGCCGGTTGGAGTTGTAACAGTTAAGACTTGCTCGATCGAGTCAATGTTCATAGGGTTGTGTTGTCTTAACCAATCCATCCCGAGAATTGCATCGTACGAGCCCAGTTTGAGGATCTTGAAAACTGTCCTGAAATCATGCCCCTGGGTTGTCCACTGACACGTTGGAATGTAGGTGGTGCAGGGAATGGTGTTGCCATTGGCGACACGAACGCGGCATGGGCGCATCAGTGGCTTGGCTCCGATGAGTTTTGCTGCCAGGGAACTGTCTACGAAGGACGTAGAGCTACTGGAGTCGACAAGCAGCAGGATCTCCTGCCCTTGGAGCCAGGCATTCAGCTGCAGTACCCTTGGGTCTAACGAGCCATCTTCAGCCTGACAGGACAGAGTGCAGAGGTTCTCCTCCTCAGAAATCGGTGAAGCTGGTGGCGATTCTGACTGCACGTCGTCTTGGGGAAACATGGCGAGAAGCTCCTCCACGATGTGCATTTGCACCGTGGGCGGGCATGTGTGATCCTTGCCCCACCGTTCGCCGCACTTGAAGCAGAGCCCCTTCGTGCGACGGAAGGCACGGAGGACGGCGACCTTGCTGGCTTTAGGGGTTGCGCGTGCTGCGTCAGTACCGCGACGATCTTCAGAGACTGATGTTGGTGTAGCAGGTCGACTGAAGAAGGGCGGCGGCATCAAACAGCTCGCGTAGTTGTGGGCGCGCGAGGAGTTGGCGAGGCGCCCGAACGAGTGCTCGCCGTCGGCCAGTTCCTCCTGAAGTAGGGCCAGCGAGCATGTTGTGTCCAAGTCCGGCGGTCGTTGAACGAGCACCACCGCTCGGATATCCGGCCGTAGTCCCTCCACAAAATGAGTCAAGAAAAAATACGGGTGAGTGGACTCTGAGTAAGATATAAGATGATTCATCAAGGTTTCAAAACGCTCGATGAAATCTGCTACTGTGGTAGTTTGTTTGACAGCGTAAAACTATCGAATGAGCATTTGATGTTTGTCGCGCCCGAATCGGGTGCAGAGAAGGGAAGTAAAGGATTCCCAGTCCAGCCCGGCCAATTTCTTCTGCACTGATTGCAGCCAGATGCCCGCAGGACCAGAGAAACTCAAGATGGCCATGGGAACACGGTAGGCATCGTGGACAGTGAACATCTGAAAGTACTGTTTGCAAAGTGTTTTCCACAGCTGTGGGTTATCACCGGTGAACACCGGGAAGTTCATGGACGGTGGTTGACCCAAATTGGTCAGGATGGATGAGGACAGGGGAGGAACAGGGGCCGGGACGATCAGAAGGGAAGGCGTACCCGTGACTGAAGGTGCTGCCAGTGACTCGTGGGTCACTGACGATCCCCCTCAGGTGAAGTCGACGTCGCCGTGGCCATCGGGCCCGTGGAGATCTCCTCGCACTTGGGGCAGCGGAGGTAGGTGATGTGGGATCGCCGCTCCACTCGGAGGTGGTGGTGTAGGCGCGGTCGTGCGCAACGCCGCAACCGTGGACTCCAGCTTCGCGAAGCGGGCCTCGAGATCTGGCTTCCAGTGAAGGAGATCATCGATCTGCGTGGATTGCGCCTGCAGCTGCTTGAGGACGTGGGCGGAGTTGGCCTTGGCGTCCTGATGGAGCTTGTCGAGGTACTCCTTGAGCGCGGGATCCATGGCGGCGACGAACGCTTGCCGCGCTTGGGTTCGCCGGCGGGTGTCCAGGGTTAGACGCGGCGGAGGGAGTGGTGTTGGTCTCTGATACCAGGATGTTAGGTACCAGGTCGATCTATTATTAGCTCTCGTTACAAGCCCGAATTCAAATTACAATCGAATCTCTCTCTCTGTTCTTGAGGAGGAAGAAAGATAGGTAGGTGGGGAAAGAGGAGGAAGCCGCCGTTCGTTCTGATCCAGCCTCGATGTTGATCCTCTCGTCGCCTGTGGTTAAGCAACGAGCCGCCAGGTGAGTGGGCTCAACGGGCCCATTCTGGCCCGACGAATCTCCTGTTGGGCTGCGCTATCCTCTTGGGCCGGCTGTTGACGCGCCTTGGTGTGAAGCCTTCGACCTCCTTGGATGTACGTGCGCTGACATTGGGAGATAATTTTTACCGCTATATCTGCTTGTTTGACTGCGATGCGCCGTTAGTCTCGATTGCATGCTTTGGGCTTACGGTTCCTACACAACCTGGCAGTCAACAACTCAACATACCCAAGCGAGTCGACATGTCCAAGCACCCGCGCCCGCACACTATCATCGACGGATCCAGCCGTCTCACTCCATTCGGCCACCGGAGTCAATGGAGATGCCGGGGAGCACGGGCCACACACCAGAGTCAATGAAGATGTCGGATTCGTGCTCTCCAGTCACCCAGGGACTACGAACAAAAGCAGAGCATGTTGGCGGGGCCACTAGATCCAAGTTGCGCTTCCAAAGCTGCCAGCCATCGTCGGCACGAAGAGAGAGAGAGAGAGAGAGAGTTTGGGACGCATAAATCGTGGGCAGAGGGACTCGTGGGTAGAGAGAGAAGAAAGAGTTACTATCTCGAACCCATCAACCTGTATTTTGATAATTTGATTTATATATGGCCCACAAAATTAAAACGTGGCATAGATCCCCAAAGCTCTATGCGGTCCAGATAACGATTTCAGGTGAGCTCGAAAGCCAAAACGCCTCTCCTAGGCAGTCGTTTGAACTTTCTTGACGGATTTGATGTGCATATGCCATGGGTGCCCTTTTCTGAGACAAGACAAATCGAGCGAGTTGATGGTTTTGAACTTTCGATAACACGGCGCCCAACCATTCGGCATGAGTGGTGAGCTATATCTAAAAAACAATGAACAAAAAGATCAGATGATGCCCAAAGTATATTTGCCACCTTACCAGAGATGATGAGGCGTAAACCCTAAACTACAAACTCGAGGCCTAGTGGGGCGCATTCTTTGTGCGCCTTACACAAGACTTCTGTTTTGCACCTTGGAATCGCGAGGAATCGGCAACTGGGCCACCTTGTTGATCTTTTTCCAGTTTTTTGAACGATTTGGGGATGGAGTGGTACTCGTGGAACATTAGCCCTTTGGTCCACTTGCTAGGATGCATGGCAGAAAGTGAGGAGATGGTCGGCAATGGTGAAGGGCCGAACCGACGCCCGGATCCTTTTTTCCCCATCGTGTATCTGGCACTGCGCCGCCAACTCCTCGGACCTACACCAATGGCCGGCCGCTAGTGATCCCACCTGAACCGCGAGAAGAAGCGCGTGGAGAAGTAGATGGAGTTGCTGCCCACGGAAGGGAGGTCCCTGGCCGAGACAGACAGGCAGTCGTCGTACATGCTGAGGAACGAACAAGGCACGGTCGCCGAGGCTGGTCACTCGCGTCAGCTCTGGGTGGCCGCCATTGTTGTCGCCGAAGTCCGCCGAGTAGATCGTGAAGGCCAATAGTTGCGGCTCAGATGATGATTCTCGGGCGACGACACGTCGAACGACGAGCAGCATCTGTCCGGCGGACTCGACGAGGTGGAGGGTGTCGACGAAGCGCCAAAAGAGCTCGGCTTTCGGCAGCGTAGCAATCACGTTATCGAGCGGTGCTTGTCTGGGAGGGTACAGCTGCACGATCTCGTCTGAGCAGAACCTGGTGGCGTATAGCCTTCCTTGGAAGAGGAGGGCGTTCCGGACAGGAAGCTGCATGCGGTGGAGGACCTCCCATTGGCCCGAGCCGGCCACGGCGGCGAGAACCACACCTCTGCATGGGAACCAGACCACGACGGCCATGGCGCTCGTCCTGCTGCTGCACACTGCGGCCTTCATGTCACGGAGAGACTCCATGTCCTTGATCTCCTGGTGGTACACGGTGGCGAGGGACGGGAAGTAGACGCTGGCGCGGGTGAAGGGTGGAGCACACGGACGACGGTGTTGCGCTTGCGCAGGAGGACGAGGAGGCCGCCGCTGAAGCCGACGATCCTGTAGCCCCGGAGCACCGGCAGGGGGACGCGGAGGCGCCGGGCGGTGCGCGTGTGGAACATGACGATCTCGCCCGCGTCATCCGGCCGAACCGCGTCGCCGTCGCAGAGCCTCGGGACAAGCTGCTAAGTACGGTTGCGTTGTAAGGCGTCAAACTCCTCACGCCTTCATGGCCGGCTTCATGGCTTCATGGCCAGCTTGGAAATTTGAGTTTTTGAGCGACGCCGATCGGTTGTAATCTTGGGCTCCGGCAACGGACCGGCACACGGCGAGGCCATGGGCATTCAGGTGACCGTGGTGACGGTGGGGGCATGACACTCCACCTGTTCTTCGTCCTCGCTCTCCAGAAGCGCCCAAAAACGTCCTCCCGGTCCTGTATGGACCATCGGCTCCGTCAGATGGATCATCTCCGATGCCTTCGGTCGTAAATCCAGCTGCACGCATTCGCCAACAACTACGTCATGTACATCAAGTTTGAATTGAAAACCTACCTCAATCATGTCGCCGTCCGGGAGATAATCGCCGGCGAGGCCGTCGTTCTCCAGATCGAGAAGAGCCAGCCACCGCGAATGCAGATTGAATCGAAGACGTCCTTCGATCCAAATGCCCGGATCCGTCCCGTCGGAGAAGATCGCCCGCCATTGTGCCCATCGTATCTCCTCCCGTCCGATCTCACCGTGCGGCTGGTCGCCACGGTCACCGCCCGTTCCCGTCGGCCCCTCCTTTCCCCCGGACGGCGCCGCCACGAGGGTACTGGGAGAGCGGACAGATATGATGTGACCCCCTGCACAGCCACCCGGCGAGGATCGAGGAGACGGAGGTGGTAGTTCGGCCGCCTCAGGCAGCCTCGTCTCCGCCTCTCCCTCTCTCATTTAGTGCTTGGTGTCCTTGATGACGCGGGACAAGCTGCTACGTACGGTTGCGCTTTAAGGCGTCAAACTCCTCACGCATCGCAGCTAGCCAGTTCAGATCCTGAAGGGCTGCGCGAGCGGAGGTGAGGAGCGGGGACGGGCCGAGGTAGACACGGCACATGCGTACTAGGACGAAATGTCCCAGTCCGAGTCCGGGTGACCACACCGGTGAGAGGTGCGGCCGCAGCCGGCGGAACCGAGAGGGGGACCGGCGAGGAGGAGGTAGAGCCGGTCTCCGGGGGCTCCGAAGGGTCACCCATGGCGGTGCTAGAGGCAGCGGCGGCGGGGACGACCGAAGGGGCCGCGGCGACAGTGGCGGCCGAGGGGGCCACGGAGACGGGGCGCCGGCAGAGGCCGCGGAGGCGTGGGCGGCCGAGGAGGCCGTGACAACGGGGGCGGCGGAGGGGGCCGCAGCGACGGGGGCGCCGGCAGAGGCCGCAGCGGCGGGGGCGGCCGAGGAGGCCGCGGCGGCGGTGCCCGAAGTAAATAGGGTGCGACTGGTATCAAGTCTCCTAAAATACACGTACATACAGAGGAAGACAGACACTACAAGTACGGCATATAAAACCCAGACCTACGTACATGTACACATGTTCAACAGAACTGACTGACTCTTTTATGAAGAACATGCAAATAGGGTAATGGAACCGACCGATAGATTGGGGGCGACGTTCGATGACTACACATTAAATCTTCAATTAATGGAAATCGTACTTGACCAGTTAACTCAGGGTCATGCTTGACCATAGCCGAATGATGCAAATGCAAAGAACCGATGCAACGGGAGCAAGGAACCGCGGCGATCCGAATGATGCAAACCCGAAGAACCGATTCAAAGGAAGCAAGGAACCGATGGTCGTTGCTGCATTTTGTCGATCGTTGTTTTGATGGCTTCAGTTGTTGGTTTTTTTTGTGTGCGTAGGCTATATTCATCGTTGATCTTATATGACTTTGCTTTTTACAGACGTGGTTTGTTCTATGCGTGCGTTGATTTTGGTTGTATACATTTTAGCTATGCAGAGACCCGGTGTATACAAAGTATCCTCTTGATGCTTCATTATGAGTCAATAAAAAGCGTTTTTTATCAAAAAATGCAAGCGTGGCATTTTAAATCTTTCCCCAATATTGGATTACGTTAGTGTTGTTGCAAAAAGACCCTGTGTAAGTAAGTCTTGTAGAAGTACGGGTTGTTATGCCATATTATTTCTACTTATGACAATCTGAGAGCAGTGCTAAATAATTCATAGCAAAGTAGATCATATGCTTTTTTTTTGCAGGATAAGATCATATACTTGTAGAAGTACTAGAATAGCAAGCAACAGAGTTTCTGTGCAGGAAGCGAAAGATATTCTCTTAGCTTCATGTTAGAACCAACAGAACACATATGTCACGTGAGATTTGCGGCCTTTGCATTTCAAATAAGGAGTTTGGTGAATCATTTTTCACTCTTCAGGATATTATTTTTTCGTCACACAAAGGGAGAAAAAAATTAACCGCGCGACTGTGTGTGTATCGAGAGACAAATAGGAAACGCAGTGCAAAATCAATCCTTTCATGACCATCATGTCTGGCACCTTTTTCTAATCTTTCCATCTCGCACTGTATGATATGAATATATGGTTTGTTGTTCACTTGAACTACTGATTTAGTCACTTCAAACAGTGGGCCAGTATAAAAAACATAGAGCAATTTCCATCTGGATGACATGACACAAGGATGCATGGTGGTATGGTTATACTACAGTACCAGCCTACCATCAATCTAGATCTTTCAGTTTGCGTCAAAATTCATGCTATCCTTATATAGAAATTTCTCTTTTTTATTTCTTCAAACAAAAGAACATTTAGCATTCAGTTTACGTCAACTATACCCAAGTGACCCTTTTTTATAATCTTATTCCGATTTTTATGGAACATAAATTTGTTAAATTTCAAATGAGTTGTATCATTTAAAAAAATATTGTGCCAAAAAATATGAATTTTATTTTGCGCGCGGTAGCACTTTTGTGATGTTAATCTGCCAAGTTTCGACTTCAAAAGTTCTTTTATTTGGGAGAAACAATAAAATAAGACTATTGCTCGCATGAATTTTGATGCAAAAATGGACAGTAGTACAACAATAAGAAATGCGAGAACCTTCGAGAACATGAGCACCACGCCGAGCACGGTTGCAGAAAAGGCCAAAGCTGATGTTAGTTTGTTCACTCAGGCTATGAGGATGTAAGATAAATAGTTCAGAGTAATGTGAGGTTCAGCAGGTGTGTTTTCGTAACCGCTGTAATGGACAGTGTAAGACTCTATTTCTCTTCTTAATGCAAAGCAGGGCTACTGCTGGTTCGTAGAAAAAAACTCATGGTCATTGGAAGTTGCTCACGCAAATTTTTTTTTAAATGCCGTAGGTCGTACTAGTGCCATCTGGTCGAAGTGTTCTCGAAGCTTCACCAAACCAGCTGTATCGTGCCGCATTGCTTGTAGCAATAATGGTTCAGTTCATGACCTTTTTTCACGGTGTCACCGTGAAAGGGTTCAGAAGCCACTTGCAGTGACCGTCTAGAATCAAATTCGAAAATGGGAGAACATATTTGAAAGCTGTCTGCAAACCGAGACACGGACTCGGCAAGAACCGATACATCTTGTCTTCAGAAAAATACTGCGAATCCTCAAGGGCCCTGCCAGGTTCTATCGCGATTACAAGGACTTTGACAGTATACGAGCGCGGAGAGGAGGGAGCGTTTGTGGCGTGGGGTGTGCGTTCGCTTTTGATTGTCTGGACGGACAACGGGCAGACATCCGGACTCCGGCAAAGATCTTAGGTTTACTTCCAATTTAATGAGATTCAGACATGCAGATTGATGCGTGGATATTTGAGATATCCTGGATGGCAAAAAGTGTCCAGACTTCTTTTGCACACATTACATCGTGTGACACGTAATGTCACTTGCAGACTAGTACTCTACACCACGTTGAGCATATATATCAGTCCAAGGAAGAGGTTAGCTGTGATCCCAACACTACATCACACTTGTCCTCATATTATATATGTACTACCTTTGTATCAAAATATAAGACATCTTTACAGTTCTGTTGGAAATATGAGCAGTTTATCATATGATTTTCTGTTGGAAATATAAGCAATTTATCATATGATTTTATTAACAAAAACAGTAGATAAATCATGACTATGATAGCAGAGATAAGACAAATCATGCAATCCAACAGAGTGTACGCAGATGGCATCTGAAGTAGTGAATATGAACAGAACATTTGTATAACAGAAGCTAGAACAAGAAATTATGTCAGGATCTTAAACAGAAAGAACACGAAATTATGTCAGGATCTTAAACAGAAAGAACACGAAGATGTACGGAACAACAGGAGAAGCACTGGTCTTGGGGATGTCGTCCTCGCCGGCCATGTTGTCGAAGAGGTTGTCGACGTCAGGGAAAAAGTCATTGGTGTCCGTGCCTTCCATAATGAAGAAGTCAGTAGTCGAAGCGCTCCCAAAAAACCTTATCACCCTTCTCCCGTACAGGACTCAAAGTGATTGGGTTTCGGAGGCCATCCACAGAGCTGAATCGTTCGCGCAAAACAGGTTGTTACTCGCGCTACCCATCAGACACAGTGTCTGATGGGGCGCATCACTTTTGCCCCGTGACAGGGCCGCACTCAGGTGGCTATAACTTTTACATACGATCTCAGATTGATACGATTTTTATATTAAAATCGATCGTTTCAATGAGGCGAAGACACAATGTTTTTCCATATGAGGCTGTCTTGGGGGTGTAATCAGCCGAATAGTGTTCTGAATACAAAATCTCAGTACGAAAACAACTTTGGCCTTCGAGATGAGATCGGATGGCGATGGCCCAAACTTCAAAGATGTTCATATCAACAATACAAAACTTTTTAATGTAGATCACTTCTCCATTTGAGGCCATATTAATTAAATTCTTAACCGTGCCAAAATCTGGTGTCAATACATGCCCCTCTATTTTTCCGCAAAACTTAGATGCTGAAAAATAATTTACCCAGAGTTTGTTCTAAGGACGATGTCAACACTCCATCATCCATTTATATGTTCCTATGGTGATAATTATATATCAGTCATGTCTTTGCTTAGGGCGATAGTTATATATCAGCCACTTTGATTAGCAACAAAATACAGCTAATCAAATGTATGGTGATGAGGTAAAACCCTTGCATGTTGTAAGAAGTTATATTGCGTCCATGGATCAAAATAAGTCCATCAAGGGTAAACAGTCATACCTGAGGATGAATTCCATGTCATCGGCATCAATGGCATAGTTGGAGAATGTGGATAATATGTGCACCGAAGACGTTGAAACCTTCGGCTTGGTCGTTCATAATTTTCACTATTTTCCTTCTTTACCTTTGTCGCACTCTTGCAATGGAACCTTGCACATCACTCTTGTTTTGATTATTTCCTTTGGAACCCATGCCATGTTTCTCTTTTGGAGCTCTTGTGCACTAAGCTTTTGCGACTTCTTCTTTTTCCAATACGATAAGCCGAGTGGGCACCCCAACTGCGATTTTGTTTGAAGTAATGGCAATTCTTGTTTTACCTTGTGCACTCTCAACTTCTTCCCTTCAGATTTGGCACTTGATTGACTTGCCTCATTGCCTTTTGTAACCAATGTTAATACTTTAATTGGCTCGTTTTCATTTGAGATCATATCTGAAGTGGCACTCTTACGACCATCTTCCTTGTGCTCCAGACCGATTCTTTTTTATTGAAACGATCTTGAACATATGACTACTCATTGAAGGTTGGTCTTCTTGGAACTACATAATATTGGCGAGATGGTTTATAATAATATGGAGAATGTGCCCTTGTATCATACCTATCCCATGTTGGATACGGATTTACGTGAGCATAGGGAGGCATCCACGACATTGGCATTGGCGACCAAAAATAACGATATGAACAAGTTGCATTCAAATTCTCTTCTTGCCAATATCGATCCTTGGATTTACGCCTATGGGGTGATCTTGATGCTTTTGCATTAGTTGGCCCATAAGCACCGTTCTCCTCACTTATCTTCTGATATTTTTCGAATAGTTCGGCGAAAGTGACTTTTGGCTTTTTGTCTTTGTTCTTACATCGGCCTTTGTTTTCTTTGGTTGTGCTTGCACCGGTCTTTGGATATTTTTTGTTGCCCCCCAATACTTGGCGTCTCCATTGTAGCTTTGATGGAATTCTCGCCCTCAAGATTATGTTCATTATGCTCTTCAACAACTTCTTTACTTAAAAGCTTGATCCCATCACCTGCAGTTTTTACCTTCTCTTTAAATGGATCGGCTTGAAGCGGCCGATGCAAAAACATTTTACCATCGCGACCAATTGGAATAGACTCGTCATCTCTTAGTGTCTCAAAAAATTTCAATCGTCCTTTATCAATGGCCGATTTAACTATTTGATGAAACATGTTGCAATCCTCTATACTATGCTTGAACGAATCATGCAACTAACAATAAATTTGTCCATGGACAGATGCCTTGACATGGTGATCAAGAGTTCTAATGTAATTATTTTTCAACAACAAATCAAAGATTTGATCACACGTGTTTGAATCGAAGGTATACGTTTTGTTTTCTAGCCGATCTTGGTGTGAGAACGGCTTTGGAGGTAAGCAAACGAATGGTTCAGATTTAGAATCTTCCCATTCGGCTATGCATTGTATTTTGCACTCTTATCTGGACGAACCGGGACTAAAGGCCCTCCACGTGGCCGCTGCCTGGAGGTCCACCTTTAGTCCCCAACCGGTACTAAAGGAAGTTTATGATTTTTTTGAATTTTTTTAAAAAAATATTTTTCAAATTTCTGAATTATTTTAACCTCTAATCTCTAATCACCCCTCATCATTTCAAATCATCTAACTTCCCGGACGGTCACCCATCCTCTCACTACTCCAGCCTGAGCACGCTTAACTTCCGGGTTCTATTCTCCCTCGTTTCCAAGTCTGCACTTGTTGTTTTTCTGACAATAGTAAGATGTCAATCCTATTAACCCTCAGGAATTTAGCTTGAGCATGAAGTCACACATTTCACTGTTTGAGTTTGAAACTATTGTTCTAAAAAACAATAATTATTTAGTAACACTAATATTTCTTGAATAAGTAGTTTGACCATAGTTTAACCACAGTTTGACTAATGTTTGACCAGATTTGACCAAAATACAAAAAGCTGAAATAATTATTTAGTAGCACTAATATTTCTTGAGTAAGTAGTTTGACCACAGTTTGAGCAGATTTGACCAAAATTCAAAAAAACTGAAATAATTATTTAGTAACACTAATATTCTTGAATAATTATTTAGTAACACTAATATTTCTTGAATAAGTAGTTTGACCATAGTTTGACCACAGTTTGACCATAGTTTGACCAATGTTTGACCAGATTTGACCAAAATACAAAAAATTGAAATAATTATTTAGTAACACTAATATTTCTTGAGTAAGTAGTTTGACCATTGTTCGACCACAGTTTGACCAGATTTGACCAAAATTAAAAAAAGCTGAAATAATTATTTAGTAACACTAATATTCTTGAATAATTATTTAGTAACACTAATACTTCTTGAATAAATAGTTTGACCAGATTTAACAAAAATTCAAAAAAAAACTAAAATTTGAGCATAACTTTTTTCCTTTTAGAATTTGAGGATTGTAAAAATTTGTAAACAGGTCGTAGGCAGTCAAAATCGGATGCGGATTTTCGTGCTGAACATGTTGATATATTATACGTTTTTTTCTGACATCGTATGCAAAATTTATAGCCGTTTTACGTTTTCCCTGCACTTTTTGCAAAACATGTTCAAATTTAAGTTTTTAAATTTTCCTAACTAGTAGATGTGGTAACTGTTGGGGAACGCTGTAATTTCAAAACAATTCATACGCACACACAAGATCATGGTGATGCATAGCAACGAGAGGGGAGAGTGTTGTCTACGTACCCTCGTAGACCGGCAACGGAAGCGTTGACACAACATAGAGGAAGTAGTCGTACGTCTTCCCGATCCGACCGATCCAAGTACCGAACGTACGGCACCTCCGAGTTCTGCACACGTTCAACTAGGTGACATCCCTCGAGCTCCGATCCAGCAAAACGTTGAGGGAGAGTTTCGTTAGCACGGCGGCGTGATGACGGTGATGATGTTCTACCGATGCAGGGCTTCGCCTAAGCACCGCTACGATATGACCGAGGTGGAATATGGTGGAAGGGGGCACCGCACACGGCTAAGAAACGATCACGAAGATCAACTTGTGTGTCATGGGGTGCCCCATTGCCCCCGTATATAAAGGAGGAAGAGGGGGAGGTGCGGCCGGCCCTAGGGGTGCGCCTGGAGGAGTCCTACTCCCACCGGGAGTAGGACTGCCCCCTCTTGCCTTGTTGGAAAAGGAAGGGGGAAGGGAGAAAGAGGAAAGGGGGGCGCCCCCCCCCCCTTCCTTGTCCTATTCGGACTAGGGGGGAGGGGGCGCACGGCCTGCCCTGGCCGGCCCTCCTATTCTCCCTTATGGCCCATGTAGGCCCAATAACCCCCCCCCCCCCGGGGGGGGTCCGGTAACCCCCCGGTACTCTGGTAAAATCCCGATTTCACCCGGAACATTTCCTATATCCAAATATAGGCTTCCAATATATCAATCTTTATGTCTCGACCATTTAGAGACCCCTCGTCATGTCCGTGATCACATCCGGGACTCCGAACAACCTTCGGTACATCAAAACAAAAAAACCCTAATTACGATCGTCACCGAACTTTAAGCGTGCGGACCCTACGGGTTCGAGAATTATGTAGACATGACTGAGACACGTCTCCGGTCAATAACCACTAGCGGAACCTGGATGCTCATATTGGCTCCTACATATTCTACGAAGATCTTTATCGGTTAGACCGCATAACAACATATGTTGTTCCTTTTGTCATCGGTATGTTACTTGCCCGAGATTCGATCGTCGGTATCTTAATACCTAGTTCAATATCGTTACTGGCAAGTCTCTTTACTTGTTCTGTAATACATCATCCCGCAACTAACTTATTAGTTAGAATGCTTGCTAGGCTTGAGTGATGTGCATTACCGAGAGGGCCCAGAGATACCTCTCCGATAATCGGAGTGACAAATCCTAATCTCGAAATACGCCAACCCAACAAGTACCTTCGGAGACACCTGTAGAGCACCTTTATAATCACCCAGTTACGTTGTGACGTTTGGAAGCACACAAAGTGTTCCTCCGGTAAACGGGAGTTGCATAATCTCATAGGCATAGGAACATGTATAAGTTATGAAGAAAGCAATAGCAACAAACTAAACGATTAAGTGCTAAGCTAACGGAATGGGTCAAGTCAATCACATCATTCTCCTAATGATGTGATTCCGTTAATCAAATGACAACTCATGTCTATGGTTAGGAAACATAACCATCTTTGATCAACGAGCTAGTCAAGTAGAGGCATACTAGTGACACTCTGTTTGTCTATGTATTCACACATGTATTATGTTTCCGGTTAATACAATTATAGCATGAATAATAAACATTTATCATGATATAAGGAAATAAATAATAACTTTATTATTGCCTCTAGGGCATATTTCCTTCAGTCTCCCACTTGCACTAGAGTCAATAATCTAGAGTACACAGTAATGATTCTAACACCCATGGAGCCTTGGTGCTTATCATGTTTTGCTCGTGGAAGAGGCTTAGTCAGCGGTTCTGCAACATTCAGATCCGTATGTATCTTGCAAATTTCTATGTCTTCCACTTGGACTAAATCCCGAATGGAATTGAAGCGTCTCTTGATGTGCTTGGTTCTCTTGTGAAATCTGGATTCCTTTGCCAAGGCAATTGCACAAGTATTGTCACAAAAGATTTTCATTGGACCCGATGCACTAGGTATGACCCCTAGATCGGATATGAACTCCTTCATCCAGACTCCTTCATTTGCTGCTTCCGAAGCAGCTATATACTCCGCTTCACATGTAGGTCCCGCCACGATGCTTTGTTTAGAACTGCACCAACTGACAGCTCCACCGTTAAGTATAAACACGTATCCTGTTTGCGATTTAGAATCGTCTGAATCAGTGTCAAAGCTTGCATCAACGTAACCATTTACGATGAGCTCTTTGTCACCTACATATACGAGAAACATATCCTTAGTCATTTTCAGGTATTTTCAGGATGTTCTTGACCGCTGTCTAATGATCCACTCCTGGATTACTTTGGTACCTCCCTGCTAGACTTATAGCAAGGCACACATCAGGTCTGGTACACAGCATTGCATACATGATAGAGCCTATGGCTGAAGCATAGGGAACATCTTTCATTTTCTCTCTATCTTCTGCGGTGGTCGGACATTGAGTCTTACTCAACTTCACACCTTGGAACACAGGCAAGAACCCTTTCTTTGCTTGATCCATTTTGAACTTCTTCAAAACTTTGTCAAGGTATGTGCTTTGTGAAAGTCCAATTAAGCGTCTTGATCTATCTCTATAGATCTTAATGCCCAATATGTAAGCAGCTTCCCCGAGGTCTTTCATTGAAAAACTCTTATTCAAGTATCCCTTTATGCTATCTAGAAATTCTATATCATTTCCAATCAATAATATGTCATCCACATATAATATCAGAAATGCTACAGAGCTCCCACTCACTTTCTTGTAAATACAGTCTTCTCCAAAAGTCTGTACAAAACCAAATGCTTTGATCACACTATCAAAGCGTTTATTCCAACTCTGAGAGGCTTGCACCAGTCCATAAATGGATCGCTGGAGCTTGCACACTTTGTTAGCTCCCTTTGGATCGACAAAACCTTCTGGTTGCATCATATACAACTCTTCTTCCAGAAATCCATTCAGGAATGCAGTTTTGACATCCATTTGGCAAATTTCGTAATAATAAAATGCGACATTGCTAACATGATTCGGACAGACTTAAGCATCGCTACGGGTGAGCAGGTCTCATCGTAGTCAATCCCTTGAACTTGTCGAAAACCTTTCGCAACAAGTCGAGCTTTGTAGACAGTAACATTACCGTCAGCGTCAGTCTTCTTCTTGAAGATCCATTTATTCTCAATTGCTTGCCGATCAACGGGCAAGTCAACCAAAGTCCACACTTTGTTCTCATACATGGATCCCATCTCAAATTTCATGGCTTCTCGCCATTTTGCGGAATCTGGGCTCACCATCGGTTCTTCATAGTTCGTAGGTTCATCATGATCTAGTAGCATGACTTCCAGAACGGGATTACCGTATCACTCTGGTGTGGATCTTACTCTAGTTGATCTACGAGGTTCGGTAGTAACTTGATCTGAAGTTTCATGATCATTATCATTAGCTTCCTCACTAATTGGTGTAGGTGTCACAGAAACCGGTTTCTGTGATGTACTACTTTCCAATAAGGGAGCAGGTACAGTTACCTCATCAAGTTCTACTTTTCTCCCACTCACTTCTTTCGAAAGAAACTCCTTCTCTAGAAAGGATCCATTCTTAGAAACGAAAGTCTTGCCTTCGGATCTGTGATAGAAGGTGTACCCAACAGTTTCCTTTTGGTATCCTATGAAGACACATTTCTCCGATTTCGGTTCGAGCTTATCAGGTTGAAGCTTTTTCACATAAGCATCACAGCCCCAAACTTTTAGAAACGGCAACTTTGGTTTCTTGCGAAACCACAGTTCATAACGTGTCGTCTCAACGGATTTTGATGGTGCCCTATTTAACGTGAGTGCAGCCGTCTCTAAGGCATAACCCCTAAACGATAGCGGTAAATATGTAAGAGACATCATAGATCGCACCATATCTAGTAAAGTACGATTTCAACGTTCGGACACACCATTACGCTGTGGTGTTCCAGGTGGCATGAGTTACGAAACTATTCCGCATTGTTTCAAATGTAGATCAAACTCGTAACTCAAATATTCTCCTCCACGATCAGATTGTAGAAACTTTATTTTCTTGTTACGATGATTTTCAACTTCACTCTGAAATTCTTTGAACTTTTCAAATGTTTCAGACTTATGTTTCATTAAGTAGATATACCCATATCTGCTTAAATCATCTGTGAAGGTGAGAAAATAACGATATCCGCCACGAGCCTCAATATTCATCGGACCACATACATCTGTATGTATGATCTCCAACAAATCCGTTGCTCTCTCCATAGTATCGGAGAACGACGTTTTAGTCATCTTGCCCATGAGGCACGGTTCGCAAGTACCAAGTGATTCCAAAAGTCCATCAGTATGGAGTTTCTTCATGCGCTTTACACCGATATGACCTAAACGGCAGTGCCACAAATAAGTTGCACTATCATTATCAACTCTGCATCTTTTGGCTTCAACATTATGAATATGTGTATCACTACTGTCGAGATTCATCAAAAATAGACCACTCTTCAAGGGTGCATGACCATAAAAGATATTACTCATATAAATAGAACAACCATTATTCTCTGATTTAAATGAATAACCGTCTCACATCAAACAAGACCCAGATATAATGTTCATGCTCAACGCTGGCACCAAATAACAATTATTTAGGTCTAAAACTAATCTCGAAGGTAGATGTAGAGGTAGCGTGCCGACTGCGATCACATCGACTTTGGAACCATTTCCCACGCGCATCGTCACCTCGTCCTTTGCCAGTGTTCGCTTAATCTGTAGTCCCTGTTTCGAGTTGCAAATGTTAGCAACAGAACCAGTATCAAATACCCAGGTGCTACTGCGAGCTCTAGTAAGGTACACATCAATAACATGTATATCACATATACCTTTGTTCACCTTGCCATCCTTCTTATCCGCCAAATACTTGGGGCAGTTCCGCTTCCAGTGTCCAGTCTGCTTGCAGTAGAAGCACTCAGTTTCAGTCTTAGGTCCAGATTTGAGTTTCTTCTCCTGAGCAGTAACTTGCTTACTGTTCTTCTTGAAGTTCCCCTTCTTCTTCCCTTTGCCCTTTTTCTTGAAACTGGCGGTCTTGTTGACCATCAACACTTGATGCTCCTTTTTGATTTCTACCTCCACGGCCTTTAGCATTGCGAAGAGCTCGGGAATTGTCTTATCGATCCCTTGCATGTTATAGTTCATCACGAAGCTCTTGTAGCTTGGTGGCAGTGATTGAAGAACTCTGTCAATGACACTATCAACAGGAAGATTAACTCCCAGTTGAGTCAAGTGATTATGATACCCAGACATTTTGAGTATATGTTCACTGACAGAACTATTCTCCTCCATCTTACAGCTATAGAATTTATTGGAGACTTCATATCTCTCAATCCGGGCATTTGCTTGAAATATTAACTTCAACTCTTGGAACATCTCAAATACTCCATGACGTTCAAAATGTCGTTGAAGTCCCGATTCTAAGCCGTAAAGCATGGCATACTGAACTATCGAGTAGTCATCAGCTTTGCTCTGCCAGACGTTCATAACATCTGGTGTTGCTCCAGCAATAGGCCTGGCACCTAGCGATGCTTTCAGGATGTAATTCTTCTGTGCAACAATGAGGATAATCCTCAAGTTACGGACTCAGTCCGTGTAATTGCTACCATCATCTTTCAACTTTGCTTTCTCAAGGAACGCATTAAAATTCAACGGAACAATAGCACGGGTCATCTATCTACAATCAAACATAGACAAGCAAGATACTATCAGGTACTAAGTTCATGATAAATTTAAGTTCAATTAATCATATTAATTAAGAACTCCCACTTAGAAAGACATCCCTCTAATCTTCTAAGTGATCACGTGATCCAAATCAACTAAACCATAACCGATCATCACGTGAAATGGAGTAGCTTTCAATGGTGAACATCAATATGTTGATCATATCTACTATATGATTCACGCTCGACCTTTCGGTCTCAGTGTTCCGAGGCCATATCTACATATGCTAGGCTCGTCAAGTTTAACCTGAGTATTCTGCGTGTGCAAAACTGGCTTGCACCCGTTGTAGATGGACGTAGAGCTTATCACACCCGATCATCACGTGGTGTCTGGGCACGACGAACTTTGGCAACGGTGCATACTCAGGGAGAACACTTTTATCTTGAAATTTAGTGAGAGATCATCTTATAATGCTACCGTCAATCAAAGCAAGATAAGATGCATAAAAGATAAACATCACATGCAATCAATATAAGTGATATGATATGGCCATCATCATCTTGTGCTTGTGATCTCCATCTCCGAAGCACCGTCATGATCACCATCGTCACCGGCACGACACTTTGATCACCATCGTAGCATCATTGTCGTCTCGCCAATCTTATGCTTCCACGACTATCGCTACCGCTTAGTGATAAAGTAAAGCATTACAGCGCAATTGCATTGCATACAATAAAGCGACAACCATATGGCTCCTGCCAGTTGCCTATAACTCGGTTACAAAACTGTTGGGGAACATAGTAATTTCAAAAATTTCCTACGCACACGCAAGATCATGGTGATGCATAGCAACGAGAAGGGAGAGTGTTGTCTACGTACCCTCGTAGACCGAAGCGGAAGCGTTGATGCAACATAGAGGAAGTAGTCGTACGTCTTCCCGGTCCAACCGATCCAAGCACCGTTACTCCGGCACCTCCGAGTTCTTGGCACACGTTCAGCTCGATGACGCTCCCCGGGCTCTGATCCAGCAAAGCTTCGGGGAGGAGTTCCGTCAGCACGACGGCGTGGTGACGATCCTGATGTTCAACTGTCGCAGGGCTTCGCCTAAGCACCGCTACAATATGACCGAGGTGTAATATCGTGGAGGGGGGCACCGCACACGGCTAAGGAACGATCACGAAGATCAACTTCTGTGTCTATGGGGTGCCCCCTGCCCCTGTATATAAAGGAGTGGAGGAGGGGAGGGCCGGCCCTCTCTATGGCGCGCCCTAGGGGAGTCCTACTCCCACCGGGAGTAGGATTCCCCCTTTCCTAGTCCAACTAGGAGTCCTTCCATGTAGTAGGAGTAGGAGACAAGGAAGGGCAAGAGGGAAGAGAAGGAAGGAGGGGGCGCAGCCCCTCCCCCTAGTCCAATTCGGGCTAGGCCTTGGGGGGGGGGCCTGCCTCTCCCTCTCCCCTAAAGCCCAATAAGGCCCATATACTTCTTCTCCCGTATTCCCGTAACTCCCCGGTACTCCGAAAAATAGCCGAACCACTCGGCACCTTTCCGATGTCCGAATATAGTCGTCCAATATATTGATCTTTACGTCTCGACCATTTTGAGACTCCTCGTCATGTCCCTGATCTCATCCGGACTCCAAGCTCCTTTGGTACATCAAAACTCATAAACTCATAATTTAACTGTCATCGAAACCTTAAGCATGCGGACCCTACGGGTTCGAGAACAATGTAGACATGACCGAGACACGTCTCCGGTCAATAACCAATAGCGGAACCTGGATGCTCATATTGGCTCCTACATATTCTACGAAGATCTTTATCGGTCAGACCGCATAACAACATACGTTGTTCCCTTTGTCATCGGTATGTTACTTGCTCGAGATCCGATCGTCGGTATCTCAATACCTAGTTCAATCTTGTTACCGACAAGTCTCTTTACTCGTTCCGTAATACATCATCTCAGAACTAACTCATTAGTTGCAATGCTTGCAAGGCTTATGTGATGTGCATTACCAAGAGGGCCCAGAGATACCTCTCCGACAATCGGAGTGACAAATCCTAATCTCGAAATACGCCAACCCAACATGTACCTTTGGAGACACCTGTAGAGCACCTTTATAATCACCCATTTACGTTGTGACGTTTGGTAGCACACAAAGTGTTCCTCCGGCAAATGGGAGTTGCATAATCTCATATTCATAGGAACATGTATAAGTCATGAAGAAAGCAATAGCAACATACTAAACGATCGAGTGCTAAGCTAACGGAATGGGTCAAGTCAATCACATCATTCTCCTAATGATGTGATCCTGTTAATCAAATAACAACTCTTTGTCTATGGTTAGGAAACATAACCATCTTTGATTAATGAGCTAGTCAAGTAGAGGCATACTAGTGACACTCTGTTTGTCTATGTATTCACACATGTATTATGTTTCCGATTAATACAATTCTAGCATGAATAATAAACATTTATCCAGAAATAAGGAAATAAATAATAACTTTATTATTGCCTCTAGGGCATATTTCCTTCAAAAACATGATCATCTCATACAATAAAATTTAGCATCATGTCTTGACCATATCACATCACAACATGCCCTACAAAAACAAGTTAGACGTCCTCTACTTTGTTGTTGCAAGTTTTACGTGGCTGCTACGGGCTTAGCAAGAACCGTTCTTACCTACGCATCAAACCACAACGATAGTTTGTCAAGTTGGTGCTCTTTTAACCTTCGCAAGGACCGGGCGTAGCCACACTTGGTTCAACTAAAGTTGGAGAAACTGACACCCGCCAGCCACCTGTGTGTAAAGCACGTCGGTAGAACCAGTCTCGCGTAAGCGTACGTGTAATGTCGGTCCGGGCCGCTTCATCCAACAATACCGCCGAACCAAAGTATGACATGCTGGTAAGCAGTATGACTTATATCGCCCACAACTCATTTGTGTTCTACTTGTGCACAACATCAACGCATAAAACCTAGGCTCGGATGCCACTGTTGGGGAACGTAGTAATTTCAAAAAAATTCCTACGCACACGCAAGATCATGGTGATGCATAGCAACGAGAGGGGAGAGTGTTGTCTATGTACCCTCATAGACCGGCAACGCAAGCGTTGACACAACGTAGAGGAAGTAGTCGTACGTCTTCCCGATCCGACCGATCCAAGTACCGAACGTACGGCACCTCCGATTTATGCACACGTTCAACTCGGTGACGTCCCTTGAGCTCCGATCCAGCAAAACATTGAGGGAGAGTTTCGTCAGCACGACGGCGTGATGACGGTGATGATGTTCTACCGACGCAGGGCTTCCCCTAAGCACCGCTACGATATGACCGAGGTGGAATATGGTGGAAGGGGGCACCGCACACGGTTAAGGAACGATCACGAAGATCAACTTGTGTGTCATGGGGTGCCCCCTTGCCCCCGTATATAAAGGAGGAAGAGGGGGAGGTGCGGCCCGCCCTAGGGGTGCGCCTGGAGGAGTCCTACTCCCACCGGGAGTAGGTCTCCCCCCTCTTGCCTTGTTGGAAAAGGAAGGGGGAAGGGAGAAAGAGGAAAGGGGGGCGCCCCCCCCTTCCTTGTCCTATTCAGACTAGGGGGGAGGGGGCGCGCGGCCTGCCCTGGCCGGCCCTCCTCTTTTCCCTTATGGCCCATGTAGGTCCAATAACCCCTGGGGGGGTCCGGTAACCCCCCGGTACTCTGGTAAAATCCCGATTTCACCCGGAACGTTTCCGATATCCAAATATAGGCTTCCAATATATCAATATTTATGTCTCGACCATTTTGAGACTCCTCATCATGTCCGTGATCACATCCGGGACTCCGAACAACCTTCGGTACATCAAAACACAAAAACCCTAATTACGATCGTCACCGAACTTTAAGCGTGCGGACCCTACGGGTTCGAGAACTATGTAGACATGACTGAGACACGTCTCCGGTCAATAACGAACAGCGGAACCTGGATGCTCATATTGGCTCCTACATATTCTATGAAGATCTTTATCGGTCAGACCGCATAACAACATACGTTGTTCCCTTTGTCATCGGTATGTTACTTGCCCGAGATTCGATCGTCGGTATCTTAATACCTAGTTCAATCTCGTTACTGGCAAGTCTCTTTACTCGTTCCATAATACATCATCCCGCAACTAACTTATTAGTTGCAATGCTTGCAAGGCTTGAGTGATGTGCATTACCGAGAGGGCCCAGAGATACCTCTCCGATAATCGGAGTGACAAATCCTAATCTCGAAATACGCCAACCCAACAAGTACCTTCGGAGACACCTGTAGAGCACCTTTATAATCACCCAGTTATGTTGTGATGTTTGGTAGCACACAAAGTGTTCCTCCGGTAAACGGGAGTTGCATAATCTCATAGTCATAGGAACATGTATAAGTTATGAAGAAAGCAATAGCAAAAAACTAAACGATCAAGTGCTAAGCTAACGGAATGGGTCAAGTCAATCACATCATTCTCCTAATGATGTGATCCCGTTAATCAAATGACAACTCATGTCTATGGTTAGGAAACATAACCATCTTTGATCAACGAGCTAGTCAAGTAGAGGTATACTAGTGACACTCTGTTTGTCTATGTATTCACACATGTATTATGTTTCCGGTTAATACAATTCTAGCATGAATAATAAACATTTATCATGATATAAGGAAATAAATAATAACTTTATTATTGCTTCTAGGGCATATTTCCTTCAGTAACATAACTACATCTCGAAGGGATTTTAACTTTTGAAGTTTTTATCATTTTCTTTTGCTTTTTACAAAACTGAAAAGGCGATACACACGGGGGGGGGGGTAGGATTTGAAAATGAGACCATTAGTACCGGTTCGTGGCACGAACCGGTATCCGGTACTAAAGGTCAAACCTTTAGTACCGGTTCGTGCCACGAACCGATACTAATGGGCATCGCACCCTTTAGTACCAGTTCGTGGCACCAACCGGGACTAAAGGTCCCATTTGAACCGAGAGTAATGCCTGTACGATGCCCTCGCCGCTCGAACCGGGACTAATGTGAGCATTAGTCCCGGTTCGTAGCGCAACCGGGATTAATGCTCTTTTCCGGCCGAACGAAAGCCCTGTTTTCTTTAGACTTTTTCGGCAACGAGACGTCGCCGAAATTCTTTAATTGTGCACGGAAAACATTGTATGCTACGGTACTAGGTGAAGACACATGTGATCCTATAGAATTTTCACTTATTCGGCTATTACGTGAAGGTGCGAAGCCGAATTATGAATACCTATAGTTGCATATGGTGCTAAAAACTTAGTAGCATGAGATGTAGCATATGATGATTGAGGGTAATTGGCCGGATAACTAGTAGTAGCATGGCCAATTCCCCTATCCACTGGCATGTTTTGATTAACATATTGCAAGTTGGTTGACGATGAATAAAAAGGTGAAACACTTTGTTGCATACTATCGGAAGTTCCTATGTAAGGTGTTTCAGCTTGATTAACCGAACTCATCATGTTGTTCATCAACATATGGATTTGTGGGGTTGCCGATGCATGGGAGTTGGAATACATACACTGCATGTTGCTAAAATTATACGAGGTAGAAGCATGAATATTATTCTGAATCGGCTCTTGCACATAATTAGATGCATGATTGATAAAACTAGGGCTAGCCAATACAATATGCTCATTAGACGATCTAGCAACAACCTATGCATTATTTGCTTCTAGATAAGTGAATTGGGTATTCCTATTACCTTTGTAGATTGCAAACCCTAGATGACGATCTCTTCGTAGAAAGAACGGGACGGAGACCGTTCAAAGCTTCGTTTCCCCAGCGAAGTCGCCAAAAAGTGTGTTCGCACACGAATACGTCACCGTGTACCCTTGACGCCGGGGGTGATGCACCGCAGCTCACATCGAAGGAGACCCGGCCAGAAGCGCGGTACGCAGGCAATCCGGCGGGTGTTTTTGAGGACCCAAAACCCCACACGCTCGGGAGGGACCCCGTCAGGGCGCGTGACGGGTATAGGCTGCCCTAGGTCGACCTGATCACCCTAGGGCCTCGAGGTTCGCCGCCCTACAACAATAAGAACGAACGAAGAATGAGGTAGAAGAAGAACAAGGGAGAGAGATAAAAGTAAAGGTAAAAAATGGTAGATGAATTATTCGATTGTGTGTTGTTCAATCGGCCGTCACCCCTTAGGTATATAAGAGGCGGATGGACTTCCCGTACAAGAAAAGGACTCCGAATCACGTCCAAATCTTTCCAAAATTAACCGAACTCGGATTTAGGTAAGTCGGGAACATCAGTTTGGTTTTTAGGTCCCACAGGCCGCACACGACCTCGGATGAAGATGAGCCCAAAGCAAATTTGACCGTTTCAACGAGGCAAACAACTTTCTTGTTGAACGTTTTTCGATTTGAGACCATCCTCAGGGCCAAATCGTTCGTGCAAAATAGGCTGTTACTCGCGCTACCCATCAGACACAGCGTGACAGGGCCGCACTCAGGTGACTGTAATTTTTACATACGATCTCAGATTGATACAATTTTTATATAAAAATCAATCGTTTCGACGAGACAAAGACAATTCATGTAGAATGTTTTTCCATATGAGGCTGTCTTGGGGACGTAATCAGCTGAATAGTATTCTGAATACAAAATCTCAGTATTTCAAACACAACTTCGGCCTTCGAGATGAGATCAGATGGCGATGGCCCAAACTTCAAAGATGTTCATATCGACAATACACAACTTTTTAATGTAGATCACTTCTTCATTTGAAGCCATATTAATTAAATTCTTAACGATGCCAAAATCTGGTGTCAACACAATGCTAGAGGCAAAGCCCTCCAACCTGCTCCTGGTTTCCACTTCACGCAACGGTGACCATTCATCTAGACGGTTCCGACACTCGAAAGACCAATAATTTGCAATATTGATGTTGTGAGAGCCAAATCTTTAGCCATTCATCTAGAGAAATCTTACTTAAACCCGAATCTATTCCTCTCTTTCTCGCCCAAGTGGTTCCAACCTCTCTAAATATTGCCAAAGCATGTCTAGCTACATCCTAGCCCTCTCACAATTATCTTCCCTATTAAATACTCCTATTCCTTTGCCATGGAAAGGAATGTCCTTTTAATGTTATCCTTATCTATTTGAGGCGAAACTTTGCCACATACGTAGCTCACTTTACTACCATGACACAACACAGGAAATATAAGATCATTTCACCCAGCCTCTCTCTCACTACACAATACAAACACCTGCTAACCAGCTAAGATTTTAACTCCATGCACTCAGCACAATGGCCCACTGTCTCTCAAATCTCCATAGGTATCTATCCTAGCATCAGTTCACACATAGGCTTTGGTTTCATCAAATCAGTGCACTAGGAAAGGAGGGCGCGAGCAGCCGGCGGTGACCGTGTCACTGGCGTGCGAAACCGGCTCTACACCAAGGCCAAAGTCGCCCGACCAGCTGCTATCGCGTATTGCCCCCACCTGTCCCTCTGCGCTAGCGTGATCTTCATCCTATTCCAGCACGGCAAGAGCCCCTTTCACTAGTAGAAAAAGGGGCTATGGTTCAGGCCGCCTCAGCCCATTAGTCCTGGTTCAGTCTTGAACCGGGACCAATGTGGGCATTGGTCCCGGTTCGTGAGCCCAGGGGGCCGGCCGGGCCACGTGGGCCATTGGTCCCGGTTTGTATGGACCTTTTGGTCCTGGTTGGTGGGATGAACCGGGACCAAAGGGCCTCCCTCCTGGCCCACCACCATTGGTCCCGGTTGGTGGCCTGAACCGGGACCAAAGGCTCCCCTTTAGTCCCGGTTCATGTCATCAACCGGGACCAATGAGGTGCCTATATATACCCTCGCCCGGGAGCAGAGCACTCCAGTGCTTTGTTTTTCTCAGGCCGGCGAGGGGAGGGGTTTGTGGTGCTTTAGCTCACCTCCTATGCACATGAGGTGTTCGATGTACGTACGTGGGATGAGCACAGACAGGAGGAATTTAACCTTAAGGCGTTGCTGTTCGTGACCATCAACGATTGGCCCGCTCTCAGTAACCTTTCAGGACAGACAAGCAAAGGATACCACGCATGCACGCACTGTTTAGATGACACTGAAAGTATATACCTGGACAAATCAGGAAGAATGTGTACCTGGGCCATCGTCGATTTCTTCCGACCAACCATCAATGTCGAAAGAAAGGCAAGCATTTCAAAGGCGAGGCAGATCACCGGAAGAAGCCCGCCATGCGCACCGGTGATCACGTGCTTGCTATGGTCAACGATTTACCCTACATCATCTTTGGAAAGGGTCCCGGTGGACTAGCTGTTCCGAATGACGCTGAGGGACACGCACCCATGTGGAAGAAGAAATCTATATTTTAGGACCTACCCTACTGGAAAGACCTAGAGGTCCGCTCCTCAATCGACGTGATGCACGTGACGAAGAACCTTTGCGTGAACCTGCTAGGCTTCTTGGGCGTGTATGGGAAGACAAAAGATACGCCGGAGGCACGGGAGGACCTGCAACGTTTGCACGAAAAAGACGACATGCCTCCGAAGCAGTATAAAGGTCCTGCCAGCTACGCTCTTACGAAAGAAGAGAAAGAAATCTTCTTTGAATGCCTGCTTATTATGAAGGTCACGACTGGCTTCTCATCGAATATAAAGGGAATAATAAATATGCCAGAGAAAAAGTTTCAGAACCTAAAGTCTCATGACTGCCACGTGATTATGACGCAACTGCTTGCGGTTGCATTGAGGGGGCTTTTACCGGAAAACGTCCGATTAGCCATTGTGAAGCTATGTGCATTCCTCAATGCTCAAAAAGTGATCGATCCAGAAATGGTACCAAGGCTAAGGAGTGATGTGGCGTAATGTCTTGTCAGTTTCGAGCTGGTGTTCCCACCATCCTTCTTCAATATCATGACGCACGTCCTAGTTCATCTAGTCGACGAGATTGTCATCCTGGGGCCCGTATTTCTACACAATATATTCCCCTTTGAGAGGTTCATGGGAGTCCTAAAGAAATATGTCCGTAACCGCGCTAGGCCAGAAGGAAGCATCTCCATGGGCCATCAAACAGAGGATGTTATCGGGTTTTGTGTTGACTTCATTCCTGGCCTTAACAAGATAGGTCTCCGTAAATCGCGGTATGAGGGGAGACTAACTGGAAAAGGCACTCTTGGAAGAGACTCAATAATATGCAGGGACGGATATTCTTGGTCTCAAGCACACTACACAGTTCTACAGAACTCTACCTTGGTGACCCCGTATGTCGATGAACACAAGAACAGTCTGCGCTCCAAACACCCGGAGCAATGCGACGACTGGATTACATGTGAACACATCAGGACTTTCAGCAGTTGGTTGGAAACACGTCTCAGAGGTGACAACACTGTTTGTGATGAGTTGTACTTGTTGTCCAGGGGACCATCTTTGACTGTATTGACTTACAAAGGATACGAGATAAATGGGAATACATTTTACACGATCGCCCAAGATCAAAAGAGCACCAACCAAAACAGCGGTGTCCGCTTTGATGCAGCAACCGAGAGCGGAAAGGACACATATTATGGTTACATAGTGGACATATGGGAACTTGACTACGGACCTGATTTTAAGGTCCCTTTGTTTAAGTGCAAATGGGTCATTCTGTTTGGCGGCGGCGTACAGGTAGACCCACAGTACGGAATGACAACAGTGGATCTGAAAAATCTTGGGTACATTGACGAACCGTTCGTCCTAGCCAATGATGTGGCACAGGTTATCTATGTGAAGGACATGTCTACCAAACCGAGGAAAAGAAAAGATAAGGAAGCGAATACATCATACGATGAGCCAAAGTGCAACATAGTTCTTTCAGGAAAAAGGGACATCCTGGGAGTGGACGGCAAGACAGACATGTCTGAAGATTATGAAAAGTTTCATGAAATTCCTCCCTTAAATGTCAAGGCTGACCCAAGCATCCTGATAAACAATGAAGATTATCCATGGTTACGGCGCAATAAGCAAATGACACAAGCGAAGAAAAAGTGAAGACTTTCTCCCGCAACTATTATGATGATACCATGCCAACTTTGTAACGGATGATCTTTCGTCCGAAACTCAGATACTTCGAAAGAGATTGTTCGTTTTGTACACAAAGTGCATCCAGTTTTTTCCGTAACCATCTCAACTTTGTTGCACATGCTATGTGGGTGAAATGATGATCCCATGCCAACTTTCAACCTTTTCGGAGTTCATTTGAAATGCTTTTCAATTTCAGGGTCTTATAGCTCAAAAAAATCAATAAATCCATGAAAAATAACAAATGAAGTCAGAAAGGGTTGAAAATTGATGATGTGTCTTTGAATGGTGCATTTTGAACACAGAAAAAATATGGAGTTCAAATAAGTTCAAGAAAATGAAATCCCTTTGTAACAGATGATCTTTCGTCCGAAACCCTGATACTTCGAAAGAGATTGTCCGTTTTGTACACGAAGTGCATCCAGTTTTTGCCGTAACCATCTCAACTTTGTTGCACATGCTATGTGGGTGAAATGATAATACCATGCCAACTTTCAACCTTTTCGGAGTCCATTTGAAATGCTTTTCAATTTCAGGGTCTTATAGCTCAAAAAAATCAATAAATGCATGAAAAATAACAAATGAAGTCAGAAAGGGTTGAAAATTGATGATGTGTCTTTGAATGGTGCATTTTGAACACAGAAAAAATATGGAGTTCAAATAAGTTCAAGAAAATGAAATCCCTTTGTAACAGATGATCTTTCGTCCGAAACCCTGATACTTCGAAAGAGATTGTCCGTTTTGTACACGAAGTGCATCCAGTTTTTGCCGTAACCATCTCAACTTTGTTGCACATGCTATGTGGGTGAAATGATGATACCATGCCAACTTTCAACCTTTTCTTAGTTCATTTGAAATGCTTTTCAATTTCAGGGTCTTATAGCTCAAAAAACTCAATAAATGCATGAAAAATAACAAATGAAGTCAGAAAGGGTTGAAAATTGCTGATGTGTCTTTGAATGGTGCATTTTGAACACAGAAAAAATATGGAGTTCAAATAAGTTCAAGAAAATGAAATCCCTTTGTAACAGATGATCTAACTTCATAGTAAAGTTATTCATAAACTAGCGATTCACATACATTTTAAAACTATAAGTATTTAGTACAAATAAAAAAATAAAAAGCAAAAAATAAAACAAAAGAAGAAAACAACAAAAAAATTAAATTATAAGTAAAATAAAACTATAAGTATCACTAAAAAACTGTAAGTAATTAAACTAAAATAAAACTATAATATTCTTCAAATTTTTAAAAATTCAAATTTAAACTATTTAAAATTTAAAACTAATGGCACTAACAGAAAGTTTATAATTTTTGTGACCTAAAAGCAAAAAAGAAATCACTAAAAACTGTAAGTATTTAGTTTTAAGTAGAAATAAAAAATAAATAGAAAAAATTCTAATTTTATAGTAAAGTTATTCATAAACTAGTGATTCACACAAATTTTTAAAAATTCAAATTTAAACTATTTAAAATTTAAAAGTAATGGCACTAATAGAAAGTTTATAATTTTTGTGACCTAAAAGCAAAAAATAAAAAACCAAAAAAATGTAGAAATAAAAAAGAAAAAAAATGCCACCTACTGGGCCTCCACGGCGTGAATACAACTAGAAACCCTACATGGGCCAGGATTCAGGCCCGCAGCAGGCACAGTAGGCCCACAGGCATTGCAATGACAGGTTAGGCCCGAAAGCCTGCAGTTGAGAGGAGCTCAGGAGGGTGGGCGCAGCAGCGCTTATAAACCACTCCAAAGCCCTCTCAACTAGCGATGTGGGACTAAACTTTCGGACGCGGGGCGCAGGGGGGCATTGGTCCCGGTTGGTGGCACCAACCGGGACTAAAGGGGGGCATTGGTCACGGTTGGTGCCACCAACCGTGACCAATGCCCCCCTTTAGTCCCGGTTGGTGCCACCAACCAGGACCAAAGGCCGCCGCTTCCCGCCCTTTGGGCTGCTGAAAATTGGCCTTTGGTCCCGGTTGGTGGCAAGAACCGGGACCATAGGTAGGCATTCGTCCCGGTTCGTGGCACGAACCGAGACCAAAGGTGTGGCTATATAAGCCCACACTTGCAAAATTTTCGCCAACTTCTCCCACTCCCCTTCGCCGACACCGTCAGGCTCCTCCTCGTCGTCGTCACCGTCGACCCCTCGCCGTCGCCGTCGCCCCGCGCCCCTACCCCCGCGCGCCGGCGCCCTCGCCGCCCCCGCCGTCCTCGTCGCGCCCCCGCGCGCCCTGCTCGCCGTCGCCGCCCCGTGCTCGCCGTCCCTGCCCCGTGCTCGCCGTCGCCGTCGCCCCGCGCCCCTGCCCCCGCGCGCCGGCGCCCTCGCCGCCCCCGCCGTCCTCGTCGCGCCCCCGCGCGCCCTGCTCGCCGTCGCCGTCCCTGCCCCCGCCGTCCTCGTCGCGCCCCCGCGCGCCCTACGCCCTGTCGCCGTCGCCCTCCCGCGCGCCGCCCCGCCGTCGCCGTCGCCGTCGCCCGCCCGCCCCCATCGTCGCCGTCGCGGTCCTCCTCTGGTCTGGCCGCGGCGCCCTTTTTTTCTGTTATATGCTTTTTCATATATATGTATATATATGCTTGTTAGGATTTGTATATATGTATATATATTCTTGTTTTTTCATAGATATTTTTCTGTTCATAGATATTTTTTCATAGCTATATTATGATTTCTTTTCTGTTCATAGATATTTTTTCATATATATGCTTGCTTTATATATATATGTGTATATATGTTCTCTATGTATATATCTATGTTCATGTATATATGCAAAAAATAGTTCTTTAGAAAAATTAGGATTTTTTTGGTGATATTAATTATTATAAATATGAAATTGTTTTTTATATTCATATGAACAAATGAATTAGAAGAGGGAGAAGAAGAGGGGGTCGAGAGGGGGTCTAGGGTCGCCGAGGGGTCGAGGATCGTCGAACATGAGAGGAGGAAGAGGATAAAAAAAAGAGGAAGAAGAAGAAAAAAAGATCTATTCTTTCTTCTCCTCTTTTTTTTCTTCGATCTTCTCCTCTAGCTATTCCTTTCTTCTTCTCCTCTATTGGTCGAGGGTCGGGAACTAGGGTAGAGGGTCGAGGGTCGTTAAGGGGTCAAGGGTCGAGGGTTTCAGGGTCGTTGAGGGTTCGAGGGGTCAAGAATCGCCGAGGGGTCGAGAGAGGTTTCCTAGTGTCAAAGTATTGAAGAAATCCATGCCTTCATCATTAGCCGGAAGTAACCAGGGCATGTTGGTACGAAGTTCTGCAAAGTTGTTCTGGAATGGAGTCCCGGATAGAATAATCCGCCTTTTGGTATGAATTCAGCAAAGGCCTTCCAAATAGCGATATTCGGAAGGCTCTTGCTGAACTTTGTACCAAAAAGCGAATTATCCTATCTGGGACTTCGTTCCAGAACAACTTTGAAGAGCTTCCTACCATCATGCACATGTTACTTTCGCCTAATGATGAAGACATGGTTTTGTTGAATCCTTTGACACTAGGCAACCTCCCGACCCCAAGGCGATCCTCTCGAACATGAGAGGAAGAAGAGGAAGAAGAAGAAAAAAGAGGAGAAGAAAGAATAGAGGAGTTAACGAGGGTCATCGAGGGACATATATAGATGTAGTGTCATCGTTGTCGATATATACCCCCTCCCGATAGCTTACTATGATTAGGTAGCTAGTTCTATGTTTGGCACTAATATATCCATCTGTCATGTGTGAATAATAATTGCCATGTTGTAAATATTTGTAGAAACTATGGACACCGCCCTAGACGAAGCAAGAAAAGAAGCGTTGTTGAGGGAGATAATCGCAGAAGGAAGTGATGCCGTCTCGTACTATCTCAACGATATCATCGATGGTCCGGAAGGAGAGGGTGAACAAGCTGGCTACGGTGACCTAATGCCGGTGCAAGAATAAGAACATGAGGACGGCGCCGGTGACCCAATGTCGGTGCAAGAAGGAGAAAGTGATGACGGCTCCGGTGACCGAACCGAGTCCGGCCAGGTATATATATTAGTTAAGCCTATGCTGACTAGCTGATTGATGCATTCATTGTTTTGGTATGTACACATATTAATTAAGTCTTTGTTCTTTTTTCTAGCCCTCCGGATCGAGCACAACTTCGGTAAAGAGACGAGGCCTGAAGAAAAAGTTGAGCTCGGATGAAAAGCTTGAGATCACAGCAATCGCGCCCGACGGCCAACCTATTGAACCCCTCCGGACAAAGAGGGCATTTGTTGCTCAGTGCGGGGTTCTGGTTAGGGACAAGATCCCGATAAGCATCCAGCAATGGTTTAAGCCGGCTACAGAAGACCCTGAGGTGTCTTATGTCAATGATATGCAGAAAAATGATCTTTGGACTGAGCTGAAGTCAAATTTCGCCCTACCGCCAGAGGATAATCCAGAGAACCCAATTAAAGAGAAATTAATCAAGTCTTTTGCTCTGAAGAGGATGGCAGATCTATTCAGGAGGTGGAAGAAAGAGCTCAATAGGTTTGTCGATAAAAAAGAGACACCAGAATTGAAGGGCAGATATGAGAAGATCAGAGATCACTGGCCCGCATTTGTGGCCTACAAGACATCTTGAAAAGAGTAAGAAGATGTCGGCGACAAACAAGCAGAATGCCGCGAAGAAGAAGCTTCACCATCGCACGGGGTCAGGTGGCTACCTCGTAGCCCGGCCTAAGTGGTCCAAGGTTGAGAATGATCTGGTTCATAAAGGGATCAGACCAGAGACATATAACTGGCCAGACCGTTGCCGGACTTGGTTCTTCGGGGCTGGCGGAACCTTGGACCCTGAAACAGGGGGATGCATTTGGACGAACGAACAAATGGACATACCAGTCAGTAGGCTTAAGCACTATATCGACGCAGCGCAGGAAGGGACGTTCTTTCCAGACAGAGAGCACGACGAGCTCACAATGGCCCTCGGGAATCCTGAGCACCCTGGACGGACACGAGGCACGCCAGGCTCCGTTCCATGGAATGTTGGGTTTCCGGACGCAGGCGGTTACAAATCCCATGAGAGGAAGAAAAAAGTGCAGCAGACCGAACTGCAGGCGCTGCACGCAAGGGTACAAGCGATAGAGGAACGAGAAGCAAATCGCAGCAAACGTACTGCCGAAGCCTCCCCCGAAGCTACCCCGCCATCTCAGCGCAGAAGCAGCGTGGCTTCCACCGAGCAGCTTCAGCTGCAGCATGCCTTGACGGCTCCTGCCAGCTATCCTGTGGATGCTATAACGGAGGCTCAAAATTGCCACCTTATGACGCAATGGATGAATTTGAATGTCAAGGCGGCTGTTGGCTCTGTTTATCCTACTGAACCCGGCGCAACTTTTCACTGCATGCCGATTCCAGAAGGATATGCTAGGGTGATGGTGGATGAGATAACGGAGGGATTTGAGGACCTCCAGCTTGACCACCCTACCGGTGAAGGGGAGACTCGGCTGGGGTCTGCTCTGAAGACTCCATGCCTATGGCGGAAGGACCTCATCAACCTCCCGAACTAGACGCCTCCGCCTCCTCCTCCTCCTCCGGCGAGTCAGGGCACTCCGCCTCCTCCACCGCCTCCTCCTCCGGCGAGTGACGATCAGGGTCCTCGGCCGGCTCCTTCTCCGGCGCGTGGCGGCACTCCGCCTCCGTCTCCGCCTGCGCCGACGCGCCCGAGCAGCCAACCTCCTCCTTCTCCGCCTCGTCAGCAAGGGCAGAAGAGACCTGCCGCCGCTCCAGCTGCTCCGGCGGGTCGTAGTCCTTCTCCTCCGCCTCTTAAGCAAGTAAAGAAGACAACCGCTTCGTCTGCTCGGTCGGCGTCTAGCAGTACAACCAGAGGCGGGAGGACATACAGATTCGGTCCTTCTCTGAAGACTCCAGAGAAGTTACCATACGAGAGGACCCAGGAGGAGAACGCCGAGATCGCGTGAGAAGAAGTGAGGAAATTCTTTGAAGGGGTGAAAGCAAAAAAACATCCACCTCCGGAGGAGAAGGTAGATGGGGTGAAAGTGAAGCGCACTCTGGCTGCCCTGACAAAACCACCAAAGTCTGATCCGCCGAAAGGAAACTATGACCGCATTATTGGAAAGGAATTTGCCGAAGCGGAGCGGTCGGGAACTACTGTCAGTGATGAAAGGCTGAAAAAACGACGAGCTGGGAAACAAATTGCCCAGCTCGGCAAACAAGCGAAGCAATCATGCCCCCCGCTCAAGGTGCCTAGCCACAACGTCGCTAATGATCCGAGCATGGTGCCCGGTTATAATAATCTTGCAGATTACCTGCCCGACGAAGTACATTATGAACCCATGGACATGCGGATGCAAAGATACGAGTACGGGAAGCCTCTCGTCAAAGATGAAAGATCTCTATCAACGATGATGCGAAGATTGCATGATTGGTACTTGAAAATCTGCAGAGACTCTGGGGGGAGGAGTACTTTGTATGTGAGAGTTAAAAAGGAGCATGACCTCGTTGGAATTGATCTGTTGCCTGTTCCATTTGAGGAGTTCTATCAGTTTTTCAATCAATTGGCCCTCGATAAAACAACGATCGCCTGCTACTGTCTGTAAGTAGTACTACTTCTGTCATTAAGTTTCTCTATATAGCTTAGCTCTTTCATTGCATGTATTTATAATCATCCTCACTATATTATGCAGATTGAAGATCGTCGAATTGAAGAAAAGACAAGTCGGTGATATTGGGTTCATTAACACATATCTCATAGATGCAACTGAGGTTAAACTTCATGCCGCAGCTACCGAGGCCAACATGCTACAATCGTTCGTAATAAATCAAAACAAAGATATAATACTCTTTCCTTACAACTTCAAGTGAGTGTTACTGTCTTGTGCGTATTCGGTTTCCCTTATATATTAGTCAAGGTTATAGTAATGTAATTTATGAGTTATGCATGCGTGTGCAGTTTCCACTATATTCTCCTAGAGATTAAGCTTGAGCAGGGACTAGTAACCGTCTTAGACTCAAGACGGAAAGATCCCCAGGACTATGCAGACATGACTGAAATCCTCAAGAAGTAAGTTAAATCGATCATTATCCACCATATCAGCAACTTTGTTCATTTCCTGATATCAAGTAATTGTTTTCTTTGTCCGGCAGGGTTTGGAGAAAATTCACCAAAAAAGTTCCGGGACTACCGAAGGAGCTGGAATTTAGACACCCGAAAGTAAGTACTATAGTAGCATGTTCCGCGCATCTCCTAGTAATTCAAGCGCTAGTTTCATCAATACCATTTAGCATTCTTGCTTATCAGTTTGATTGACCTCTATTTCTTGTAAAGTGGTTGTGGCAGGAACAAGGGAATGATTTCTGTGGATACTACATCTGCGAGTCCATCCGCCACACGACGTGTGAGTGGGGCGGGTACTCTAACGAACAATATGAAGTACCTAAATAACAATATTCACAATTTTATTTTATTACCATCATTTGTGTTGAGTTTCATTCATTCATATATATATATATATATATATATATATATATATATATATATATATATATATATATATATATATATATACCCCCTTCTTCAAATTAGATGTTTCGGAAGCGGGATGAACTCCTAGCACCAGCTCGCATGCGAGCAATTCAAGAGGAATTGGCGGCATTCTTTCTTGACCACGTGATCCCTGAAGACGGAGAATTCTATGTTAAACCTGAGTCCGTATGATTATATTTGTAAGAGATAATTACTGTATATATGTAGCCGGTACTGTCAGATAGATATACGAGAACTTGTTGTTCGACCAATCTCTCAGAGAAGGAGAGGTGGTCGATATCACTTCTCTCTGTATGCATATATGTTCATGACGATCTTCTGTTTCCTTCGTTTGCTTTACTAGCTAGCCAGCGTGTCTAGTCCTCTCTATACGTATGTATAGTACGTAGCGTCGACCAAGCACGGACATAAGAGAGGACACTTCTCTATATTAATTATAGCTAGCTAACACAATATATGAAACACCTAAATTAACCCCCGCAAAACCCCCAACCCCCCCCCCCCCTTTAAAAAAAACAAAAACCCTAGCCACAGAAATGCTGACGCGTGGATGCCTATTGGTCCCGGTTGGTGCCACCAACCGGGACCAAAGGGTCTCCTGACTGGGCTCTGCACACTGCCCACGTGGATGGGCTTTAGTCCCGGTTCTGGATTGAACCGGGACTAAAGGTGGGAGGTATTAGTACCGACACTTTAGTCCCAGTTCAGGAACCGGGACTAAAGGCCCTTACGAACCGGGACTATAGGCCCTTTTTCTACCAGTGTTTCCCCCTCGTCTGCATCAAATTAGTGGCGCCGCCGCTCTACCGCCACAGTACAAGCACCTACCTGGCCGGAGACATCGACTTGGCAACAAGGCCAGGCCCATACAAGTGGCACACATGCAGCGCAAATGCAGCGCGCCACTTGTCGCAATCTAAGAATTTTCCTTTTTTTTCGTAGATTCGTTTATTCAAAACGTTTTATCTCTTAAACGTGCGTCCAAATCTCGAACCGTTTTTATCATTGGATTCCTCGCGTCAAGATCTTCAAAACCAGATCCCATGTTGATAGATTTTGACAAACTTTTTTTCATGAAAAAACCAACGAAAAAAACCGGGTGAAAAACCGAACCGGGAGCATGGTTTTTTCCCTTTCCGAAAGAGGCACGCCCGTGCCTCTAGCGAAATCACAAGCGTGCCTCTCGTGGAAGCAAAACCGTGACTCTCGTGGAAGAAAAAAAACAGAAAACACATTTTTTTTTTGTTTCCGAGAGGCACGACCATAACTTTCGCGAAAGCACAACGTGCCCCTCACGAGAGCACAACCGTGACTCTCGCGAAAGAAAAAAAACAGAAAACACGTATTTTTTTCACTTTCCGAGAGGCACAGCCGTGACTCTCGCGAAAGCACAACCGTGCCTCTCATGAAAGCAAAACCGTGACTCTCATGAAAGAAAAAAAAAACAGAGAACGCGTTTTGTTTTTTCCTTTCCGAGAGGCACGGCCGTGACTCGCGAAAGCACAACCGTGCCTCTCGCGGAAGCAAAACCGTGACTCTCGCGAAAGAAAGAAAAAACAGAAAACACGTTTTTTTTCGTTTCCGAAAGGTACGGCCGTGACTCTCTCTAAAGCACATCCATGCCTTTCGTGGAAGAAAAACCATGACTTTCGCAAAAGAAAAAAAACACGTTTTTTCATGCAAATTTTTTTTCAAAATTTTTTTTGATCGAAAAGCTAAGGAAGACCGGAGGAAAACCAAAAACGTCGAAAAAAACTAAAAAAACGTTGAAAAAGCCGAAAACGCGTGTGGAAAAAAAATCCGAGAAAGTGTCCAGAGCGCGACACGTGGTGAATGGCTGAGAGCGCGCCAAGTGCCGCTCATCGTTGCGAGGCTCCGGAAGAAGCGCTCATTAACTAGTTGCTCTCATAATATGAAAACGCTACCGTCGATCAAAAAAGCGATCGCTATAGAAGTCCATCAGGATCGTTTCGTCTCTCCATCTGGAGACTGGTCGCGTCCGCTTCGCTATAGGAAACAGGATCATCTCGTCGCCTCCGCCTCATCAGACTGATAGGATTCACGCCGCTGCGGTTGTTGCCTTCCTAGCTTCCTCTTCTAAATTTTAGACTCGTCGCCTCATCGGATCGATCCATGACCAACTCTAACCTCTAGATGCTAAGTGAGTCCTCCTTTCTGATTAATTTGGGTTCCTACTCTAATTCCTAATTAACTTTTGGCAGGGATTGTTACTTCGTTAGAGATCGGTTCTTACCTCTTCGGTTAAAGATCACAATGTAGCAGTCAACCGGACAGGACCCAATACTAGGTGTGTTAGAAAAGTTCATCCAATTGCCTCTCCAATAGATATGATTGTTATGTAGGACATTATATTATATATTATAAAAAAGAATCTACAAGATAGTATACATTATAATTGCTCGTGAATTTATTTTTTTAATGAGATAGGGTCACATTTTTTAGTTTCGCACAGTACCCCGGATTTTGCCGGCCCATCCTGCTCGGCAAGAACCGATACATTTTGTGTTCAGAAAAACACCGCGAATTTAAGTACCCTGTGGGATTCTGTCGCGATTGCGAGGACTTTGACTGTCGACAACATAGAAATACCAAACGCATTCCCAACCGTACTTATCATGACATGACACCTTGGGCTTGGGGGTGAAGAAACTAATCAGAGATCAACCACCGGCATGCTCATCGCTCTCACCGGTTTTCCATTGCATGCCATGGTCAGAGTTTGCAGTTCCGCTTTACAGTTTGCACGTCCTTCCCTGTTCCTTCTCCACACTTTCTTTCTCGTTGGGAGAGGCAAGGCAGGGAAAGGAGATGGCCGTGGTTTATCCATCCATGATCCATATCATAGTTGTTAGAACAAATCTAAGGCACGTGATTGATCTTCCGAGAATTAAGCAATCACACGAAGACGAAATCGTGATTTGTTAACGAGGTTCATCAATATGGCTATATCTTCCGAGCCTGACTATGGGCGCTCCTCCCTATGAAACCGTTACAATACCGTATCCGGTCGCTCTGGACGCCGGCACATGTCGCCGGTTTTTCCTGTGTTCATGTGCTATTATGTTGGCATATGTTACATTGTGTGTCTATCCTCACTATGTATGAAAGGCCTAGGATACAAGTATCCTATTAGGACACGGTATTTTATCTAAACACAATACTAAGAGTCCAACTATAACCTACTTTGTACACAATATTCAACACAACTCTAACAAACTCCACCTTGGCGAATATTTTCCACCACCTTAAGTTCGTCAATGCATCAAACTTCCATGTATATTTGGACTTGAGATTATCCCATGATCACTGCTGCTACTCCAAAGACTCCATGTGACTCCACTTGCAACTTATAGTCCCTTCCTTTTTTGACCAAAGTCAACGCGCGAGCAAAATTAAGTTCCTCTTTACTGTAGTATGTGCTCCCAACTTTCAGAGTATCCGTCCAACGCTATCACACACTGATCACTGACCTGTGTGAAAGTGAACAACTCACATATTGGGCACTACTAGGAAAATGCGTCATTAGTATCACGCCACTAGTATTTTTTACTAATGGCGCACCAGTGGTGCGCCATTAGTATACCAGATACTAATGGTGCACCATGTGGTGCGCCATTAGTATGCCTAGAGGTGCTCCACTGGTATTCCCTCCAGGTGCGCCACTAATAACCTTATAGGTGAGTCACTAGTAATAAAGGAAGGTGCGCCACTAATAAGGGCTTAAATGCGCCACTAGTAATGTATTTGGAAAACAAAAAAAAATCTAAATTTACAGAAAACAACCTATAAGGAAAAATAATTTAAAAACAAAAAATGAAATAGAATCATAATTTTTTATTATAGTAAGAATATTACAATGTCTTTACAAGTTTCCAATAAAAGGAAAATTGCAAGGAAATAAAAGAAAATCCTAAAACTAATCTTCTAGTAATCTTTTCTTCTTTTTCTCCACTTTATCCCTGCAAAATGTAACAAAATAAACAGAAACACAAACAAACTATTTATAACATGTCAATACTGTCGTGTTTTATGCAGAACTAGATATGAGCATATATTTCCAGAATTACATGGTGTGAATATTGTATGAGTAAGATTATAATGGAAATAAATTTTGATAGGAGCCCACTTTCGACGAGTATTTATCTGACAGAGCTAAATAATCAGGGCATTTACCTTTTGATAATATTATTATACTATACTACCAGTATACTACTCCACTTGGATTTTTTAGATGAGCTGATCTGAGATAGACATTTGTTCAAGTGGCTGTAGGTAGGCTTGAAGAATTCTCATCGGTTCAAGTGGCTACAGGTAGTCGCACAGCTGGAATATAGACCACTAGTACTATTTGAAAAGAAAACAAGAGTAAATCTGAATGTACTAGTCAGATCCGATCACATTGAGCTAGAAAGAAAATTCATCAGGAAACAGATGGCCGGTGACTTACTTCCAGACGTTGAGGATCTTGTTGTGCCCGGCGAAGACGCTGCGGAGCGCGTCGTGGACGGACTGCTCACAGCGATAGCTGCCGCAGATGAACTCGTTGTCCTGTAGGTAGTCCAGCAGCCAGGAATTAAAGATAGGAGGGCTAGAACTGAAAGAACTAACATCTTAGAAAGCAACATGAGATAATTCATATATGCAAAATACATATGAAGTGGTCTTCACCAAATTTGTTGAAACATGAACGAAATGTTTTAGCAGTACCAATGATACATGTCAAATTAATTGTTCCTGTCATGACAATGTAAAAGTAGTACTTGCATGCCAATGAAGACTTGCTAGTGTCAGATTCTATGAGCTTCAGGACATGTGTAATTGTGCCAAGTTCACTTGTAATGTCATTATTCATGATCTGAACTTTATCCTCCACAAAATAAAATAACAGTTGATCCATGCAAATGATACTTAATTTTGAATCTACTGTTAATTTATAAACTGAATATAAAGTGATTTTATAAATTCAGAAACAGAAAATTCAGATAGGCTACTGTTAACTGAATTTTGGAGTGTATACTTAACAAAGGCTTCATTTGAATGTACAGTCAAATTAAAAAATGTGTTCATGGGGCAGCAGCACTAAAAACTGAAAGAAAAAAGTGCAAAAAAATGCTACTGAAAAACAATATCAAAAGTAGTGCAGACGCTGTTGAGGCGCTGACTGAACCATTGATAATACTACCGGCATTGTCATGTTTTCAATGCTACAGCCTACTTATCAATCTTACCAGAATAGCTCTGATATTTCATAGTACTGCATATGTGCATAAGATTCTATCATTAAAGGGAATAGACCGTGAATGCACACTGACTGACCTGCAAATCTTTCATTTTGATGCCAGCGGCAATGGAGATCAGAAGCTTTTCTTCAGACAACAAGGGCTTGAGCTCAACCAGAACCTGCTTCACTGCAATTTCATATGTGGATAATCTCATAAGCGTGCAAAACAAAAGCCCAAATCGTTAAATCTGAGGCGTCAGCGATTGCTTTCAGGGACTAAGAAAATACTATCTAGAGAAGAAACGCATCAGTGATTGATTGCCTTGAGGGGCTAATGATACGAGTTTGTACACTTACCAATCTGGGGCTTGACGGAGATGACGATCACATCGCTGTCGTCGACAACCTACGACGAGAAGGAAAAAACATCACATGAGATACGGAGTGGCTGTCAAGCGTGAACACGTGACAGAGACAGAGATGCTTGGCTGCTTCGAGCGGAATGAGGGAAGGCGGGGTGAATCAGATGTGGGGATGAGCAGGAGGCCGGCAGACCGACCTGGGCGTTGGATGCGAGGATGGTGGCGCCGAGGGAGGCCAAGGCGGCGCCGCGCTCGGGGCGGCGGTGGGGCGCGGTGCGGACGGCGGAGGCCCGGGAGGACGCCCGACGCCGTGACGCCCCGCGCGATGCTCTCGGCCAGGTTCCCCACGCCGACGAAGCCCAGGCGGAACGCGTCGCCGCTGTTAGGTTTAAATCTTAATTCATGTATCTGCATATTTAGTTTGCTTTCGTTATGCATGTTGAATAGGTTAGAGAGTAGCTAGTCCAGTGTTGCTTGGACGAAGGCGTATGGAGAAGGCGAGATGCCGAACTGCCGTGCGATGCGGCGAGCACGGCGAGATGCCGACGGCAGTGTGAAGCTGCCGTGTTGCGTGAGGCAGCAAAGTCGTGTGATGCGACAGGCGCATGGACGGCAAAGTGAACCGGCTGGTTGGATGGATTAGTTAGATGCATGCAAGTGGTTAGCCAGCTTCTTGGGTAAGTAGTGGCCGCATGAAGGTTGTTAGCTAGTCAAGGGGTGTGCATGTCGTTAGCTGTTGATTACTTTGCATGGATAAGTTAGTTAGCGCACAAGCTGTGAAGCCACCGGTCATGCAGATCCTGGAGCGATTCTAGGTGAGAGAGAGGGGGTCATGTGTGAGTAGGTGACTTAGTGGCCTGGCTGTGTTTAGTGCCTGCGTGAGTCACTTGTGTATATATATGTCATATTCAGTAATGAGAATAAGGCCGAGAGAGTTGAGAGGAGGAAGAAGAAGCGGCGCTGCGAGGAGGCGGCGCCAACAGCCGAAGCTCGCGGGGGCGGGGGCGGGCGCGGCCGCCATTGGGAGGAGAGGGGAGAGAGGGGTGCGGCGGCTGGAGAGTGGTGAGGCTCTGCACTGGGAAGCACCTTGGCGGAGACCGCTCGGGAGGCGGGCCGGGCCGAAGGGAGCAGCCGCCATAGGTACCCTCCGCCGCGGCGGGGCGGCGCCGTCGAGGCGGGAGATGGCGGGCGGAGCCTGGCTGAGACCTCCATCGGCAGGCAAGCGCTCCGGTTGGTGGGAAATTTTCACCTTGCCTCTGTCGCCAGTGGGGATGGGGGAGAAGAAGAGGGAGGCGGAACTCCTCGGATTGCTCGTCGTGGAAGGTGGCTTGCCGTGGTCGGGACGGAGAGGAAGAGGCGGGCGGCCGGGGCTTCCCGATCTAGATCGAAGTCAAGGGAGGTGGGTGCGTGTGTCGGGAGGAAGGGGAGGGGAGAGAGCGTGACTAGAGGGAGGGGATAAGGGGTGATAACAATGGCGCACTGGTAGGGGTGCGCCATACGTATGATAGCAATGGCGCATCTCTTACTGGTGCGCCATTACTAGTTAAAATTAGTAATGGCGCACTATCCCCTGATGCGCCATTAGTATTTTTGAAAAAAAATAAAAATAATTTTATTTACTAGTGGCGCATCGTGGATGTGGTGCCCCATTAGTATTTGAACACTAATGGCGTACCAACACATGGATCTATAGCCATTTTCCTAGTAGTGGGGTGTCACACATAAGAGCTACCTAAACTCAATATCACCACTCCTTTCTTGACCGCCTGTCTGAAACTTGAAGGAATTTCACCATTGCTTGTAGTCATCCCGAGTCAAATTCACAGTTGAATCACCACATGTATGACCACCAGAGCCCTGGCCTGTCTTCATGCCCAGTGCATATTGCACACCTCGCCGCTATTATCATGTGGAGCTTCTGCTGTCCCGCTTGAGTCTCAAGGGTCACAAACCGACACCACTCAACCCTCACTGCATAGTACCACCGATCATCACCGGCCGATGACAAGTTTCATGCTTCCATCAAACCACTGGGCTCACTTTTTCCCCGCTGAATAGGCTTCGATTCTCTGGATCCTTACACCGTAGCCCCTCAATCAGCACCAAATGAACTCCTCCAGACTCCAGCTCCACCTTCAACATGACTCTATAGTAGATGATCTGTCCACCATTGCACCCCGTCGACTTCAAGCCTTCTTGAATCAACCCCGCCCCATAGTCTCGGTGAAGCCGCACAAGCCCTCGGGCCTGCGCCACATGTTTCCACGCCCCAGAAGTCGGTCACGCACATATGTCGTCGTCGCCGATCCCACCACCGTCTTATGTAGCAACCGATTCACGTTGATCTGTCAGACTGCCTAGTCCGACCTAGCCGAACTCGTTCGACTGTACGACACGCTCGAGGCTCCCAAATTATCTTCCGTGAATTTTCATCCATCACATGATAATTTCATCTTAGCAGACTTCCTGCAACCCCTTCAAGCATCCTTATTGCGCCAACCAATCTTTCACCTTTGTCTGCCATAAGCCCATAACCTAAGGTTTCCAGTCCCGTCGAACTTCTCCACCTCAAATCAAGTACCCATTGGCACATGATTCTTCATATAACTGACCGTGGAAAAAATCCTTAGCTCAACTCCCGATGCTGGCTATTGCTTTGCCTGTGCCCATGCTATCATGGTGTAATACCACCTGATTTTCCTTCACCAATTTGATTTGCTCCTGCCTCCCCGTGTCATGTGAGGACTCGGCCCTCTTTTTGTCCGAAACAAATCTCACGCTTGCATGGCTTTCTTATCTGTATATGCTCCAGCAGACAAGCACCACCCGTTGTCTGGTCCTCCTATGCGCTCGGCTTGCCAAGGCGTCGCTGCCTCGCCCTTCCCACGCCATGGGCCTCCGGCCATGGGCTACAAGGTTCCAGTGATCCCACCAGTATGCCCCACCACTTGTACGCTCGCCTAATCGGGTGATCGATCGCCACACGTCTCTCAGCTGGTGGCACATGCACACGCGTTTCTAGTCAACTTCCGAGATCAAACTGCTGGATTCACCGCCTGCGTACCGGTCCGACTACCACACGTGTTCTATTGCCGCTTCTGAGTTCCCGTCGAGTTTCGTTCCTCCCATCGACTCCGATCCCTTCTGAGTTTTGACGCTCGCGATCGGTCGACGGTAGCTTAAATCGAACTGATCTCTTTTACGACGTCGGCTCTTCCTCTAGATCAACAATTCATCACCTCCGAACAACCTAGCTCTGATATCACTTATTAGAATAAATCCGAGGCATGTTATTGATCTTCTGAGGACCAAGCAATTACACGAGCATGACATCGAGATTTGTTAACGAGGTTCACCGATATGGATACATCCCTGCGGCCTAACTATGGGTGCTCCTCCCCATGACATCGCTACAATACCGCACCCGGTCGCCCTGGCCACCGGCACATGCCGCCGGTTTCCCCTGCGTTCCTGTGCTATTATGTTGGTATAGGTTAAATCGTGTGTCTATCCTCGCTATATATGAGAGGCCTCGGATACAAGTGTCCTATTAGGACACGACTCCATATCCTATCTAAACATAATAGTACTACTCAGAGTCCAACTATAACCTACCTTTTTACAATATTCAACACAACTCTAACAATATTAGTGCTTGAGGGTTTCTTAATCAATCATTGAGCACTGACCCCTATATAAGAAATGCGGGTGTGGATTAGTGGGCGAATGAGAACGTTAGTGTAAAGTGGAGGAAGAGAGGGTTTCCCATGTACTCCCCACTCCTCACCCTCACGTCTGTTCACTTTATCATGAGAGGCACGCAGAGAGGTCTCTACGTCGTATATACGTGTTCTATAAACCGTATGTAGATAGATCTTGTGCGTGCGTGTGTTGTAACTTGGTTGGGTTAGGTTGTTGACATCTGATCCTAATAGTTAGCTTCCTTGCAGATCACTAGCAAAACATGCCCGTACGTTGCATCGGGAGAAGAAAATCAATGAAAAATAGAAAGACCTGATATTATACGCAAGACAAATGACACACGTCAAGGGACTTATTTGTGAAGGACCGAGCTAACAACATTCATATACTATTTTAAAGCGTGGGGCTCCCCGTGAATGGCAACACTCATTTAGTTCTACAACGGTCAATGTAAAAATTGAAGGAGCAGCATAAAAAATCAACCAAAATGTTACAAAATAATTTTAAAATGTAAGGCCCAAATCTGGAATGGTCATTGTGAATTGGCTCAGAGAATGTGAACCATATAACCAGGAAAGTGCTATATATAACAGTATAACTGAAGATTATCACAAAATTCAGTAACTGTCAACCTCTACTGACACAGTTATGCCCATTCAAAATATCACCAAATTTGAGTATTACATAATTTTTCAGCGGTACTACCTGAAAGTTAAAAGAATCCTGAGCCGACAGCCAAGTAAGTTAGGTGTGAGCTTTAGTGTTGAAGTATCTTCGTGCATAGTACTACGATACATTACAGGGATGTGAAAATTAAATTTAACAAACACGGTAATCACTAAGCTGCCTTTGTTAACAAAGGTACCAATAGCATGCATGGACACCATGCTTAAAAGAAAAACTTACTTGACGAGGACATGAAGTGCTACTTTCTTACTATTAAGACATTGGAGGAATTAGAAATATATACAACATTATACACCTGTCAATATCTATCGGCATATAATTATACCACATCCAACAAAAATAGCCTACTACGAAGCAAAAGGAATTGGTAACTAACAAATGATGGAATCGTGCTTGCATAATTAACCTATTTCAGCACTACAGGTGGTATTGTTGGCCCTGAACCAAGATCATAATACCACTTAGCATAGAAATTACGATGTATATTTTTGAACACAAATATAGGAAATTAGGTTACTTCTGGATAAATATTGTTTCTGCATAGAAATCGATAAACTGAGAGTTGTTCAGAATACGTACAATATCCAAGGAGTGAAATAACATGACATACTGAGACATACCTTAATCATCATTCTAAATGCATGCCAATGAATAGCTTATGAAATTCGAGAAAAAATATGATGGACTTGCAACAATAGTTTATGTTGCTTTTTGCCACTATAAACAACATAAATTTCTTCAGATTATCTCAAAAGAAAGACAAACTTAAACAAAAAAACATGATTTGCAAATTAGGGACTATTGGGATTATCTGATAACCAATGGTAAAAACATTTGGCTTTAGATATTTAGGTGAGCAGTCGAAAACAAATACGGACAACTTTATTGACAATAGATGATAGAGTTACCATAGGAATTTTCAGTCTTGGTGCCTTAGAAGAGGAACATGAATGCACATACCATCTGGCTTCAGATATTTAGGTGAGCAATCCAAAACAAACACATATAACTTTATTTGACTATAAATGGTAGAGTCACCATGCATAGGAATGCCCAATCTTGGTGCCTTAGAAGTTAGAAGTTAAATGAAAATGCAAAATTGTTGAGTGGAGAACAAATTAAACTTATCTACATATATAGTCTGCAAAACAAATAACCTAGGAAAAACATGCTAAGGATGGCAATTGAAGAATATAGGTGTCCATACCAATAACCTCTAAGCTAATATGGACGGTGGGTAGCTTCCTTATACGACATTGGATGAAGGACTCTAATGATAGGTGGTATCAAGGGATGATGCTAATATCGACAGTAGGTAGCTTCCTTATAGGGCATTGAATATAGGTGCCACATTCATTTTATTTTCTTTGTTCGAACAGTATCACAAAGCCATTTGCAGACATGTGAAAATATTTTTCTGAGAAGGGGGGGGGGGGCATATGCCCCCTGTCCATGTTGGTTCTAATGTAGTCAACTATAAATAACAATTGAATAAATACAACATGGTGATATTATTCTCTCTATCACTCTAGCTGCATTTGTGTTGTGTTGCAACTCAGATCAACTGGAAGAGGGTGGCAGATGCAAACAAGGCGAGTGCGTCCAACTGATTGTGTGAGGAACTAGTGAGGTGCCTGCTGAGCATGTTCTCGCGGATGGGTTCATCGGTGGTGCCACCAGCAGAGCCGGCCCTGACATTTTATAGGCCCTTGTGCGAACTCGGTATAATGGGCCTGTGTGCTATAAGAGTAATGTCAAAGCGAATTCCTGTAATGGCATTGTTCTGTAACTAAGTTTCTATCATGTTATTGTTCTTAACACTACATACACCTAGCACATCCGGATTTTGGCAAAGACATTTCACAAAATGAATTAGAATATCACCCATTGAAAAGTAACTAATTCATCTACAAGTTTTCTAAAAAGAACTCATTTCTTAGAACAAGATAAATGTTTTATTCGCAAAATTGTTGAAAAACAAAGATCACCTGAATTCTTGAATGCTCCTAGGCTCTGGTGTAAATTAGAAGAAAAAATACCACGTTTAAATGACAGAAGTGAAGGAAATATGCCCTAGAGGCAATAATAAAGTTATTATTTATTTCCTTATTTCATGATAAATGTTTATTATTCATGCTAGAATTGTATTAACCGGAAACATAATACATGTGTGAATACATAGACAAACAGAGTGTCACTAGTATGCCTCTACTTGACTAGCTCATTAATCAAAGATGGTTATGTTTCCTAACCATGGACAAAGAGTTGTTATTTGATTAACGGGATCATATCATTAGGTGAATGATCTGATTGACATGACCCATTCCATTAGCTTAGCACCCGATCGTTTAATATGTTGCTATTGCTTTCTTCATGACTTATACATGTTCCTATGACTATGAGATTATGCAACTCCCGTTTGCCGGAGGAACACTTTGTGTGCTACCAAACGTCACAACGTAACTGGGTGATTATAAAGGAGCTCTACAGGTGTCTCCAAAGGTACATGTTGGGTTGGCGTATTTCGAGATTAGGATTTGTCACTCCGATTGTCGGAGAGGTATCTCTGGGCCCTCTTGGTAATGCACATCACTTAAGCCTTGCAAGCATTACAACTAATGAGTTAGTTGCGAGATGATGTATTACGGAACGAGTAAAGAGACTTGCCAGTAACGAGATTGAACTAGGTATTGAGATACCGACGATCGAATCTCGGGCAAGTAACATACCGATGACAAAGGGAACAACGTATGTTGTTATGCGATCTGACCGATAAAAGATCTTCGTAGAATATGTAGGAGCCAATATGGGCATCCAGGTCCCGCTATTGGTTATTGACCGGAGACGTGTCTCGGTCATGTCTACATTGTTCTCGAACCCGTAGGGTCCGCACGCTTAAGGTTTCGATGACAGTTATATTATGAGTTTATGAGTTTTGATGTATCAAAGGAGTTCGGAGTCCCGGATGAGAGCGGGGACATGACGAGGAGTCTCGAAATGGTCGAGACGTAAAGATCGATATATTGGACGACTATATTCGGACATCGGAAAGGTTCCGAATGATTCGGGTATTTTTCGGAGTACCGGGTAGTTACGGGAGAAGCAATGGGCCTTGATGGGCTTTAGTGGGAAGAGGAGAAAGGGCCAAGGGGCTGCTGCGCCCCCCCCCCCTCCCCTCTGGTCCGAATTGGACTAGGGAAAAGGGGGCCGGCCACCTTTCCTTCTCCTCTACTTCCTTCTCTCTTCCTCCCCTCTTGGTGGACTCCTACTAGGACTTGGAGTCCTAGTAGGACTCCACATCCTGGCCGCACCAATTGCCTTGGCCGGCCTCCTCCTCCTTCGTCCTTTATATACTGAGGCAAGGGGCACCCTAGAGACACAAGTTGATCCACGTGATCTTATTCTTAGCCGTGTGCGGCGCCCCCTGCCACCATAGTCCTCGATAATATTGTAGCGGTGCTTAGGCGAAGCCCTGCGACAGTAGTACATCAAGATCGTCACCACGCCGTCGTGCTGACGGAACTCTTCCCCGACACTTTGCTGGATCGGAGTCCGGGGATCGTCATCGAGCTGAACGTGTGCTAAAACTCGGAGGTGCCGTAGTTTCGGTGCTTGATTGATTGGGTCGTGAAGACGTACGACTACATCAACCAAACGCTTCCGTTGTCGATCTACTAGGGTACGTAGATCACACTCTCCCCTCGTTGCTATGCATCACCATGATCTTGCGTGTGCGTAGGAATTTTTTTGAAATTACTACGTTCCCCAACAGTGGCATCCCAGCCTAGGTTTTATGCGTTGATGTAATATGCACGAGTAGAACACAAGTGAGTTGTGGGCGATATAAGTCATACTGCTTACCAGCATGTCATACTTTGGTTCGGCGGTATTGTTGGACGAAGCGGCCCAGACCGACATTACGCGTACGCTTACGCGAGACCGGTTCTCCCGACGTGCTTTGCACATACGTGGCTTGCGGGTGACAGTTTCTCTAACTTTAGTTGAACCGAGTGTGGCTACGCCCAGTCCTTGCGAAGATTAAAACAGCACCAACTTGACAAACTATCGTTGTGGTTTTGATGCGTAGGTAAGATTGGTTCTTGCTTAAGCCCGTAGCAGCCACGTAAAACTTGCAACAAACAAAGTAGAGGACGTCTAACTTGTTTTTGCAGGGCATGTTGTGATGTGATATGGTCAAGACATGATGCTAAATTTTATTGTATGAGATGATCATGTTTTGTAACCGAGTTATCGGCAACTGGCAGGAGCCATATAGTTGTCGCTTTATTGTATGCAATACAATCGCGCTGTAATGCTTTACTTTATCACTAAGCAGTAGCGATAGTCGTGGAGGCATAAAAGTGGCGAGACGACAACGATGCTGCGATGGAGATCAAGGTGTCACGCCGGTGACGATGGTGATCATGACGGTGCTTCGGAGATGGAGATCACAGGCACAAGATGATGATGACCATGTCATACCACTCATATTGATTGCATGTGATGTTTATCTTTTATGCATCTTATCTTGCTTTGATTGATGGTAGCATTATAAGATGATCTCTCACTAATTATCAAGAATTGTTCTCCATGAGTATGCACCGTTGCGAAAGTTCTTTGTGCTGGGACACCACGTGATGATCGGGTGTGATAGGCTCTACGTTCAAATACAACGGGTGCAAAACAGTTGCACACGCGGAATACTCAGGTTATACTTGACGAGCCAAGCATATACAGATATGGCCTCGGAACACGGAGACCGAAAGGTCAAGCGTGAATCATATAGTAGATATGATCAACATAGTGATGTTCACCAATGAAACTGCTCCATCTCACGTGATGATCGAACATGGTTTAGTTGATTTGGATCACGTGATCACTTAGAGGATTAGAGGGATGTCTATCTAAGTGGGAGTTCTTAAATAATATGATTAATTGAACTTAAATTTATCATGAACTTAGTCCTGGTAGTATTTTGCAAATTATGTTGTAGATCAATAGCTCGCGTTGTTGCTTCCCTGTGTTTATTTTGATATGTTCCTAGAGAAAATTGTGTTGAAAGATGTTAGTAGAAATGATGCGGATTGGATCCGTGATCTGAGGTTTATCCTCATTGCTGCACAGAAGAATTATGTCCTTGATGCACCGCTAGGTGACAGACCTATTGCAGTAGCAGATGCAGACGTTATGAACGTTTGGCTAGCTCAATATGATGACTACTTGATAGTTTAGTGCATCATGCTTAACGGCTTAGAATCGGGACTTCAAATACGTTTTGAACGTCATGGACCATATGAGATGTTCCAGGAGTTGAAGTTAATATTTCAAGCAAATACCCGAGTTGAGAGATATGAAGTCTCCAACAAGTTCTATAGCTAAAAGATGGAGGAGAATCGCTCAACTAGTGAGCATGTGCTCAGATTGTCTGGGCACTACAATCGCTTGAATCAAGTGGGAGTTAATCTTCCAGATAAGATAGTGATTGACAGAATTCTCTAGTCACCATGACCAAGTTAGTAGAACTTCGTGATGAACTATAGTATGCAAGGGATGACGAAAACGACTCGTAAGCTTTTCATGATGATGAAATCGATGAAGTTAGAAATCAAGAAAAACATCAAGTGTTGATGGTAGACAAGACCACTAGTTTCAAGAAAAGGGCAGAGAGAAGAAGGGGAACTTCAAAAAGAACAGCAAGCAAGTTGCTGCTCAAGGGAAGAAGCCCAAGTCTGGACCTAAGCCGGAGACTAAGTGCTTCTACTGCAAGGGGACTGGTCACTGGAAGCTGTACTACCCCAAGTGATTGGCAGATAAGAAGGATGGCAAGGTGAACATAAGTATATTTGATATACATGTTATTGATGTGTACTTTACTAGTGTTTATAGCAACCCCTCGGCATTTGATACTGGTTCAGTTGCTAAGATTAGTAACTCAAAACGGGAGTTGCAGAATAAACAGAGACTAGTTAAGGGTGAAGTGACGATGTGTGTTGGAAGAAGTTCCAAGATTGATATGATCACCATCGCACACTCTCTATAATTTCGGGATTAGTGTTGAACCTAAATAAGTGTTATTTGGTGTTTGCGTTGAGCATGAATATGATTTGATCATGTTTATTGTAATACGGTTATTCATTTAAGTAAGAGAACAAATTGTTGTTCTGTTTACATGAATAAAACCTTATATGGTTACACACCCAATGAAAATAGTTCATTGGATCTCGATCGTAGTGATACACATAATCATAATATTGAAACCAAAAGATGCAAAGTTAATAATGATAGTGCAACTTATTTGTAGCACTGTCGTTTAGCTCATATTGGTGTAAAGCGCATGAAGAAACTCCATGCTGATGGGCTTTTGGAATCACTTGATTATGAATCAGTTGATGCTTGCGAACCATGCCTCATGGGCAAGATGACTAAGACTCTGTTCTTTGGAACAATGGAGCGAGCAACAGATTTGTTGGAAATCATACATACTGATGTATGTGGTCCGATGAATATTGAGGCTCGCGATAGGTATCAATATTTTCTGATGTTCACAGATGATTTGAGTAGATATGAGTATATCTACTTGATGAAACATAAGTCTGAAACATTTCAAAAGTTCAAAGAATTTCAGAGTGAAGTGGAGAATCATCGTAACAAGAAAATAAGGCTTCTACGATCTGATCGCGGAGACAAATATTTGAGTTACGAGTTTGGTCTTCAATTAAAACAATGTGGAATAGTTTCACAAATTCGTGCCACCCGGAACACCACAGCATAATGGTGTGTCCGAACGTCATAGCCGTACTTTATTAGATATAGTGCAAATCTATGATGTTTCTTACCGATTTACCACTATCGTTTTTGAGGTTATGCATTAAAGACAGCTGCATTCACGTTAAAAAAAGGGGCACCATCTAAGTCCGTTGAGACGACACAATCTGAACTGTAGTTTAGCAAGAAACCAAAGTTGTCGTTTCTTAAAGTTTGGGGTTGTGATGCTTATGTGAAAAAGTTTCATCCTGATAAACTCAAAACCAAATCGGAGAAATATGTCTTCATAGGATACCCAAAAGGAGACTCTTGGGTACACCTTCTATCACAGATCCTAAGGCAAGACATTCGTTGCTTATAATGGATCCTTTCTAGAGAAGGAGTTTTTCTCGAAAGAAGTGAGTGGGAGGAAAGTAGAACTTGATAAGGTAATTGTACCTTCTCCCTTATTGGAAAGTAGTTCATCACAGAAATCTGTTCCTGTGACTACTACACCAATTAGTGAGGAAGCAAATGATGATGATCATAAAACTTTAGATCAAGTTACTACCGAATCTCGTAGGTAAACCAGAGTGAGATCCGCACCAGAGTGGTACAGTAATCCTGTTCTGGAAGTCATGTTACTAGACCATGACGAACTTGCGAACTATGAAGAAGCGATGATGAGCCCAGATTCCGCAAAATGGCTTGAGACCATGAAATCTGAGATGGGATTCATGTATGAAAACAAAGTATGGACTTTGGTTGACTTGCCCGATGATCGGCAAGCCATAGAAAATAAATGAATCTTCAAGAGGAAGACAGACGTTGATAGTAGTGTTATTATCTACAAAGCTAGAATTGTCGCAAAAGGTTTTCGACAAGTTCAAAGTGTTGACTACGATGAGAGTTTCTCACTCGTATCTATGCTTAAGTATGTCCGAATCATGTTTGCAATTGCCGCATTTTATGAAATCTGGCAAATGGATAAACAAAACTGCATTCCTTAAATGGATTTCTTAAAGAAGAGTTGTATATGATGCAACCAGTAGGTTTTGTCAATCCTAAAGATGCTAACAAAATATGCAAGCTCCAGCGATTCATCTATGGACTGGTGCAAGCATCTCAGAGTTGGAATACACGCTTTGATAAGTTGATCAAAGCATATAGTTTTATACAGACTTGCGATGAAGCCTGTATTTACAAGAAAGTGAGTGGGAGCACTATAGCATTTCTGATAAGTATATGTGAATGACATATTGCTAATGGAAATAATGTAGAATTATTCTGTAAAGCATAAAGGAGTGTTTGAAAGGAGTTTTTCAAAGAAAGACTTCGGTGAAGCTGCTTACATATTGAGCATCAAGATCTATAGAGATAGATAAAAACGATTGATAAGTTTTTTCAATGAGTACATACCTTGACAAGATTTTGAAGTAGTTCAAAATGGAACAGTCAAAGAAAGAGTTATTGCCTGTGTTACAAGGTGTGAAATTGAGTAAGACTCAAAACACGACCACGACAGAAGATAGAAAGAATGAATGAAAGACATTCCCTATGCCTTGGCCATAGGTTCTATAAAGTATGCCATGCTGTGTACCAGATCTATTGTATATCCTACACTGATTTTCGCAAGGGAGTACAATAGTGATCTAGGAGTAGATCACTGGACAGCGGTTAAAATTATCCTTAGTGGAATAAGGATATGTTTCTCAATTATGGACGTGACAAAAAGGGTTCGTCGTAAAGGGTTACGTCGATGCAAATTTTGACACTGATCTAGATGACTCTAAGTCTAAATCTGGATACATATTAAAAGTGGGAGCAATTAGCTAAGAGTAGCTCCGTGCAGAGCATTGTTGACATAGAAATTTGTAAAATACATACGGATCTGAATATGGCAGACCCGTTGACTAAACTTATCTCACAAGCAAAACATGATCACACATTAGTACTCTTTGGGTGTTAATCACATAAGCGATGTGAACTAGATTACTGAATCTAGTAAACCCTTTGGGTGTTGGTCACATGACGATGTGAACTATGGGTGTTAATCACATGATGATGTGAACTATCGATGTTAATCACATAGTGATGTGATCTAGATTATTGACTCTAGTGCAAGTGGGAGACTGAATGAAATATGCCCTAGAGGCAATAATAAAGTTATTATTTATTTCCTTATTCCATGATAAATGTTTATTGTTCATGCTAGAATTGTATTAACCGGAAACATAATACATGTGTGAATACATAGACAAACAGAGTGTCACTAGTATGCCTCTACTTGACTAGCTCGTTAATCAAAGATGGTTATGTTTCCTAACCATGGACAAAGAGTTGTTATTTGATTAACGGGATCACATCATTAGGTGAATGATCTGATTGACATGACCCATTCCATTAGCTTAGCACCCGATCGTTTAGTATGTTGCTATTGCTTTCTTCATGACTTATACATGTTCCTATGACTATGAGATTATGCAACTCCCGTTTGTCGGAGGAACACTTTGTGTGCTACCAAACGTCACAACGTAACTGGGTGATTATAAAGGAGCTCTACAGGTGTCTCCAAAGGTACATGTTGGGTTGGCGTATTTCGAGATTAGGATTTGTCACTCCGATTGTCGGAGAGGTATCTCTGGGCCCTCTCGGTAATGCACATCACTTAAGCCTTGCAAGCATTACAACTAATGAGTTAGTTGCGAGATGATGTATTACGAAACGAGTAAAGAGACTTGCCGGTAACGAGATTGAACTAGGTATTGAGATACCGACGATCGAATCTCGGGCAAGTAACATACCGATGACAAAAGGAACAACGTATGTTGTTATGCGGTCTGACCGATAAAAGATCTTCGTAGAATATGTAGGAGCCAATATGGGCATCCAGGTCCCGCTATTGGTTATTGACCGAAGACGTGTCTCGGTCATGTCTACATTGTTCTCGAATCCGTAGGGTCCGCACGCTTAAGGTTTCGATGACAGTTATATTATGAGTTTATGAGTTTTGATGTATCGAAGGAGTTCAGAGTCCCGGATGAGATCGGGGACATGACGAGGAGTGTCGAAATGGTCGAGACGTAAAGATCGATATATTGGACGACTATATTCAGACATCGAAAAGGTTCCGAATGATTCGAGTATTTTTCGAAGTATCGGATAGTTACGGGAGAAGCAATGAGCCATGATGGGCTTTAGTGGGAAGAGGAGAAAGGGCCAAGGGGCTGCTGCGCCCCCCCTCCCCTTTGGTCCAAATTGGACTAGGAAAAGGGAGCCGGCTTTTCCTTCTCTACTTCCAATCCATGTGCTGCCTGCAATGCAAGCGTTCATTCGTTGCACCTGCAGAGGCAGGACCGGACTAGTCAATCATTAGCCCACCCAAAGATAGCACAAAACGCATACTGAAGCAGCTGAGGGTTGCTGCTCGATCTCGACCGGATGATCCGAAACAGCACCAGAAGGATCACACATGGCTGGCCTTATCTTGTGTACTGTAAACTGTTGCTGGATGCTAGATCGATCGCCGGCCACGTCCTCTGAAAACATACACAACTCTAGTTTAAGTTAGCCTGTACTACCATACATGTTTGTTCCCATCTGTAGTTTAACCATAAATAGGGTAGACCTGCCCAGTGTCAAGATCATCTCTTCATCACTTGTGTAATTACCCAGGAGGACACAAACAAGGAAGACGATTGTGACGGCTACGACGACCGTCTAAAGAAGAGGAAGATGGTGGAAAGAGGAGGGCCAGGGCTGCACGATGGCACCGTCCATGGAGAAAGATAAGAGCTCGATAGCCCCACCACTCCATGTCTCCATGTAATGTATGTATGCAGCCACTTTGTGATTACTAGTTTGGTATAGTACGTTATTGCTGTTCTCTGCCTTAAGTGATGGGGATCGGTCCACGCCTCCCAGCCTGCCTCAAGGGACTCTCCGGTGCCCATCATTCATCCATGCAAGCGCCATACAAAATCATTCCAAATTTGAGCTACAAAGGTAGTATGTGTTCAAAATTGAAAAAGAAAAGTATAGTTTTCATCCCTTAATTTTTCGGAGAGTCTAGATTTCATCCCTCAACTTCAAAATCAATCAATTTGCATCCTTAACTCTTGAAACCGGACAAGTTTAGTCCCTTGTCTCTCCTGATCCCGTATTGCTGTTGACTCAGCACGGTTTTGACTGGTCTTTGCCCTTGTGGTGGTATTTCTCTCTCCTACTCACGTTCTCTCTTCTCCCTTCTCATTGTCTCTATGGGCATTTCATCAAACACATGAAGCGCGCCTACACTTATTCTATCTTTTGGTCCGACCCGAATAACGCGAGTGCGTCCTCGGCAGAGAGGAGCGGATGCACGTCATCTGTGCCGCAAGCACAGTGCCGAGGCTGTTTGCAACTTGGCACGCACGCCGGCTGCAAGTCGACAAGGTGATCTTGACGGTGCTGAACTCGGCGTGGGCGAAGCCGGGGTCCATGTTGGACGTGTTTTGTAGAGCTTCCGGATAAGCGATCACACCATGGAGATCCTGGACCACCACCCGTCATCGTCGACCTTGCTGTGCACTTTCCCTTGACCTTGTTGTGCACTGGTGCTGCAGTTAGATCCATGCGCACTGCCTCGCCGTGGCCACGCATCGAGTTTTCTTGGGAGAAGATGTTCGCAGGCGACGGCTACCTCCATGGGACGAAGCACTCGAGTTTGCGGACGACGTTGAGTGCCTCCATGCTGTCCTAGCGCACCAACCCCACGGCGCGCTTCGGCACTAGCCATTGCCAATGTGGCAGGCAGCGGTTGGCTCTCAGCAGCTCCCCTCGGCTTGCCGAGTGCCGACCACACTTCTCAGGCCTCTGGTTGGCTCCTCCTTGCTATTGCCACACTACGCCCCAAGTCCAGACCGTGGCCGACGTGCCGAACCACATCTATCCAGACTGTCGTCGTGCTCGAGCCACCCTTGTCGGACCGTCCAGACCATGTGCGTTACACACAGCCACGGTCATACATCATGTAGAGCTCCCTGCGGTGGACGGCGATGTCCAGCGGACTATATGCGCCATCGGAATGTCCAGCAGATGGCACAGGAACTAGCGCACGAGGCTTCCCAGTAGCACGTTTGGACGGGGAGGCTGTGGCGTGCGCCCTGGAGGAAGCCGACGAAGACGCACTTTGTGAGAGGTGGTGAGCCATGGGAGCGCCGGCGGGAGAAACCGCCTCTTTTGTTGAGCGGCAAGGCGGCACTGCTCGGCCATGGACATCACGCCGGAGTGCATGCCCGGTGTTTGATGAAATGGCTCAATAGAATGACGAGAGAAATACAGCCGCGTGGAGAAATACCAGTCAAAACCGTGTTGAGTCAGCAGCAATACCGGGTTAGCCGAGATAAGGGACTAAACTTGTCCGGTTTTAGCTGACTGATTTAGGAGTTGAGGTACGAAATTTAGACTCTATAGAAAGTTGAGGGACTAAAAGTATACTTTTGTCAAATTGAAATCACTCCTTAGCTTACTCGTCTTACTTAAAATACGCTTTAGACTGTCTTACTCAAAGTGTGCTTTAAGCTTGCAAAGGGAAGCCACTAAAAATTAACTTTGTCTGGCACGCATGCCTGGCTCGCCTAATTAGCCTTGAATAATCCTCAATCTCAATACACTTGAATACTCGATGTGGATATGAAATGCCTCCTACTTGCACTACACTTGCTTAACTGCCTAATTAAATTACAGCTTCTTTGTAGTGCCCAAAAAACATTAGATGTTCAATAATGCCAGTTTAGCTGACCTCTCATATGATATTCTGAACCGATTCTTAATCAGTTATATTCTTATGTGGTTCCAACTTCCAACTACAAAATAATCTGATGGAGAGCAACTAATTAAGTACGCATGCATCAGGCATGATCCGCTTTATCTTAGTTTATATACCGCAGATGCATCACTAAGAGAAGCAACGAATAAAGTCGTGCTGAAACTAAAGGGAACATCGAAGAAAGCCACCATCTTGAACTGGAGCGTACGGAGGGGAATCAGATGAAGCTTAATTTGGTGGTTAGCGGTTCATCACTTAGCTTTGGAGCTACTTAATCCTTGTTTAAGCTCTGGAGTGCTAGGCAAACCTGTTGCAAATAATAGTGCTTCAGTCTATTTGATGCACACATGCACTACCTTTACTCACTTTACAAATGGAACAAGTGCATATACATTACTTGTTTTAGTTTTAATTAGCTCCACGCCATCATCGGTTTGTTTGTTGTTTATCTCACTCTAGCGTGATTTCAGCTAAATCAATCATGTGGATGCTTGTTGGTCGTATATATGTGTTCGATTAGTGGTGCGGCTCACATAAACCAGACCGATTCGATTCCTCTCGACGACTTCTTGAGGTTGTGCCTGTCCTTTGGAGGCACCAACTACCGTAGAGACCGCCCGCACACTGCATGAATGTGCCGCTTTCGATCGATTTATTTCCCAGCAGGACATGAAGGTTTGATCGGTGGTTTCTTTCCGTGTCCTAATCTGGTGTGACTAATGCCGCTGTTCATGTTGCTACCATTGTATGTGCGCGCTGCTCTGTGATAGCAACAGGGGCCGCCGATATTGCTGGCCGTCGACAAGGAGGATCGAGAAAGCTACCGGGAAAGACGGCGTCATGGGCTCTTAAGCGTCGTGGGCGCTTGTTTGGATTACTCCGCCCGTGACTCGCCCAGAAGTTGGCGTGATCAGGGCCAACAAATTTATTGGCACTCATCCAAACAAGCGCCCCCACGCCCACGCCCACGCCCGGTAAACTACCAACCTTTTGACTGAGCTGCGCTTGGCTTCAATTCAAACACGCCCGCAGAATATATCATCGTCGGCGAGGTGAGCGTGTCGTCGGTGTCTTCCAGATAGGAATGGACACATTATGCAAAGTTGTGATACAAGATTTAGCGCACGGATCAATCCATTTAACAGTGCTCCTACGATTCTGCAGGGTTAGTGGGGTGCTAATTAATATCTGCTCCACCATTATTTAGTGCGCATAATTGAAGCATAGGACGGCTAGCCCCCCTATCAGCCTCGAGCAAATCAAGATTTAAGAAATAGCCACGGGCAGAGACTCCTTCGCTTGATAGCTAGTTAGCTCCATCACTCCATGGCACTAACAGTGCGATTAACCATTAGGATTTGTCACATCTTGTCTTGCAAGAGGCTACCCACGAATTCAAGGTTGTAGCGTGGTGGTAGCCTTTGCAAATTTAGGTTCGCGTGGGCAGGGCATATATAGTAGGGAGAAAACGATGACAAGAATTCAAAGCGGATAGGTTAGTTGATCTTTGGAATTGCAGTGGCAATGCTATGTAGTTTTGTTCATCTCAAAGGAAATGGCAGCTACAAGTTGGGACTTGGGACAAGGATAGGAAGTGGTTAAACGACAACACTAACACAAAATCATACACATACTCATGTGAACTCCAAATGAAGTTAATAGAATGCAAGCAAGTTGCGTCCTGCCTTATAAAGTTTCCATAGAACTAACTATTTATATAGCCCATGAAGATGACCTCAAGCGCTAATTATAATCAGTACAGATTTCACTTCATGGCATATACATATTGAGATTCTGCCTACAGAATCCAGCGCACAGTACAACATATGCTTGTAGAAGTAATAGGGTAGATAGCAACATAGTATTTGTTCAGGAAGCTGAAAATGTTCTTTTGGCTTCATGTCCAGAGCCAACAGAAATGCTGCAAGTGTCACATGAGATTTTGGGCCTTTACAGTCCCTATCGAATGATTTTTCGCAGCATGAAATTTTATTCTCAGTCGTATATGCACGGAAGGAAAATGAACAGCAGGCACGTATATGTGTGTGCAGAAAAGCAGAGCACAAGCAATCCTTTCCCGATCATTGTTTGGACAATTTTTTTCTACTTTTGTCACCTCATTAGCACTACATGATATGAATATAAGGTCCATTGTCCACATGAGCTGTTGATTGTTCACTTCAAACAGTGACCTAGTGCAAGGCAACATAGAGCAGTTTCCATCTGGATAGCCATGCCATGCCAATGACATGAAGCAGGATTACCAAATCAGCTAGTGCCTGTTGGTCAAGTTTTCTTCCAAGCCTCACCAAACCAGCTATGATACAACATTGCTTGTAGCGGCGATGGTTCAGTTCATCACTCCATGACACTAACAATGTGATTTAAGAAGTTGCCACGGACAGGGCCTCCCTAGCTACTGTTATATTTGTGTCGAATATTATGTACGCGAGGGGTTACGTGGACTTGGAGTTGTAATTGGTGTGGTTAGGTACGAGTTGTGTAGGAGTCGGACACTTGTATCCTAGGCCTCTTATATACGGAGGGGCACCACACGTTGTAACCCATCATGACGACTTGATAGCAACAGGTACGCGGGGGAGCCGACGGCTTGTGTCGGCGCCCGGGCGGCCGGTGTTGTGGTATCTTGAGGAGGAGCGCCCATAGTCATGCCCCGGGGATGTAGCCATATCGGTGAACCTCGTTAACAAATATCGTGCCTCGGTGTGTCGTCTATGATCTTCCATTAGCGTTTTATTCTAACAAGTGGTATCATGAGCAAGGTTGTGAGAAGGCTATGCGGAAGATCATCCGGAGGTATGAGGATCATGCTCGATGGGTGCCATGGAACGTCCGATTGGTGCAAGGTGGAGCATGGCGGCAATCGCGGAGGCGGTTGGTGGTGTCGGACACTTCGGGCAGGAGGCCTGGACCGTTCGATGGGCTGCGGTCGGTAAGGATCGGCTAGACGTGGCGATCGGACCGACGTAGTGGCTGTTGAAGACGTTACGGAGGCGACGAATTCGGCTCGCGATCAGACCGACGACCAGACGTGGGGGACGGCCGGATAGATCGGAGTGTGAGAGCATCGAGATGATGCGCTCTGTGTTGTAGAAGGGCGGCGGCGCGGCACTGCGGACGGATTGTGTCGGCGACGTGGATGGCCAAGGTACGGCACGGCTCGTGCACGGATGATGCGCGAGGTGGCGACTGTTACGGCAGGATTGGCGTGAGATGAGTACGTGCGACAGGGCTGTTACAGATAGCTGGCGAGAACCAAGAAAAGAGATATGGCAGAAGTTGTCGTCAAGATCAGCGGCGAGTTTTTCCGAGGCGACGCGGATAGAGGAAAGGAAAGCCACGGCAGGGTACGCGCGACGGCCGGTCGGATGCGTACGACAGTTGGTCTCCACGTGGGCAGCTACGTGAGACAGACGCGCTGGGCTGCGTGCATTAGCAGGACTCGGCGGGGCGTGCAGCGCGCGAGGAAAGAGTCCAAAAGATTAGCAAGCATGCATGTTCGGTTTGGATTTTTTGAAAGGAATCATGTACGGGCAGTGCGTAAACCGTGATGGTGATGGACTAGTGCCTAGCCTGGGCATGGTAGGTGCACTGTTGGATGTGTATACAGTTTCTGGAGATCTTTTGTGCGTGCATGTTGGGTCCATGACTGTTGGCTCTGGACTCCGGATCAGGGTCTCGTTGCAAGTCGTGGAAGCCTGGAACTCGGTTTTCCGTGTCTGAGAGGAAAAGCTAAGGCCGGCTGACCCAGAGGTAATAAAAGGCTGGCGACGCTAGGCAGCGAAGGCACCAAAACAATTGTCTGCAAGTTCGCAAAAAGGTGGAGCGGTTCTGTAGCAGAGAGATTGATCTACGTTACAGGAAGACACTACACGGCAATTTTTCCGAAGGGCGGACAGGAACGGTGCGAGTCAAGGTTCTTGGTAGATCGCGGACTGCGGCGTGGCTTCAGACGAGGAATACGGGATCAGTGATCTTTTCCGTGAGGAAGTCGCAGAAGAAAACAAGGGCGGTCAGACCGGCGGCAACAGGTCGGTTAGATCGCAGCTCGGCATGGCGCCGGGATTCACCAGATTTGATTTGGAGAAATTCGATGGCACGGGTAACTTCGGTCTGTGGCAGACAAGAGTCAAGGATATTCTGGCGCAGCAGGGAATCTTGAAGGGTTTGCAAGAGACGAAGCCGGCCAAGGTTGACAACGATGCGTGGGAGGATATGCAAGTGCAGGCGGCCACTACCATACGGCTTTGTCTTGCGGATCAGGTCATGTATCATGTCATGGACGAAGATACTCCTAAGGGAATTTGGGACAAGTTGGCAAATCGTTATATGTCCAAGTCAGCGACCAATTAGCTGTATTTGAAGCAAAAGTTCTATGGGCTGAAGATGCAGGAGGGGTCGGATCTTGTGGAGCATGTGAATGCCTTTAATCAGTTGGTCACGGAGCTAGCGCGTCTGGATGTGAAGATTGAGGACGAGGATAAGGCACTACTTCTTCTTGTTTCGTTGCCACCGTCCTATGAACATTTGGTCATTACATTGACACATGGAAAGACAACCGTCAATAATGAGGAAGTCACTGCAGCGTTGCTTGGGCATGAGTTGAGAAAGCAAAAGAATGCTACAGAGGAGAGTACTCAAGGTTTGGGGTTGGCAGTTAAAGGTTATCAGATCAGGAAGGGACAAGAGGCGGAGAAGAAAAAGAAGAAAAATGTGCAGTGCTACAGGTGCAAGGATTGGGGACATATAAAGAGGGAATGCCCAGAACTGAAGGGTGGGGCAAGTGCTAATGCGGCCACTCGTGGTGATGGCTCGGAGAGTGATAGTGATGTTCTCGTTGTATCAAACAGGCGGTCAACAAAAACTGAAGCGTGGATGTTGGATTCAGCTTGCTCTTTTCATGTGACGCCCAACATGGAGTGGTTCACTTCGTACAAGTCTGGTGAGTTTGGTTTAGCCTATGTGGGTGATGATATAGGTTATCGTGTTGCTGGAGTAGGTGACATCAAAATCAAGATATTTGACGGAGTTGAGCGGATGCTTCGGGGAGTCAGGCATGTGCCAGGGCTAAGGAGGAATCTAATTTCGCTTGGTGTTCTTCATGATGGTGGCATGGAATTCCGTTGTGATCGGGATACGAAGACCATGAAAATCATGGAAGATGGGGTGACTATGATGATAGGAGAGAGGACGGCTTCGCATCTTTACAAGTTGCAAGGGAGCACTATTGCAGGTGGAGTCATGGGGAGTGGAGCTGCAAGAGTAGCAGTGGAGTCTCACAGTGGCGGCGGGTCTGGCCCGTCGGGTACCTCTCAGTAAGCTACGAAGGAGACAACCCAAGTCCGGAGTACATGGAGGTTCGAGTATGGACGACGAAGGGCATGTTCTGATCTTCTCCGGCTTCACAAAACTTCACAAAACCAGCTTCTCTTTGGCAGCTTCTACTCCATGTAGCGATTCCAGATCCGTTCTGCTGTATCGGCAGCTTCTCTAGCGTTGCAGCCCAACTGGGAAACTGTGTAGCCTGTTCGGGATAATATTGGGCCGGCTGGAGGCAGCCCAATTAGGCTAGCGAACACACCGATTCGAGGGGAAGTGGGTCAGCGAGACGAGAGGGATCGCTACAGTGGCCAAAGGTTCTATTTTACCGAGAGGGAGAAGCGAACCGGTATCTTTGGCGGTGGTGCTCTCGTAAATAAGGTGAACTCCAGCTTTTTCAATCCATGAAGCTGGGCCGAGCTCGCTTCAGATTTTTGCACTATAGACTGGCTTCGCTTCGAGAATCCAGCTTCTTGAAGCCCAAGTGTTCGGGTCAAAATCATCCGTGAAGTTTTTGAAGCCTGGAGCTGGAGGAGTTCAGAACAGGCCCTTCTAAGGGGCTGTTCTGAAGTCCTCCAACTCCATACTTCACAAACTCCATGTGCGAAGCAGAGCCGAACGATTCTAGCTCCAGAAGCTTAGCTTTGAGAAGCTGGGATGGATCCTAGTGTAAAAAGCATGGAGTTGCAGAAGTTAGGAAATCGCAGCTTCAGGAATCCTCCAAAACGTGGAGTTGGCTGAAATTACGTGGTTTGCCACCGCCAAGTGAACATAACGTTTCGTTTAGTCTCTCTCCTCCCTTCTTTCCTCGTCAAAACTGGTTCATGGCTCCTTTCTCGTACAGAAACACACCTCTCCTTCTCTTTTGGGCTGCATGCTTGGCCCATGGGACGATTTCCGCCCAGCCCAATATGGCGCTAGACATGTGAGCAGCCGCTACCAGCCCAAAGTGACGACAGAGAAGCTTTTTTCGCTGCCGAACGGATGTGAATCGCTACACGGAGTGAGAAGCTGGGTTGAGAAGCAGAATTTTTGGAGTTGGGAGAGCTGGGAGGACTTCAGAACAGGCCCTAAGTGGTGGAGAATATTTGCCAAGGTGGAGTTTGTTATATTTGTGTCGAATATTATGTACGCGGAGGGTTACGTGGACTTGGAGTTGTAATTGGTGTGGTTAGGTACGAGTTGTGTAGGAGTCGGACACTTGTATCCTAGGCCTCTTATATACGGAAGGGCACCACACGTTGTAACCCATCATGGCGACTTGATAGCAACAGGTACGCGTGGGAGCCGACGGCTTGTGTCGGCGCCCGGGCGGCCGGTGTTGCGGTATCTTGGGGAGGAGCGCCCGTAGTTATTGCCCCGGGGATGTAGCCATATCGGTGAACCTCGTTAACAAATATCGTGCCTCGGTGTGTCGTCTATGATCTTGCATTAGCGTTTTATTCTAACAGCTACTCCCTCCGTTCCATCTAGATACATTCATACCTGCGACGAGTAATTCGTAACGAAGCGAGTATCTATGTAGCTCCATCGCTGCATGAGGCTATCTTGGAATTCAAGGGCGTAGTGGTAGGCTTTGCAAATTTAGGTGCGTGTGGCCAGGGGTAATATGCATGCAGCTACTGAAACTGTGCAGCAGAGCAGCAGAGTAGGGAGGAAACGATGAGAGGAATTCAAACTTGATAGGTGATGAGTTGATCTGTGGAATGTTAATGGTAACGACATGTATACTTTTGGAAGTAAAGCAATACTACAGAGTACAGCCAAAGCAGAGTATCGAAGCTGAAAATGTTCTCAGGTGTCACGTCATATTTCAGGCCTCTGCGTATTAGATAAACAGTCTCTCTCGAATCATTTTTCAGGATTTTATTTATTCGTCGCCATGGGCAGAAAATACGCGACACAAACAAGAAAAGCAGGGCAAAATCAATCCTTTCCTGGCCATCCTATCTCGCAACTTTTTTTTTGAAGTTTTCCTACTCATTAGCACTGTATGATAAGAATATAAGGTTTGTTGTTCACATGAAGTGCTGATTTATTCATTTCAAACACTGGCCTAGTACAAAGAAATATAGACCAGTTTCCATCTGACGACCATGCCACGTCAATGACACGAAACAAGATGGTGGCTAGTGTTGTATATCAGCTAGCGTTTCGTAGGTTCTTCTGACGAACATGAACATAATAAAAGATGTCTTCAGAAAAACCTACGAAAATTAGTGTTATTTTTTTTGAAAGTGGCCAGCGTAGCTGGCTTTCATTTCATTTAGCAGGGAGAGATTACAAAAGTTGATCAAGCGATCATGGAACAGAAAGGCAAGAAAACTTGCATCGGGCCCTCGATGAATTGGCCATCTAGGAAGACTAAGCTATAAGGATGCTCATGGAGATATCTCACGTCACGTCCCCAAAGGGCTGCTGGATGTCTCGTGCGCCGGCGAGTCGCCATTGCTCCATGTCGCTCCGGCATGTTTGGATGATGTGCCTAGCGTCAGCATGCTTGCCCGTGAAAATGCATGCATTTCTTTTCAGCCAGATGTGCCAGGATATGAGGGCAATCATTGTCTTCGTGCCCTTTCTGCGCTCTGGAGCAGCCGAGGCCACAATCGTCTGGACTTTGGTCGTTGTCATTGCAGCTCTGCACCACGCCTGCGTGTTCAAACAGCCGCACCCCGTCCATGATGCCGTAGTGCTCCAGGCCTGCCTTGCCACCGGGCATTCCCGGATCAAGTGCAGCGAGGTCTCCAGATTGCGAAAAGACATGGGGCAGAAATAACCATTCGTCCATCCCTTCCTTTGCAGGCGATCGTTGCAACAAAGCCTATCGAGATGCAACAGTCAAAGGAACATCTTCACCTTCCCCGGAGCCCAAATCTTCCAAATGACGGTTTTGAAACTGCATGTCTGATTTCCTTCGAATTGGGCGTCGTACGCTGAGCTTGCCGAGTAGCTGCCCGAGTTGTTGAGTCTCCATTTGATCGTGTCCGAGCCTTCCGGATCCAGGTTGAGTTGAGCTCGCCCGATTTCTCTTGCCAGCTGCACCAATTGCTGCACAATGTCAGTGTAGTCGCCGTTTCGAAGATCGAGGATCCATCGATCATCAGTCAAGACCTCCTTTACGCTTCTGTTCTTGCGGGTGGTCCGAGCGAACAAATCTGGGTATGCCAAGCAGAGTTGCCTCCCTCCCAGCCAGGAGCACCACCAGAAGGATGCGGTAGCACCGTTGCCGATGGTCACGACCAAAAGGGCTCGGTCAGCAGCATCGCATGGTGTTCCGGTGCCAACCCAAGGCCTAGCTTGCTGCCTCCAGGAGAGCCATAGCCAATCAGCTAGTTATCTGTTTCTGTGACAGCAACGTTCATACCTGCTGAACGAAGCTTATTTGAATCTCTTCCATGGCCTAGTTAAATAAATAATGTCCTACTCTGATTTCCTCTAATGATCATTTGTGTGTTGTCTCCTCTTTTTGCTAATTGCCACTTGTTGTGATGGCTGCTTGACTCTCCTTCTAAAAGGCATCTCTTGTACCCACCACTACTTGATGACTTGAACCGTAGTAGTCCTCGTTTAGATTTGCTTCACGCAAAACTCCACCAAGCGCCACCACGTACGCAGTTCCATTACAGAATCAAGATATGGTGATATGCCAAGAGTAAAGCAAGGAACACTAATCATTAGCGCACCAAGGCAACGGGGATGTGCGATTTGTGGGTGTGCAGTGCAGTGCTAACAAGGAAGGAATCGGACACACACACACACACACGATCCATCCATGGGAAAAGCAGAGGGAAACACCATCCATGATCCGCCCAAAGAGAAGAAATGTGCGCATGCCAGGGGCCAACCGACTCTGCAATCTTTTAACCTCTAAGCCTCCATCCATCGCATTATTCTGCATGCAGAATCGGATTCGATGGAGCAACCTTTATATATGAGATGCCAACTTCGCATTCTGAGTATAATAACAACAATGCAGATCGCTCCTGATTTGCATGGCCCGGACAAAAAACTGCGAGATCTCTCGAGTCTTCGGGAATTTGACTGGCTTAAAGGCCAGTGTCACGCGGAAGCTTCCATGAGTATGCGTCGGTCCAGCAGTGACGAGCCACCGGCCGCTTGGCAGCACCCAGATAGCCGGCCGTGTTTATCTATCATCAGGAGGACTTTGAGAGCAAGTCTTGTAACGCCGAGTCGCCGATCGACGTCCCCGATGCCTTCGTCAGGAATGGTTCCACTTTAGATCCTTCCGACTCCTTTCTTCATCCTTCCCTTGGCTCTTTCCCTTTTCAGAGGCAGGAAAGAGGAGATGGGGTGCATCCATCCATCGTCATAGTATATATAGAAAATGTGGGTGTGGATTCATGAGTGAGTGACGGCGACTACATTCGCGTAAAGAAGAGAAAAAAAGAGGGCCAGGGCTGCACGATGGCACCGTCCATGGGGAAAGATAAGAGCTTGATGCCTGGACTATTGATGCCTCATGCTTGATGCTTGGATGCTCTCAGTAGCCCATCATTCATTCATGCAAGGGCCATACAAAATCATGAACTACATGTAACATCAATCCAAAGTTGAGCCACAAAGATGGCCTGTGTTCGAAACTGAAGCCACTCCTTACTTAGACTGTCTAACTCAAAGTGTGCTTTAAGCTAATATGGAAGCCCTTGCAGCATTAACTTTGTCTGACATGCATGCGTGTCTCGCTTAATTTGTATCGAATAATCCTCTGAGGTAGCCATGCAGGGGTGATGCTCACCTGGATCTCCACGTGGATATGAAATGCCTCATATTTGCACCGCACATGCTTAGCTGGCTGATTAAACTAGGTTCTTTGTAGTACTAAAAAAATACTAGTTGTTCAGTAATGACAATTCAGTTGATCGCTCGTCAGATTTTCTGAGCCAATTCTTCATCAGCTTGATTATTCTTTGGTAGTTCCAACTAGACAATAATCAGATGGAGAGCAACTAGACAATAAAGATGTGCTCAAACTAAAGGGAACATCGACGAAAGCCACCACCTGTTGAACTGGAATGTGCGGAGGGGAACCAGATTAAGCTTGAATTTGGCGGCTAGCGGTTCGCGTCTCAGCTTTGTAGCTAATTAATCCTTGTTTAAACTTTAGAGTGCGCTAGGCAAACCTTTTTCCAATAATAGCGCTTCAGTCTTTTAAACGCACGAATGCACCACCTTTCCCCGCCTTTGAAATGGAGCAAGTATGTACATAAGCAATTACTTGTTTCTTTTCAATACCATGCCTGCTAGCTATCATTGATTTGTATTTTATCTCACTCTAGTATATGATTTTTCTTCAACCATGTGAATGTGTGTGTTAGTTTTATACCTCCGTTTGATTACTTGTTTGTATAGAACAAAGTAAGGAGCAAGCAGGCCACAACATCATTAAATTTAGGATAATCCTGTAAAATAAGGTCTTGTACTCATATGATTGTGAACAACAAATAAAAATTGTAGCTCGACCCTGATGCAAATTACTCGTATGAATGAATTTACAGGCAGAGTGACATGCAGATGCCTTCTGATTTGTTGTCGGTCGGCCTTTCCACTCGGGTGACCGGACCATCTCCCTTGCTAAAGGGAAGATATGCCATCATTTTGCCCCCATATGTTTTATTAAAGGCCACGTTTTTTTTCTTATTTTCAACAGTGTTTTCAAAATAATATTAGCTTATGCATATCTTTCCTACACTGACAACCATAAAAACACCAGCGCATTGTGGCGACAGCTACAAAGTAAGGGGCAAGCTGACCACAACATCATTAAATTTCGGATAATCCTGTAAAATAAGGTCTTATACTCGTATGATTGCGGACAATGAATAAAAATTGTAGTTCGACCTTGATGCAAATTACTCGTATGAAGGAATTTATGGGTAGAACGACATACGGACACCTCCTGATTTGTTGTCGATCGGCCTTTCCACTCGGGTGTTCGGACCATCTCGCTTGCTAAAGGGAAGATATGTCATCATTTTGTCCATATATGTTTTATTGAAGGCCACATATTTCTTATAAACCGAATAAATTGTCCTACTTTCAACAAAGTGTTTTTTAAAATAATATTAACTTAGGCATACCCTTCCTACACCGACCACCATAAAAACACCCGTGCATTATGGCATATTTGATTTTTTTCCATTGGAATGTGATTTCTAATTTCTTTTCGTTCATCAATTTGATTAGGCCCAGGGGTATCCATCCTGACTTTACTGCCGCATATGCCTTGAACTGTTTCGATGCGGACCGTGTACACGGCACAGTGAAAGGGATACCTAGTTCTGCTTGCATGCGAGGTATCATACAGATACTTACCATGATACCCCCACTACGAGAGGTAATTTAACACTAGTTCATATATTTTCTTCTTGATAACTTTTTTGTGAATTTTTTTATTGATAAACTTCAGGGCCTCCCCGTTCTTTGGACATGTCAAGGAACCATAAACACCGGCCACGCTGCATGGGCCCCTTTAGATTTATTTTCATCTGTGGTTAATGGTTAGTTATAATTTGAGTGTGTCTAGACCATATCTAAATAGATTGCTACTGCAGCTAGCTCGTTCACGTTGCTGCCATCGTCCGTACGCGTGGACTGTGGCGCTGTCAGTGTCCCGGGACGGCGACCTCCGGCCCCCCGCCGCTGGTATTTCTGTCGACGCTCAACGGGACAGGGCAGGAAAGGGACCTATGTATACCGGTCAGCGACGACGGCGTCCAGCTCCATATGATTTGCCGGCGTCGCCGTCGGACCGTCGTGGGTGCTCAATGAGCGCAGTATATCGCGTTTCGCTCTACAGTCCTTTTTTTTTTCTGCGGGAATGAAAAACTGCATGTGCTAGGTTTATAACGCACAGGACGGTCGGCGTGCATGACATTTGTCGTCGTCGGCGGCGAGCAGAGCGTGGGTGTCTCTTTCCGTGTCTTCATGATCGGTATGGCGAGAACTAGTAATAGTCATGAGCATTTTATCTGAGTCCTCTTCCTCCTGAAAAAAAAAAAACAAAGTCACATCAGCTATTAGCTAGGCTAGCTTAAAGTCTCCTCCCCAAGAAAAAGCTTAGGGTTTCTTTGCCTCCCGTCGGTGCCGTCGCCGGCCCGCCTCGTCTTGCCTTAGAGCCAGGGCGGCGCGGTGGATCCCGGCCCTGGCCGGCAGGAGGGCTCCGTTTTTAGATGTTTCTTCAAGTTTTGTTAGGGTTTGTGTCCTACTTAGAAAGAAGAGACAACGGCGCCTCCCAGAAGATGGAATAAGGTCTTTCCCGTCTAGCCCCGTTCTGGTGATGTGTCTAGCATCATCGGGGGGCGTGTGGAGGTGTGTCTTCGGCAGATTTATCCTTGATGGATTTGCTCGGATCTGGTCATAATTCGTCTATGTTTGTGTTTCTTCAGGTTAGAACCTTCCGATATACGCTACTCTTCATCAGCAGCGGTTGCTGTTCTGTTGCGCTAGTCCTATGGGGCCTTAGCACGACGACTTCCCGACTCTCTACTACAACAAGTTCTGCCCGGCTCCGACGAGGGAGGGGCGATGACGGTGGCGCGCCTTCAACTCGCTTTAATGCTTATAGTCGTCGCTAGATGGTCTACGGAGCTGGATGCAATTTTTATTATTTCTTATGTTCGTTGTATTGCCATGATTAAAGATAAATAGATTGAAAGTTTTCTCGAAAAAAAAGAGTCCTCTTCCTCCGCCTTGTTTTGAGATTCGCTGTGCTGCTCCATAGGAGTGATGCCTACTTGTATCTCACCTGAGCTATATATCACACGGTGGCATATCATGCATCAACGTTAGCTCGTGAGGAACGCTCTGTGTGCCCAAGACATGCATCGATGGAGCGACCCCGTGACGCCGGTGACGGCTACGTGCCACCGTAGTGCACGATTCCGGCCCCCACGAAGGCGACAAGCCTAGCTAGCTCGTCTAGGCCGGCGGTGGTGGGGACGGCGGGTCGTCGACGACGTGCGCTTTGGCCGATATGGCCCCTTCCTGATGCATCACGGACGCCGGGCGGGGATGCCTGACCAGCGGATGTACCTATCTCGCAGACTCGCGTCACTGCGCTGTTCGTTGCACTTTGCCCCCGCCGGTCGCTCTCGCACGAACAGCAGTGTAGCACACACCACCACAACAGATAGGACACACAACAACCGTTAATCTTCATTACCCGTGCCGTACTTGGTAGGATGTGTACATCCCCACACACATTGCATTGCACCGGAGAACACATACGCATACACATGTAGAGATGCCCACAGGCACAAAAAGGTTACTCGACCATTCAAGCAGAAAACCATGCATACTGTATTTCTCAAAGGATTGGATGATGGAGGTGGTTGTGGTTGTGCCGTCGACATAACAGTGCTCCTATGATTATGCATATGCATGGTTAGTGGAGTGCCAATTACTCTCTGATCTACCATTGTTTAGTTCTCATAATTGAAGCCTAGGGCAGCTAGCTAGCTCCTGTTAGCCTCAAGCAAATCAAGATTTAAGAAATACCCACGGACAGGGACTCCCTAGCTAGCAAGGTAGCTCCATGACACTAGCTAATTAACAGTGTGAGTAACCACTAGGATTTGTCACATTAGTAATTCAAGGGTGTAGTATGGCAGGCTTTACAAATTTTGGTGCATGTGGCCAGAGCAGAGCCGGGAGAAAACGATGAGGGGAATTCAAACCTGATCTGAGCTCAATTGGTCTTTGGAATGCCAGTGGCAATGATATGTGGTTTTGCTCATCCCAAAGAAAGAGGCAGCAACGCACTAGTAGAAAAAGGGCCTATTGTTCCGGTTCGTAAGAGCCTTTTGTTCCGGTTCCTGAACCGGGACTAAAGGGTCGGTACTAATGCCCTGTCCCTTTAGTCCCGGTTCAATCCAGAACCGGGACAGATGGGTCTCTACGTGGCCTGTGCGCGGAGCCCAGGCAGGAAGGCCTTTGGTCCCGGTTGGTGGCACCAACCGGGACCAATAGGCATCCACGCGTCAGCATTTCTATGGCTGGGGTTTTTGTTTTTTTTTGAAGGAGGGGGGGGGGGTTGGGGGTTTTGGGGGGTTAATTTAGGTGTTTCATATATTGTGTTAGCTAGCTATAATTAATAGAGAGAAGTGTCATCTCTTATGTCCGAGCTTGGTCGACGTTACGTACTGTACATACGTATAGAGAGGACTAGACACGCTAGCTAGCTAGTAAGCAAACGAAGGAAACAGAAGATCGTCATGAACATATATGCATACAGAGAGAAGTGATATTGACCACCTCTCCTTCTCCGAGGGATTGGTCGAACAACAAGTTCTCGTATATCTATCCGACACTACCGGCTACATATATACAATAATTATCTCTTACAAATATAATCTCCTAACATACGGACTCATGGTCCACATAGTATTCTCCGTCTTCAGTGATCACGTGGTCAAGAAAGAATGCCGCCAATTCCTCTTGAATTGCTCACATGCGAGCTGGTGCTAGGAGTTCATCCTGCTTCCGAAATATCTAATTTGAAGAAGGGGGTCAATACATATTGTTCGTCAGAGTAGCCCCGCTCACAGGTCGTGTGGCGGATGGACTCGCAAACATAGTATCCACAGAAATTATTCCCTTATTTCTGCCACAACCACTTTACAATAAATAGAGGTCAATCAAACTGATAAGCAAGAATGCCAAATGGTATTGATGAAACTAGCGCTTGAATCAATAGGAGATGCGCAGAACATGCTACTATAGTACTTACTTTCGGGTGTCTAAATTGCAGCTTCTTCGGGAGTCCCGGAGCTTTTTTGGTGAATTTTTTCCAAACCCTGCCAGACAAAGAAAACAATTACTTGATATATCAGGAAATTAACAAAGTTGCTGATATGGTGGATAATGATCGATTTAACTTACTTCTCGAGCATTTGAGTCATATCCGCATAGTCCTGGGGATCTTTTCGTCTTGAGTCTAAGACGGTTACTAGTCCCTGCTCAAGCTTAATCTCTAGGATAATATAGTGAAAACTGCACACGCATGCATAACTCATCAATTACAGTACTATAACCTTGACTAATATATAAGGGAAACCGAATACGCACAAGACAGTAACACTCACTTGAAGTTGTAAGAAAAGAGTATTATATCTTTGTTTTCATTTATTACCAACGATCGTAGCAAGTGGCCTCGGTATCTGCGGCATGAAATTTAACCTGAGTTGCATCTATGATATTTGTGTTAATGAACCAATATCACCGATTTGTCTTTTCTTCAATTCGACGATCTTCAATCTGCATAATATAGTGAGGGTAATTATAAATACATGCAATGAAAGAGCTGAGCTATATAGAGAGACTTAATGACAGAAGTAGTACTACTTACAGATAGTAGCAGATGACCGTTGCTTTATCGAGGGCCTATTGATTGAAAAACTGAAAGAACTCCTCAAATGGAACATGCAACAGATCAATTCCAACGAGGTCATGCTCCTTTTTAACTCTCACATACAAAGTACTCCTCCCACCAGACTCTCTGCAGATTTTCAAGTACCAATCATGCAATCTTCGCATCATCGTTGATAGAGATCTTTCATCTTTGACGAGAGGCTTCCCGTACTCGTATCTTTGTATCTGCACCTCCATGAAATCATAATGTACATCATCGGGCAGGTAATCTCCAAGATTGCTATAACCGGGCACCATCCTCGGATCATTAGCGACGATGTCGCTAGGCACCTTGAGCGGGGGGCACGATTGCTTCGCTTGTTCGCCGAGCTGGGAAATTTTTTTTCCCAGCTCGTCATTCGTTCAGCCTTTGATCACTGACAGTACTTCCCGACCGCTCCACTTCGGCAAATTCTTTCCAATAATGCGCTCATAGTTTCCTTTCGGCGGAGACTTGGGTGGTTTTGTCAGGGCAGCCAGAGTGCGCTTCGCTTTCACCGGATCTACCTTCTCCTCCGGAGGTGGATGTTTCTTTGCTTTCACCCCTTCAAAGTAGTTCCTCACTTCTTCTCGCGCGATCTCGGCGTTCTCCTCCGGGGTCCTTTCGTATGGTAACTTCTCTGGAGTCTTTAGAGAAGGACCGAATCTGTATGTCTTCCCGCCCCTGGCTGTACTGCTAGACGCCGGCAGAGCAGACGGAGCGGTTGTCTTCTTTACTTGCTTACGAGGAGGAGGAGAAGGACTATGACGCACCGGAGCAGCCGGAGCGGTGGCAGGTCTCTTCCGCCCTTGCTGACGAGGCGGAGAAGGAGGAGGATGGCTGCTCGGGCGCGTCGGCGCAGGCGGAGAAGGAGGCGGAGTGCCACCATGCACCGGAGAAGGAGCCGGCCGAGTGCCCTGATCATCACTCGCTGGAGGAGGGGGCGGTGGAGGAGGCGGACTGCCCTGACTCATCGGAGGAGGAGGAGGAGGCGGAGGCGTCCAGTTCGGAAGGTTGATGAGCTCCTTCTGCCATAGGCATGGAGTCTTCAGAGCAGAACCCAGCTGAGTCTCCCCTTCACCGGTAGGGTGGTCAAGCTGGAGGTCCTCAAATCCTTCTGTTATTTCATCCACCATCACCCTAGCATATCCTTCTGGAATCGGCCGGCAATGAAAAGTTGCGCCGGGTTCAGTAGGAAGAACAGAGCCAACAGCTGCCTTGACCTTCATATTAATCCATTGCGTCATAAGGTGGCAATTTTGAGACTCCGTGATAGCATCCACGGGATAGCTGACAGGAGCCGTCAAGACATGCTCCGGCTGAAGCAGCTCGGTGGAAGCCACGCTGCTTCTCCGCTGAGATGGCGGGGTAACTTCGGGGGAAGCTTCGGCAGTTCGTTTGCTGCGATTTGCTTCTCGTTCCTCTATCGCTTCTACCCTAGCGTGCAGCGCCTGCAGTTGGGTCTGCTCCACTTTCTTCCTCCTCTCGTGGCATTTGTAACCGCCTGCGTCCGGAAACCCAACCTTCCACGGAATGGAGCCTGGCGTGCCTCGTGTCCGTCCAGGGTGCTCAGGATTCCCGAGGGCCATTGTGAGCTCGTCGTTCTCTCTGTCTGGAACGAACGTCCCTTGCTGCGCTGCTTCGATATACTGCTGAAGCTTCTTGACTGGTATGTCCATTTGATCGTTCATCCAAATGCACTTCCCTGATACAGGGTCCAAGGTTCTGCCAGCCCCGAAGAACCAAGTCCGGCAACGGTCTGGCCACTTAATTGTCTCTGGTTCGATCCCTTTATCAACCAGATCATTCTCAGTCTTGGCCCACTTAGGCCGAGCTATGAGGTAGCCACCTGACCCCGTGCGATGGTGATGCTTCTTCTTTGCAGCATTTTGCTTGTTTGTCGCCGACATCTTCTTACTCTTTTCCGATGTCTTGTCGGCCACAAATGCGGGCCAGTGATCTCTGATCTTCTCATATCTGCCCTTGAATTCTGGTGTCTCTTTATTTTCGACAAACTTATTCAGCTCTTTCTTTCACCTCCTGAATAGTTCTGCCATACTCTTAAGAGCAAAAGACTTGATTAATTGCTCTTTAACTGGCTTCTGCAGATCATCCTCTGGCGGTAGGGTGAAATTTGACTTCAGCTCAGTCCAAAGATCATTTTTCTGCATATCATTGACATAAGACACCTCGGGGTCTTCTGCGGCCGGCTTTAACCATTGCTGGATGCTGATCGGGATCTTGTCCCTAACCAAAACCCCGCACTGAGCAACAAATGTGCTCTTTGTCCGGAGGGGTTCAATCGGTTGGCCGTCAGGCGCGATTTCTATGATCTCAAACTTTTCATCCGAGCTCAACTTTTTCTTCGGGCCTCGTCTCTTTACCGAAGTTGTGCTCGATCCGGAGGGCTAGAAAAAAGAACAAAGATTTAATTAATATGTGTACGTACCAAAACAATGAATGCATCAATTAGCTAGTCCGTAGAAGCTTAACTAATATATATACCTGGCCGGACTCGGTTCGGTCACCGGAGACGTCATCACGGTCTCCTTCTTGCACCGGCATTGGGTCACCGGAGCCGTCCTCACGGTCTCCTTCTTGCACCGGCATTAGGTCACCGGAGCCATCATAATCATAGCCAGTTGCTTCCAGACCATCGATGTCGTTGAGAAACAACGAGCAGACGGCATCACTTCCTCGTGCGATTATGTCCCCCAACAACTCTTCTTGTACTTCGTCTCGGGCTGTGTCCATAGTTTCTACAAATATTTACAACATGGCAATTATTATTCGAACATGACAGATGGATATATTAGTGGCAAACGTAGAACTAATATTAATTAGTGGCCTCGACGCTGCTTCTCTAGGGTTTGGGGTGGCCTCGACAACGCTTCAAGGATAAAAAAAGAAGAGGAAGAAGAAGAAAAAAAGAGGAGAAGAAAGAATAGAGGAGTTCTTCCTCTCTTTTTTATCGGGAACGAGGGTCGTCGAGGGTCACCGAGCGGTAGAGGAAACCCTAAATAGCAAGTATCGTGGGTGTGAGATACATGTGGTCGTCGGTGTCGGACACTACATCGACGTCCCACAAGTGACGTGTGCGGACGCACGCGTCACTTGTGGGACGTGGATGTAGTGTCCGACACCGACGGCCACATGTATCTCACACCCACGATACTTGCTATTTAGGGTATATATATCGACCCCCCCCCCTCGTGTTGAAGTTATCGGGAGGTGGTATATATATCGACCCCCCCCCCCCTCGTGTTGAAGTTATCGGGAGGGGGTATATCGACCGCCCCCCCTCGTGTTGAAGTTATCGGGAGGGGGTATATCGACCCCCCTCGTGTTGAAGTTATCGGGAGGGGTATATCGACGATGACAGACCCGATAAAACATAAGAATACGAAGAAGAAATAAAAAGAGGAGAAGAAGAAGAAGAAATGAATAGAGGAGAAGATCGAAAAAAAGAAGAAAAAAAGAGGAGAAGAAGAAAAAATAGAAAAATAAATTTTTCTATTTTTTTTCTTCTTCTCCACTATTCCTTTCTTCTTCTCCTCTTCCATTTCTTCCTCTCCTCTTGTTTGCGTCTTCCTTTTCTTCCTCTCCTCTTCTTCTCCTTTTTCCTCTTCTTATTTTCCTTTTTTACTCTCCTAAATATATAAAAATTTTCTAGAAATGAAACTAACCTAAAATGTACTAAATCAGAGAACATATATAGATAATCCTTTTCTAAATATTTAAATCTAACTTTTGCATATATGAACATATATACACAGAGAACATACAAACATATACACATTTTTATAAAAAAGCAAAATACAAAATACAAACATATATATGAAAAAAAATCTGAAAAGAAGCAATATACACAATATATATACTGACATATATACATAATATACACAAAGAAGAAATATACACAATATACACAAGCATATAATATATGAAAACAACAGGGGGGCCAGACCAACGGAGGGGCAGGGCGACGGTGACGGGCGGGCCGGGCGACAGTGACGGGCGGGGCGGGGCGACGGCGACGGGCGGGGCAGGGGCGGGGCGACGGGCGGGGCGGGGCGACGGCGACGGGCGGGGCAGGACGACGACGACGGGCGGGCCGGGGCGCGCGACGCGCGTCGGGGCAGGGCGGCGAGCGGCAAGCGGCGTCGGGCGAGGGCACGGCCGGCGGCGAGGCACGGGCGAGGGCAAGGCCGGCGGCGAGGCACGGGCGACGGCAACGGCGCGGTCGGGGGCGACTGCAGGGGCGGCGGACGGCGTCGGGGCAGCCTGACGGCGTCGTCGGGGGCAAATGGTCGATGAGAAACTGAAATTTTCACAAGTCCTGGTTATATACCAAGAGCATTGGTCCCAGTTCGTGGCACCAACCGGAACCAATGCCACCTTTAGTCCCGGTTGGTGCCACCAACCGAGACCAAAGGCCTCTTTTCAGCAGCCCAAAGGGCGGGAAGCGGCGGCCTTTGGTCCCGGTTGGTGGCACCAACCGGGACTAAAGGGGGGTGTCGGTGTCAAAACCGGCGGATCTCGGGTAGGGGGTCCCGAACTGTGCGTCTAGGCCGGATGGTAACAGGAGGCAGGGAACACGATGTTTTACCCAGGTTCGCCGGTTTTGACACCGACATTGGTGCTTTCATTGAGAGTTCCTCTGTGTCGTCGCCGTTAGGTCCGATGGCTCCTTTGATCATCAACAACAATGCGGTCCAGGGTGAGACTTTTCTCCCCGGACAGATCTTTGTCTTCGGCGGCTTCGCTCTGCGGGCCAATTCTCTTGGCCACTTGGAGCAGATCGAGAGCTACGCCCCTGGCCATCAAGTCAGGTTTGGAAGCTTAAACTACACGGCTGACATCCGCGGAGACTTGATCTTCGATGGGTTCGAGCCACGGCCAAGCGCGCCGCACTATCTCGAGGGGCATGATCTAGCTCCGCCTCCGGGTAGTGTCCTGGAGGCCGCACACGCATCGGTCCCGACCTCTAACTCGGAGCCCATTGCGCCAATGGAGGACGAGCGGTTGGACGCCACCTCAGGGGCTGCGATCTTAAAGGCGATCAAGCCGAACGCTAGCCCCGCACTCTGCATGATCCGTGACTCCGAGGATCCGGACTCCTCCCTGGACTCCGAACCCCCCGCGCCCCTGCCAATCGAATCCGATTGGGCGCCGACAATGGAGTTCACCGCCGCAGACATCTTTCAGCACTCGCCTTTTGGCGTCATCCTGAATTCTCTTAAGTCTCTCTCTTTATCAGGAGAGCCCTGGCCGGATTACGGTCAGCCAGGATGGGATACGGATGAAGAAGAAATTCAAAGCCCACCCACCACCCACTTCGTAGCCACTGTCGACGATTTAACCGACATGCTTGACTTCGGCTCCGATGACATCGACGGTATGGACGACGATGTAGGAGACGAACAGGAACCAGCACCTATAGGGCGCTGGAAGGCCACCTCGTCATATGACATATATATGGTGGATACTCCAAAAGATGGAGATGGCGATGGAACAGTGGGGGAGGACACCCCCAAGAAACAGCCAAAGCGCCGGCGTCAGCGGCGCCGCTCTAAATCCCACCAAACCAAAAACGGTGATTCCGGCACGGGAGATAATACTACCCCGGACAGCGCCGAAGAACACCCACCTCAGCAAGATTTGGCACAGGAAGATGGAGAAGCCAGCCCTCATGAGAGAGCGGCAGACCAAGAGGTTGAGGATGATAACTATATGCCTCCCTCCGAAGACGAGGCAAGCCTCGATGACGATGAATTCGTCATACCATCAAACCCCGCCGAACAAGAGCGTTTTAGACACAGGCTTTTAGCCACGGCAAGCAGCCTCAAGAAAAAGCAGCAGCAGCTTAGAGCTGCCCAAGATTTGCTAGCTGACAGATGGACTGAAGTCCTTGCGGCCGAAGAGTATGAACTCAAACGCCCCTCCAAGAGTTACCCAAAGTGCAGGCCGCTACCCCGATCAGAGGAGGAAGCACCTACATCACCAGCACATGACATGGCAGACTGGCCACCTCGCGGCCGCGACAGAGAGGTCTCTCGACCCTCCACCCAAGCCATGCCCCGACGCCACTCAACTAAGGCACGGGAAAATGCGCCAGACCTGCGAGAAGTACTGGAGGACAAGGCAAGACAAACAAGATCGATCTATGGATCACGCAGGCGCCCTACGGCACGTGACAATGATCCTTACTCCGGATACAACAAATCCGGCCGGGCCAAACACAACAGACATAGCTCTTCCGAGCTACGCCGTGATATAGCCCAGTACAGAGGTGCCGCACACCCGCTATGCTTCACGAATGAAGTAATGGAGCATAAAATCCCAGAGGGTTTCAAACCCGTAAACATCGAATCATACGATGGCACAACAGATCCGGCGGTATGGATCGAGGATTATCTCCTTCACATCCACATGGCATGCGGCGATGATCTACATGCCATCAAATACCTCCCGCTCAAACTTAAAGGACCGGCCCGGCATTGGCTTAACAGCTTGCCAGCAGACTCAATCGGTTCTTGGGAGGACCTGGAAGCCGCATTCCTCGACAACTTCCAGGGCACTTACGTGCAACCTCCGGATGCCGACGACTTAAGCCACATAATTCAGCAGCCAGAGGAATCAGCCAGACAATTCTGGACACGGTTCCTAACAAAGAAAAACCAGATAGTCGACTGTCCAGATGCAGAGGTCCTAGCAGCCTTCAAGCATAACATCCGCGACGAGTGGCTTGCCCGGCACCTGGGACAGGAAAAGCCGAAGTCCATGGCAGCCCTCACGACACTCATGACCCGCTTTTGCGCGGGTGAAGACAGCTGGCTAGCTCGCAGTAACAACTTATCAAAGAACCCTGGTTATTCGGATACCAAGGACAAAAGTGGCAGGACACGTCGGAACAAACAAAAACGTCGCGTTAACAGTGACAGCAATGAAGACACGGCAGTCAATGCCGGATTCAGAGGCTATAAATCCGGTCAGTGGAAAAAGCCATTCAAAAAGAATACTCAGGGCCCGTCCAGTTTGGACCGAATACTCGATCGCTTGTGCCAGATACATGGCACCCCCGAAAAGCCAGCCAATCACACTAATAGGGATTGTTGGGTGTTCAAGCAGGCAGGCAAGTTAAGAGCCGAAAACAATAAGGGGATGCACAGCGATGACGAGGAGCCCAAGCCGCCAAACAACAATGGACAGAAGGACTTTCCCCCACAAGTGCGGACGGTGAACATGATATACGCAACCCACATTCCCAAGCGGGAGCGGAAGCGTGTGCTACGGGACGTATACGCGATGGAGCCAGTCGCCCCAAAGTTCAACCCATGGTCCTCCTGCCCGATCACTTTTGATCGGAGGGACCATCCCACTAGCATCCGTCATGGCGGCTTCGCCGCATTGGTTCTTGACCCAATCATCGACGGATTTCACCTCACAAGAGTCCTCATGGACCGCGACAGTAGCCTAAACCTGCTTTATCAGGACACAGTGCGGAAAATGGGCATAGACCCCTCAAGGATCAAACCCACAAGAACGACCTTTAAAGGCGTCATACCAGGTGTAGAAGCCAACTGTACAGGCTCAGTAACACTTGACGTGGTCTTCGGATCCCCGGATAATTTCTGAAGCGAAGAGTTAATCTTCGATATAGTCCCGTTTCGCAGTGGCTATCACGCCCTGCTCGGACGAACTGCATTCGTAAAATTCAATGCCATGCCGCACTACGCATATCTCAAACTCAAGATGCCAGGCCCTCGAGGAGTAATCACGGTCAACGGAAACACTGAACGCTCCCTCCGTACGGAGGAGCATACGGCGGCTCTCGCAGCGGAGGTACAAAGTAGCCTTCTTCGGCAGTTCTCCAGTCCGGCCATTAAAAAGCCAGACACTGCCAAGCGCGCCCGGAGTAACCTACAGCAAGACCGCCTGGCACACTCCGAGCAAGCGTAGCAATGCGGCCCCAACCCCAGCCTTCGCGACCTAGCAAAACTAGTACCTCGCGTACATAACTACGCCCTTGAAATACCATGGGCACAGGGGAAGGGGCACAATAACGGCATGCCCAAAATACGGCTTAAAACGTACTAGGGGCTGCCGAATTCTTTTTTCAACTTTTTCTAACTTGCAGGACTCCATACTTCGGACGACCTATTCGGCAATTCAACTGCCGCACAAACGACGCAAGATCCAGGAGGCAGACAAGCCATGCCGCATTATGGAACTCCCAGGTGGTCTCTGTTACGAGCGGTATACCTGTTTTGAATACAACTCCGCGGCCTGCCCCTGGTCAGGACATACTAAATAGTCCAATATCTTTTTTCTTATCGCACCACTTGTATCGTTCGGCTTTGATAAATAGCCTCTTTATAAACAATGCATAGCTTTCTGCCTATTTTTTGCGTTATCATCTTTTCATATATATGTTTATGACATGTTGCACCCTTACACTGTGGTACGGCAAAATACGCCAGGGGCTTTAGTACCCATTAATATGACGTGAGAAGTCCGTACACTTTCACAAGTGCAGCACCCCGAACTTATACCACTATATGCATCGGCTCCGAATCATGATTTGGGTCAATAGTTGGGTTTGTCCGGCTCCTATGTTTTGGTACCTTACGTTCCGCTATATCGGGTAAGGTAGCACTAGGAGAACCACTGCGATTGTGCCCCGGTTGAGATGGGTTAAGCACCTCAGTGGATAAAGCTAAAACTGACTGTCATGATGAGGCGAGAGACCGGTCGTTGTTCGAGAGGTTTTTCGAGTCCCTAAAGGCTTATGCCGCTTCGAGCGAGGAGCTGGATAACCCCAGCCAAGGCGTGGATAGCGCCCCGAACTCGGTCCTCCGAACTAGGGGCTTCGCCGAAATTTAAAATTATAAAGTTCTATGGCTAAGTGAGAGTGTTCAAGCATTATAGTCTGATTGCCTGGTTCGTCGTGCTGAGCGCCTCCCTTGAAGGACCCAACCATGGGAAAAAGAGCGCCCAGGATTATCACCGAACACCCCAGCACTAGTGGCATGGGGGCAGAAGCCGACGACTGGCCATCTCTCAATTTTTGATAAACGGCCGCACAGAAAATAATATTTTAAATTCAATAAGCATTGCTTAGCGCATATGAACAAGTTTTCAGTGCACAGGATAAACACGAGCGAATTCATTCAAAAATTACATCCTTGGTGCACTCATCTGCCACAAGGCGGGCACCTGCAAGAACATCCTTATAGTAGTTCTCCGGCTTGCGATGCTCCTTCCCCGGCGGCGGCCCGTCCGTCACAAGCTTCTCACCGTCCAGCTTACCCCAGTGCACCTTTACACGGGCAAGGGCCCTACGGGCACCTTCGATGCAGGCGGAGCGCTTGATGACCTCGAACCTTGGACAGGCCTCCACCAGCTGTCGCACTAGCCCGAAGTAGCTCCCAGGCAAGGCCTCTCCGGGCCACAGCCGAACTAAGAAGCCCTTCATGGCCTGTTCGGCCGCCTTGTGGAGTTCGACCAGCTATTTCAGCTGGTCGCTCAAGGGCACAGGGTGTCCGGCCTCAGCATACTGAGACCAAAATACCTTCTCCGTCGAGCTGCCCTCTTCAGCTCGGTAGAATGCGGCGGCATCGGACACGCTGTGGGGAAGATCTGCGAAGGCCCCTGGAGAACTCCGGATTCGGGTAAGTAACAAGTAGTTTACTTATATGTTTCTGCTTTGCATAAAGAATGCCTTACCCGCTGCTATCTTCTTCATATCCTCCAACTCTCGGAGAGCCTTCTGGGCTTCGGCCTTGGCAGACTTGGCAGTCTCAAGGGCCGTCGCGAGCTCGGACGCTTGGGTCTTTGACTCAAGCTCCAAACTCTCATGTTTATTCATGAGAGCCTGAAGCTCTTGCTGCACCTCGCCGACCTGAGACCCAAGTTTCTCTCGCTTGGTGCGCTCCGCGGCCGTTTTCTTTTCGGCCTCGGACAATGCCTGCTTGAGGGTCGCCACCTCAGTCGTGGCCCCTACAATAAGCAGTACAATCCTGTTATTTTTTGCAATCACTCCTCTCTATAGGCATCTTTTTATAAGGTATTTCTTACCTTCTTTCTCCTCGAGCTGCTGCTTGGCACGGCCGAGTTCTTGCTCGGACCGCTCGAGTCCCTGTTTAGGGTATCCACCTCCGCAGTCAGTGCGGCGGTGGCTAGCAGCGAAGCCTGCATACGCATATTGACTTCTTTATTAGACTCCTGTGAAATGCCATAGATCCTCTATTCAGCTTTTCTTTCCGAACGCCAAACAGAGCATCAGGGGCTACTGTCTATGCGGTAATATTTTTACATATTTTTACTTACCTCGAAGCCTGTTAGGAAGCCAGCGCAAGCTTCATTCAGCCCGCTCTTGGCGGACTGAACCTTCCGGATCACCGTACTCATAATAGTACGGTGTTCCTCGTCGATGGAGGCACCTTTAAGCACCTCCAGCAGATTGTCTGGCGCCTCCGGTTGGACGGAGGCTGCCGGCTCAGAAGGCTTGCTCCTCTTGGAAGGAGTTCGCCTGCCGCGGTCCAGAATCGTTGACGATTCCGGCATGGTGTCTGGCTTAAGGCCGGACTTGGAGCCCTGGGGGGGGGGGTCTTGTCCCCTTCACTCCTGGGGTCCGGGAGGTCGCCTTGCGGCTCCTCCAGGACCACCTCCTCCTGCCCTGGAGCTCGGTGCGATGCCACTTCGGCGTCATCCGCGGTGCGGGGGGAGACAGCGGGTGGAACAGAGTTCACGTCCGATGAATCCAGGGAGCCGCTCGACGACTCGTCGAGTGCGGCCCGGGGCGGGCTGCATGATTACATTCGACATTAGGGGAAGCTGTCCAACAAAAGGAATATCATGAGTTACTCTCGTATCTGAACACTTACGATTTCGCCGGACGCTTGGCCCTGTCCGGCCATTCCACTTCGCCCTCTTCGGCGTGAGAGGCGTAGTCCGGTGGAGGGGTCTTCCTTTTTCTAGACCCCTCGGCCTCCCCCGTTGGGGCGACCTTCCTCTTCTCTCCTCCCTCCATTGGAGAGGGAGAGTCTTCTTCTTCCTCCTCCTCGTTCTCGCGGGAGGAGGGCGCCTCGGACTCGTCAGATGACGAGTCCGACACCACCGCGTTGCGGGCACTCTTTCGAGTCCCCGTGGTCTTCTTCTTCTTGACCTTCTTCTCCGGCACCACATAAGGCGCCGGGGCCAGCAGCTTCACCAGTAAAGCTGGGGCTGGATCTTCAGGCAGCGGAGCCGGACAGTTAATCGGCTCGGCTATCACCCGCCAAGCCTGTCAGAGGAAAGGGAGTTTAGATCCCGCATAGTGTCAAACTATGAAAAAAGGGCTTAACATCCTGTGAAGGGTGTAGATGGCATACCTTGCTAGCGTGACGCTGCGAGCTGTATTCGCGGTCCTCGGAAGCGGATGCGGGAGCCTCGGCGCCCTTGAATAGCACCCTCCAGGCGTCTTCATACGTCGTGTCGAAGAGCCTGTTGAGAGTTTGGTGCTGCGCCGGGTCGAACTCCCACAGATTAAAATCCCGTTGTTGGCACGGGAGGATCCGGCGGACGAGCATAACCTGGATTATATTAACAAGCCGGACTGGCTTGTTCACGAGGGACTGGATGCATGTTTTCAATCCGGTCACCTCTTTTTCGCCACCCCACGACAGGCCCGTCTCTTTCCAGGACATAAGCCGCGTGGGGGGTCTGGATCGGAACTCAGGGGCTGCGGTCCATTCCGGATCGTGTGGCTCGGTGATATAAAACCACCCGTCTTGCCATCCCTTTAGGGTCTCCACGAAAGAGCCCTCGAACCATAGGACATTGGCCATCTTGCCCGCCATAGCGCCTCCGCACTCCGCCTGGCTGCCACGCACCACCTTGGGCTTGACGTTGAAGGTCTTGAGCCAGAGGCCGAAATGGGGGCGGACACGGAGAAAGGCCTCGCACACGACGATAAACGCCGAGATGTTGAGGATGAAGTTTGGAGCCAGATCGTGGAAATCCAGGCCGTAGTAGAACATGAGCCCCCGGACAAATGGGTGGAGTGGAAAACCTAGTCCGCGGAGGAAGTGGTGGAGAAACACGACCCTCTCATGGGTCCTTGGGGTGGGGATAAGCTGCCCCTCTTCGAGAAGCCGGTGTGCGATGTCCTTGTACAGGTATCTGGCCTTCCTTAGCTTTTTTACTTTACCCTCCGTAGCGGAGGAGACCATCCATTTGCCTCCCGCTCCGGACATTGCTGGAGAAGGTTGAGGTGGGATGTGCGGGCTTGGGCGCTAGAGCTCGGGTGCGTGAGGGATGGATAGGCAAGGGAGGGAGAAGGCGTAGGTAAAAAGGGTGGATCCTTATCCCCTTATATAGGCGGATGCGGTTATGCGTCCCCACCTACCTAATAAAACTCACTTGCCTCCCGAGCGCCGTGATAAATGGCACGGTTGGGTTACCCATGTCCGTATTGATGAGAATCCCGTAAAAGGGGTACACGATCTCTGTTTTGACAAGACGTGCCAAGGGAACCGCCTCGCAAAACGTGCTAAGGAGGAAAAGTAAAAACGATTCGAGTAAAGGGCTTGGTTGTGGTGTGATGGCGCACTGCAGAATACGTCAACAGATTTGATTCGTGTTAATATTATTCTCTATATGGCAATATGTGGAAGCTTATTTTACAGAGCCGGACACTACTCTTGGTGTTTACAATCTTCTATGAAGGACTTGGAGGAGGAACCCGCCTTGCAATGCCGAAGACAATTTGCGCGCCGGACTCGTCGTCATTGAAGCCTGGTTCAGGGGCTACTGAGGGAGTCCTGGATTAGGGGGTGTTCGGGTAGCCGGACTATACCTTCAGCCGGACTCCTGGACTATGAAGATACAAGATTGAAGACTTCGTCCCGTGTCCGGATGGGACTTTCCTTGGTGTGGAAGGAAAGCTTGGCGATGCGGATATTCAAGATCTCCTATCATTGTAACCGACTCTATGTAACCCTAACCCTATCCGGTGTCTATATAAACCGGAGGGTTTTAGTCCGTAGGACAACTTCATCAACTCCATAGACAACAATCATACCATAGGCTAGCTTCTAGGGTTTAGACTCCTTGATCTCGTGGTAGATCTACTCTTGTACTACCCATATCATCAATATTAATCAAGCAGGACATAGGGTTTTACCTCCATCAAGAGGGCCCGAACCTGGGTAAAACATCGTGTTCCCTGCCTCCTGTTACCATCCAGCCTAGACGCACAGTTCGGGACCCCCTACCCGAGATCCGCCGGTTTTGACACCGACAGGGGGCTTTGGTCACGGTTTGTGCCACGAACCGTGACCAATGCCCCCTTTAGACCCGGTTGGTGCCATCAACCGGGACCAAAGGCCTGCGCCTACCAAAGCCGTGGTGCGGTGGGATGTTTAGTCCCACCTCGCTAGCTGAGGAGCGGCGGCACCTGTTTATAACCGCTGCCCCGTCCTCTCCATTGAACTCCTCAGAACTGCAGGCCTTTGGGCCTAATCTCACACCGCTATGCCTGTGGGCCTGCTGGGCCTTCTGCGGGCCTGAATCCTGGCCCATGGATGGGCTTCTAGTCGTATTCAGGCCGTGGTGGCTCAGTAGGTGGCATTTTTTTTACTATTTGTTTTTTCATTTCTACTTAGAACTAAATACTTATAGTTTTTTAGTGATTTTTTTTCTTTTAGGTCACAAAAATTATAAACTTTCTGTCAGTGCCATTAGTTTTAAAATTTGAATAGTTTAAATTTGAATTTTTTTAAAATTTATGTGAATCACTAGTTTATGAATAACTTTACTATAAAAATTGATTTTTGAGTCATTCTTTTTCCTGCTATTTAATATTACTGTGTTTTATCATTATACTCAATTTGGTAATTTTAGTTAGTCATAACAAATATTATAGGCATTATTTTTTCTTTTTTGCTATTTATTTTTTCATTTCTACTTAGAACAAAATACTTATAGTTTTTTAATGATTTCTTTTTTATTTTAGGTCACAAAAATTATAAACTTTCTGCATTATTTATTTTCTTTTGTTTTTTGCTTTATTTTTTAATTCTTTTTTCTTTTAGTTTAAAAAAATTATAAACTTTCTATTAGTGCCATTAGTTTTCAAATTTGAAAACACTTTTTTAGTTTTTTTGTTTTCGTTGTTGCTTTATTTATTTTATTTTGTTTCTACTTACAACAAAATGCTTATTGTTGCTATTTTTATTTTTTTCAGTTTTTTTGTTTTGTTTTCTGTATTATTTATTTTCTTTAGTTTTTTGCTTTATTTTTTAATTCTTTTTTCTTTTAGGTCAGCAAAATTATAAACTTTCTGTTAGTGCCATTAGTTTTCAAATTGGAATAGTTAAAATTTGAATTCTTTGAAATTTGTGTGAATCACAAGTTTGTGATTAACTTTACTAAAAAAATGAACATAGATGCACCTATAGAGAAAATTCGACCTAAATTCATAGTTTTCAAAAGAACTCTGAAAAAGTTGGCATAGCATACTCGTGTGTTACAAAGTTGGCATGGTATCATCATAATAGTTGCGGGAGAAAGTCTTCACTTTTTTTTCGCTTGTGTCATTTGCTTATTGCGCCGTAACCATGGATAATCTTCATCGTTTATCAGGATGCTTGGGTCAGCCTTGACATTGAAGGGAGGAATTTCATGAAACTTTTCATAATCTTCAGACATGTCTGTCTTGCCCTCCACTCTCAGGATATCCCTTTTTCCTGAAAGAACTATGTGGCGCTTTGGCTCATCGTATGATGTATTCGCTTCCTTATCTTTTCTTTTTCTCGGTTTGGTAGACATGTCCTTCACATAGATAACCTGTGCCACATCATTGGCTAGGTCGAACGGTTCATCAGTGTACCCAAGATTTTTCAGATCCACTATTGTCATTCCGTACTATGGGTCTACCTGTACCCCGCGGCCTGACAGATTGACCCATTTGCACTTAAACAAAGGGACCTTAAAATCATGTCCGTAGTCAAGTTCCCATATGTCCACTATGTAACCATAATATGTGTCCTTTCTGCTCTCGGTTGCTGCATCAAAGCGGACACCGCTGTTTTGGTTGGTGTTCTTTTGATCTTGGGTGATTGTGTAAAATGTATTCCCATTTATCTCGTATCCTTTGTAAGTCAATACAGTCAAAGATGGTCCCCTGGACAACAAGTACATCTCATCACAAACAGTGTTGTCACCTCTGAGACGTGTTTCCAACCAACTGCTGAAAGTCCTGATGTGTTCAAATGTAATCCAGTCGTCGCACTGCTCCGGGTGTTTGGAGCGCAGACTGTTCTTGTGTTCATCGACATACGGGGTCACCAAGGTAGAGTTCTTTAGAACTGTGTAGTGTGCTTGAGACCAAGAATAACCGTCCCTACATATTATTGAGTCACTTCCAAGAGTGCCTTTTCCAGTCAGTCTCCCCTCATACCGCGATTTACGGAGACCTATCTTCTTAAGGCCAGGAATGAAGTCAACGCAAAACCCGATAACATCCTCTATTTGGTGGCCCATGGAGATGCTTCCTTCTGGCCTAGCGCGGTTACGGAGATATTTCTTTAGGACTCCCATGAACCTCTCAAAGGGGAACATATTGTGTAGAAATACGGGCCCCAGGATGACAATCTCGTCGACTAGATGAACTAGGGCGTGCGTCATGATATTGAAGAAGGATGGTGGGAACACCAGCTCGAAACTGACAAGACATTGCGCCACATCACTCCTTAGCCTTGGTACGATTTCTGGATCGATCACCTTCTGAGAGATTGCATTGAAGAATGCACATAGCTTCACAATGGCTAATCAGACGTTTTCCGGTAGAAGCCCCCTCAATGCAACCAGAAGCAGTTGCGTCATAATCACGTGGCAGTCATGAGACTTTAGGTTCTGAAACTTTTCTCTGGCATATTTATTATTCCCTTTATATTCAACAAGAAGCCAGTCGTGACCTTCATACTGAGCAGGCATTCAAAGAAGATTTCTTTCTCTTCTTTTGTAAGAGCGTAGCTGGCAGGACCTTTATACTGCTTCCGAGGCATGCCGTCTTTTTCGTCCAAACGTTGCAGGTCCTCCCGTGCCTCAGGTGTATCTTTTGTCTTCCCATACACGCCCAAGAAGCCTAGCAGGTTCACGCAAAGGTTCTTCGTCACGTGCATCGCGTCGATTGAAGAGCGGACCTCTAGGTCTTTCCAGTAGGGTAGGTCCCAAAATATAGATTTCTTCTTCCACATGGGTGCGTGTCCCTCAGCGTCATTCGGGACAGCTAGTCCGCCGGGACCCTTTCCAAAGATTACGTGTAAATCATTGACCATAGCAAGTACGTGATCACCGGTATGCATGGTGGGCTTCTTCCGGTGATCTGCCTCGCCTTTGAAATGCTTGGCTTTCTTTCAACATTGATGGTTGGTCGGAAGAAATCGACGATGGCCCAGGTACACATTCTTCCTGCATTTGTCCAGCTATATACTTTCAGTGTCATCTAAACAGTGCGTGCATGCGTGGTATCCTTTGTTTGTCTGTCCTGAAAGGTTACTGAGAGCGGGCCAATCGTTGATGGTCACGAACAACAATGCCTTTAGGTTAAATTCCTCATGTCTGTGCTCATCCCACGTACGTACACCATTTCCATTCCATAGCTGTAAAAGGTCTTCAACTAATGGCCTTAGGTACACATCAATGTCGTTGTCGGGTTGCTTAGGGCCTTGGATGAGAACTGGCATCATAATGAACTTCCGCTTCATGCACATCCAAGGAGGAAGGTTATACATACATAGAGTCACGGGCCAGGTGTTGTGATTGCTACTCTGCTCCCCGAAAGGATTAATGCCATCCGCGCTTAAAGCAAACCATACATTCCTTGGGTCCTTTGCAAACTCATCCCAATACTTTCTCTCAATTTTTCTCCACTGCGACCCGTCAGCGGGTGCTCTCAAGTTCCCGTCTTTCTTCCAGTCCTCACTGTGCCATCGCATCAACTTGCCATGCTCTTCGTTTCTGAACAGACGTTTCAACCGTGGTATTATAGGAGCATACCACATCACCTTCGCAGGAACCCTCTTCTTGGGGGGCTCGCCGTCAACATCACCAGGGTCATCTCGTATGATCTTATACCGCAATGCACCGCATACCGGGCATGCGTTTAGATCCTTGTATGCACCGCGGTAGAGGATGCAGTCATTAGGGCATGCATGTATCTTCTCCACCTCCATTCCTAGAGGGCATACGACCTTCTTTGCTGCGTATGTACTATCGGACAATTCGTTATCCTTTGGAAACTTCTTCTTCAATATTTTCAGTAGCTTCTCAAATCCTTTGTCAGCCACATCATTCTCTGCCTTCCACTCCAGCAATTCCAGTACGGTACCGAGCTTTGTGTTGCCATCTTCGCAATTGGGGTACAACCCTTTTTTGTGATCCTCTAACATGCGATCGAACTTCAGCTTCTCCTTTTGACTTTCGCATTGCGTCCTTGCATCGACAATGACCCGGCGAAGATCATCATCATCGGGCATATCGTCTGGTTCCTCTTGATCTTCAGCAGCCTCACCCGTTGCAGCATCATTGGGCACATCGTCTGGTTCCTCTTGATCTTCACCAGCTCCCCCCGTTGCAGCATCACCGTATTCAGGGGGCACATAGTTGTCATCGTACTCTTCTTCTTCATCGTCTTCCATCATAACCCCTATTTCTCCGTGCCTCGTCCAAACATTATAGTGTGGCATGAAACCCTTGTAAAGCAGGTGGGAGTGAAGGATTTTCCGGTTAGAGTAAGACCTCGTATTCCCACATTCAGTGCATGGACAACACATAAAACCATTCTGCTTGTTTGCCTCAGCCGCATCGAGAAACTCATGCACGCCCTTAATGTACTCGGAGGTGTGTCTGTCACCGTACATCCATTGTCGGTTCATCTGCGTGCATTATATATAATTAAGTGTGCAAATTAATAGAAGTTCATCATCACATTAAAACCAAAGTACAGACGTAGTTCTCATCTAACAACATATAGCTCTCCAGAGCATTTAATTAATTAAACCATACATTGAAACTATCTAAAACATTTCAATGCGAAAACAAATGCGATCATAATCGCAACCCAGGTAACAATTGATCCAACGGCATAATGATACCAAGCCTCGGTATGAATGGCATATTTTCTAATCTTTCTAATCTTCAAGCGCATTGCATCCATCTTGATCTTGTGATCATCGACGACATCCGCAACATGCAACTCCAATATCATCTTCTCCTCCTCAATTTTTTTTTCGTTCAACAAATTGTTTTCTTCTTCAATTAAATTTAACCTCTCGACAATAGGGTCGGTTGGCATTTCCGATTCACATACATCCTACATAAATAAAATCTATGTCACGTTGGTCGGCATAATTTTCATAAACAATAAATGAACCAATAGTTATAAAGATAATATATATACCGCATCCGAATCATAGACAGGACGAGGGCCGACGGGGCGGATACCAAAACCATCGCACTATATAAGATGCAATAATAAAAGTAAGAAAATAATACAAGTATCTATGTAAACATACAAGTAAGAATATTTTTCCTTTTCAGAAAGAAGATAAGAACAAGAGGTTCATCACGGTGGTGCCGGCGATGAGCTCGGCGCGGGTGATCGACGACGGTGAAGACTGGGCGTGACGGACCGCTAAACCTAGATAAATATTGAGGAAAATGGAGTTTGGAGGTCGAGCTTGGAGAGGAGAAAGCTTAAGTAGTGTGGCTCGGTCATTCCATCGAACACCTTGTGTGCATAGGAGGTGAGCTAGAGCACCACCAAGCCCTCTCCCCCTCGACCAGAAAAAAACAGAGCAGTGTGCTCTGCTCTTACGCGAGGGGGTATATATAGGCACCTCATTGGTCCCGGTTGGTGGCATGAACCGGGATTAAAGGGGAGCCTTTGGTCCCGGTTCAAGCCACCAACCGGGACCAATGGTGGTGGGCCAGAAGCGAGGCTCATTGGTCCCGGTTCGTCCCACCAAGCGGGACCAAAAGGTCCAGATGAACCGGGACCAATGGCCCACGTGGCCCGGCCGGCCCCCTTGGCTCACGAATTGGGTCCAATGCCCCCATTGGTCCCGGTTCTGGACTGAACCGGGACTAATGTGCTGACCCGGCCTGGACCGTTGCCCCCTTTTCTACTAGTGACGTTTCGGACTTGGGACAATGACAGAAAGTGGTTAAACAGCAACACTAACACAAAAGCATGCACACACGTTCATGTGAACTCCAAATGAAATTGATAGAATGGAGCAAGTAGCATACTGCCATATAAAGTTTACGTACAACTAACCATTTATATACTACTTGAAGATGACCTCAAGTACTAATTATAATCAGTACAAGTTTCATTGCATGACAGGTATATGTTTGTGATTCTGCTTATGTCAAACTGAAAGCAATACTACAGGGTCCGGCCGGAGCAAAGTACAGAATATACTTCTAGAAGTAATAGGCTAGATAGCTACAGAGTATCTGTTCCGGAATCTGAAAATGTTCTCTTGGCTTCATGTCTGAGCCAACAGAAATGCTACAGTTGTCACATGAGATTTTCGGCCTTTGCATTTCAGATAAATAGTCTCTGTCGAATGATTTTTCGCAGGTTGAAATTTTATTCTCGGCCGTATATGCACGGAAAGAAAATGAACAGAAGGCATTTATTTGTGTGTGTGTGTGTGTGTGTGTGTGTGTGTGTGTGTGTGTGTGTGTGTGTGTGTGTGTGTGTGTGTGTGTGTGTGTGTGTGTGTGTGTGTGTGTGTGTGTGTGTGTAGAAAAACAGAGCAAAAGCAATCCTTTCCTGATCATTGTTTGACCAATTATTTTCTATTATTTTGTCACCTCATTACCACTACATGATATGAATATAAGGTTCATTTGTCCACATGAGCTGTTGATTATTCACTTCAAACAGTGACCTAGTGCAAAGCAACATAGAGCATTTTCTATGTGGATAACCATGCCGATGCAATGACATGAAACAAGATTCACCAAACCAGCTATTGCCTTTTGGTCAAGTTTTCTTTCAAGCTTCACCAAACCAGCTATCATGCAGCATTGCTTGTAGCGATGATGGTTCAGTTCATCACTCCATGACACTAACAGTGTGATTTAAGAAGTAGCCACGGACAGGGACTCCCTAGCTAGCTATGTAGCTCCATCACTCCATGAGGCTATCTTAGAATTCAAGGGCGTAGTGGTAGGCTTTGCAAATTTAGGTGCGTGTGGCCAGGGGTAATATGCATGCAGCTACTGAAACTGTGCAGCAGATTTGGGAGTTGATCTGTGGAATGTTAGTGGCAATGACATGTACTAGTTTTGCTCATCTCAAAGAAAAAGGCAGCTACAGAGCTACTAGTAGGGACAAGGACATAAAGTGGTTTTTTTTTCAAGAATGACGGGGGGCGAAGCCCCACCGTTTGTTATATTACCCGAAACGACGTGGCCGTCATACAGTGTTTTTCATCAAGGAGATAAAAAACAACAAAGTAAAGAGGAGAAAAAGAAAAGTACAAAAGAAGGGGGGAAGATGAGAGAGGCTAACTAGGAGGTCGATAGCAGGAAGGAGCGGAACAGCCGGAGCCGCTCGCGAGGACCACTGTCGTAGCGCTGGCCCCAGAGCATAGTGTCGTCAGCCGCACGACGGATAACTTCGGCAGCCCCACAAGTGACGGAGTTGAACACCACATCGTTTCGCGCCTTCCACACATGCCAAAGGAGGATAAAGAGGCCATCCTTCCATGCATCAGCCTCCAGAGGCGCCTGAGGCTGCGAGGAAGTGATGTCCTCCACAGAGAGGAAAGGCCCCAGGCCAAGCGGGGACCAGACCTGGGTAGCACGGCAGCATGCGGTGAACAGGTGGTCGGCCGTCTCGAGGCCTGGACAGGAGGCGCAAGTCGGAGAAGGAGCACAGTTCTTGGCGAACAAATTGACCCGAGTGCTCAGCCGGTTGCCGACAAGCAGGCAGGCAAAGATCTTGATCTTGCTGGGGAGGCGGGACCCCCAAATGTCGACGAAAACCTGATCCACGACGCCATTGGGAGACAGGACCCGGAAGGCAGCCCGCGAGCTGAAGGCAACATCAGCCCCCCAGGCCATGAAGCGATGATCATGCCCGCTCACGAGATGAACCCCAGAGAGGATGTCGCGGACAGCGCGGAGCTGGGTGGCAGCGACCATGGAGAGCCGCGGCTGAAGCGCAAGGCCGTCCACCACGATAGCAGCCACCGAGGCGTTCGGCCGCGACGAGTGAGAGAACAACGCCTCAAAGGTGAAGCAGAGAGCGCCGCCCGGAAGCCAGCGATCCTGCCAGAAAGAAGTGGAGCACCCATCACGGAGCTGCACATGCGTGATGGCCCTGTAGGTGGGAAGGGCAGCCTGCCCAATCGTCTGGAGGAACGACGGGGTTGAGCAGGGGTCCCCCACGTCTCCCTTGAGACTGCGAAGGAACCACCGCTTCCATGGCGGGCACTCCAGTCGGTGAAGAATGTCGACAAAGTGGAGGAGAAGGCACATGTTCTGCCGTCGAAGGTCGCGGACGCCGAAGCCACCCTCCTGCACATCAACACACACCTTGTCCCAAGCAATTAGACAACAAGCCCCGGAGCAGGTATCTTTGCCGGTCCAAAAGAAGGAACGGCGCCTATGATCAATCTGCTCAACCACTCCAGGGGGTAAAAAATAAGAGCACATAAAGTAAGTAGCAATATTATTAAGAACCGCATTGCAGAGAACAAGCCTCCCGCCAGATGAGAGGAGAAGAGCTCGCCACCCGGAAAGGTAGCGATCGAAGGAGCGGATAAGAGGATCATAGGCAGAGATGGGAAGCTTAAGCGGGGAAAGGGGGAGCCCAAGATAAGGCTGGGGGAAGGACGAGATGGGACACCCCAGAATCGAGGCCATCTCGGAAGCCAGATCGGCACCGCAATGCATGGGGACGAATCCTGATTTGTGGAAGTTAATAGCAAGGCCCGTCGCGTGAGCAAAGTCGTCTAGGATGCGTTTAAGGTGAGTGACAGAGCGGATGTTGGCACGATAGAGAATCAGGGTGTCATCAGCATACTGAGGCACCGGGCAGGGGAGGGAAGAGTCAATGGGGTGGCAGAGGCGCCCCTCCTCACTAGCCAAATGGGCCATGCGCTGGAGAACATTGGCGACGATAATAAAGAGGTAAGGGGAGAGGGCATCACCCTGGCGCAGGCCGTTGCGGCAAAGGAACCAATCCCCGGGGATGTTATTAAGGAGAACCGAGGTGTGACCAGTCGAAAGGATGGAGAGAATCCACCCGCACCACCGATCATCGAACCCCCGCACGGACATAATGTTCAACAGACTCGACCAGTTAACTGAGTCAAAGGCTTTGCGAAAGTCGATTTTGAACACCACAGTAGGGACCTTGCGCAAGTGGCATGCGCGAAGAAGATCCGCGGCATAGACGATGTTTTCGGATATGCGCCTGCCGGGGAGGAATCCGGTCTGATTCGGGTCCACAAGAGAGTGGATATGCATCTGGAGACGGGTGCAGAGGGCTCTGGTGATAGCTTTCATGATACAGTTTTGGAGAGAGATAGGCATGAAATCATTAGGGAAACGAGCTGCTTCGGATTTAGGGAGGAGAACCAGGAACGCGCGGTTAATCCTGGAGAGATCAATGGAGCCTTCATAGGAGTCATGAAAAACCTCTAGGACGTCCCCCGAGACGACATCCCAGAAAGTGGTGTAAAAAGATGGCCCGAACCCGTCGGGCCCAGGACTTGAGAGGCGGTTCATGTCAAAAAAGGCATTCCGCACCTCGAGGGCGGTGAAACCGTGAAAGGCGCCGAGAGAGAGTCGGGCAGCGGGACCGAGTCGGGATAGAGCTCGCGGAGAGAGAAGGCCCAAATGCAGGGGGTCGCCGTACCGAGGAACCCTTTGTAGTATTCTCGAAGCGCCAAAGCTTTGTCTGTATGCGAAGAGACCTCCCGACCATCGACGGAGAGGACCGGAATGCAGTTACGACGGAAGCGAGCGGAAGCGGAGGCATGGAAAAACCCGGCGTTTTCATCGCCATCGATGGCATACCGGAACTTGGCACGGATTTTCCAGTAAAGAACTCTCTCCGAGATCGAGGCATTCAGAGCATCGACCGTGGGAGTATGGAGGAGGTTTTCCAACTCGGAGAGGGCACGGTGCTCTTCGAGACGATCGAGGATGTTGATGAGGATGCGATAGTCTTGTTCACGCTGTGCGACCGGCGCAACGCGCTTGGTCCAACGTTTGCAACCAAGGCGGCACTGACGAAGCCTAGCCACAAGGCGGGCCATGGCGTCGGACCTAAAGGTGGACAACCAAGACGAGCGCATGGCAGAGCAGAAAGACGGGTGAAGTGTCCAAGACTTCTTGAACCGGAAAACCCGAGTTTTGGGGGCCGTCGAGGCGATGGACGCAATCAGGGGGACGTGGCCAGAGGTCGAACGGGTGAAGGAAGCAAGCGTAGAAGTGGGATAGGTGGAGTCCCAAGCAACATTGACGAGCACCCGATCCAACCGGGCGAGGACCGGGGACATAAAGTGGTTAACAACAAAACTAGAAACAAATCATCCATGCCCATGTGAACCTCAAATGAAATTTATTTGATGCAAGTAGCATACTGCCTTGTAAAGTTCTCATATAATTAACCACTGATATACTTCTTGAAGATGACCTCAAGTACTAATTATAATTAGTCCAAGTTCTACTCCATGACTGGCATACGTTTGTGATTCTGCTGATGTCAAACTGAAAGCAATACTACAGAGTCCGGCCAGAGCAAAGTACAGCATATACACTTGTACAAGTACTAGGTTAGATAGCTACACAGTATCTGTGCCGGAAGCTGAAAATGCTGTAAGGTGCCCCCTAAGACTTCAGGTCTCTGTCGAATAATTTTCATTTTTTTGGGTTTTATTTATTCGTCGCCATGGGCACATAATATGGACGGCGCCACTACGTGTGTATCGCGAGACAAGCAGGAAAAGCAGGGCAAAATCAATCCTTTGCTGACCATCCTGTCTTGCACCTTTTCTCAAACTTTTCCAACTCATTAGCACTGTATGATAAGAATACAAGGTATGCTTCACATGAAGTGCTGATTTATTCACTTCAAACAGTGGCCTAGTGCAAAGAAACATACACCAGTTTCCATCTGATGATCATTGCTCTGGCAAAGCAGTATAAAATCACGGTTGTTCTTCTATGTAAATAAAAATTCTGTAGGTGGTACTAGTGCCAGCTGGTCAAGTTAGCGGCGACGGTTCAGTTCATGGCCACTTTTAGTAACTGTATAGCTAATCATATAAATGGAATCAGATTGGAAAATGAAAGTACAGAGCTGAAAACTGTCTGCGAACCGAGACACCTACTCGGCAAAATTGATACGTCTTGTCTTCGAAAAAACACTACGAATGTTAGTGTTGTTATAATAAGCTAGTGATTACTTTCTAGTTATTATATTAGGAGTATATTTTTTACATGGATGATGGGTGTCATCTGTTTCTGTGGTAGCAGCGTTTCTACAGTACCCGCTAAACGAAGCTTATTTTGAATCTTTTCTATGGCCTAGTTAAATAAATAATGTACTCATTCGTGTGTTGTCTCCTCTTTTTGCTAATCGCCACTTGTTGTGATGGCTGCTTGACTCTCCTTCTAAAAGGCATTTCTTGTACTCACCACTACTTGATGACTTGAACCGTAGCAGTCCTCGTTTAGATTTGCTTCACGCCAAAACTCCACCAAGCACCACCACGTACACAGGTCCATTACAGAATCCAGATATGGTGATCCCAGCAATAAAGCAGGGAACACTAATCATTAGAGCAACTCCAACAAGGCGACCCATTTCATCTGTTTGGGTTGGCAAGGACAAAAGAGAAGGCCCAACACGCCGACCCAAACCCAAATTGAGTCCGTTTCGCATCCGCACCGACGCATTTGCGTCCCAAATGTGTCAACGCGGACGCGAAACGGACGCCACGCGCGTCTTCTCGGTGTCCGTCGCGTCCCCATCTGGCGGTCATCCAACTACCCGCCGCCTACCAAATTTGCTTAATTTTTTACCTCAGGCCCACGCGTCAGCGATGGCGGTCGTCCTTTTTTAAGCCGACTATACGTCAGGGCCGTCCTCATCCGCTTCCAGCCAGCTCCCGTCCCCATATAGCCACACTCGCTCCCCCGTCGCCGGCAAACTCTAGCCACCCTAGCCACCCCAGCCACCCCAGATGGGGCTCTTCTCCGGCGCCGGCAGCAGCAAGGCCAAGGGCAAGTGGCCCGCCATTCCTTTCCCCCCGGAGGTTCTCCCGCCTTCGCCGACGCCAGCTCGCCAGCCGAGGCATCGCGTCAACGTGCAGGTGCACCAGGCGGAGTGGCACTGGCAGCACCGCGTGCCTCTCCCGTACCCCGACACCACCCTACCGCACGACTGGCACTTGGATCCGGTGAGTATCCCGGTGCCGGCGGCGCCGCGGTCGGCTAGGGCGCACGCGGAGGAGGTGCGGCGCCGGCGGGCGCTCCTGATGCCGGAGCAGCGCCGCGACCCCACCTACGTCTCCGACTCGCCCAACTGGGCGCGCTGGTTCGCCTTCGAGCACGACGAGGCGAGGCGACGAGGTGCCCATGAAGTCGACCGCACCGTGCCACCGCCCCCGCTCATCGTCCGCGAGGAGGACCAGGCGGCGGAGGCCGCCTATGGGGGCTCCCTTGCGGCGGTCTACCGGGAGAGCGAGGAGGACGAGCGGCGCTGGGCGGCGGTGGCCGAGGAAGAGGAGGTGGCGTACGAGGCGGCCATGGCCCTCTCCGCGGCGGGCGGCTGCGCCCTGTCGCCGGTGACCCCGCCGTCCCTTGTGAAAGCCGAGCCGGAGCCGTTACCCATCGAGTGCTGCTCCTGGAAGGGAGTAGTGCGTGAGTGGGTCAACGCACCGCCGGTCTGGATGGGGCGACACCGACGCAGGAGGCGGCGTACCTCGAGCACTAGCGCCAGCGACGGCTGGCCAAGGAGCACCGCCACGGCGAGTACCTCGAAATGCTCGAGCGCGACGCCGAGGACGAGCAGCGTGAGGTCGAGGATGAGGCGCCTCAGGTCGCGGTGGCACAGGTGGCAGCACAACCCGCGTCGTCACTGTCGGCGCCCGACATGAACGCCCTTTGGAACACGGTGTTCCACTAGGCCGGTCCGGCGCCGACACTCATCGACCTCGCGGACCCCGAGGACGACGCCTAGGGCAGCGAGCCGCCTCATAGTTTAGTTCGTTTTTTATTTTTTTAAATGCAAATGTGAACGCGTGGACTCTCGCCGGCCTTCGTGACCGGTTTTAATGTTTAATTAATATTGTTTTTATTTTAAATATGCATGCATTCTTTTTTTCTAGCGCCATCAAAATGCGTTGGGTCAGTGTTGGGCGCGCGCGCCGATCCAAACGCGAAAGCGGACGTTCGTGCCCGCCTAGCCGACCCAAACGGACGTTTGGATCGGCCCATTAAAATTGCTCAAGGCACCCCAAGCCAGCCAGCACGCACCAACGCAACGTGGATGGCTGCTCTTTTTGTTAATTGCCACTTGTTGTGATGGCTGCTTGACTCTTGTAAAAAGGCATCTCTTGTACTAGTCGTACCACTACTTGATGACTTGAACCGTAGTAGGCTAGTAGTCCTCGTTTAGATTTGCTTCACGCCAAAACTCCACCAGGCACCACCACGTACACAGTTCCATTACAGAATCCAGATATGGTGATTGCCAGGAATAAAGCAGGGAACACTAATCATTAGCGCCCCAAGCCAGCCAGCACGCACCAACGCAACGTGGATGCGCCATTTTGTGGGTGTGCAGTGCTAACAAGAAAGGAATCCATGCCACACACACATGCAAAAGCTGGGACGAGACTTGCCTGCTCCCTTCCCGTGTGCCCATCCGTACTTTCGCATATGTGGCTTGATTTGATTGGACAAAATAAGGTCCGGCCTCATCCCCTTAAAATCAGGAGGGGAGATGATTAGATTAGAAAGAAAAAAGGGAAAAAACAACCGTAGGACGAAATGGGAGCACGGATGGAAGCATGAAGAGGGAGCAGGCAAGGCGGATCCGAGGAAAACACCATCCATCCTCCCAAAGAGACGAAATGTGCGCATGCCACGGACCAACAAACTCTTTAATATCTTAACCTCTAAGCCTCCATCCATGGCATTATTCTGCATACAGAATCGGATTCGATAGAGCAATCTGAGATGCCGACTTGGCATGCAGAGTATAATAACAACACTGCAGATCGGTCCTTATTTTGCATGGCCCGGCCAAAAAACTGCGAGATCTCTCAAGTCTTCGGGACTTTGACTGCCGTAAAGGCCAGTGTCACATGGAAGCTTCCATGCATCGGTCCACAGGTGACGAGCCACCGGCCGTTTCGCAGCACCCGGATGACCGGCCGTGTTTATCTATCATCAGAAGGACTTTGCGAGCAAGTCTTGTAAAGCCGAGTCGCCGATCGCTGTCGCCCGAGATCGGATGCCTTCGTCGGAAATGGTTCCACTTTAGATCCTTCCATTTCCTTTCTTTTCTTTTCTCTTTTTGTTTACAGAGGCAGGAAGGAGAGATCGGGTACATCCATCCATCATCATAGTATATATAGAAAATGTGGGTGTGGATTCATGAGTGAGTGACGGCGACTACATTCGCGTAAAGAAGAGAAGAAAAGGAGGGCCATGGCTGCACGATGGCACCGTCCATGGGGAAAGATAAGAGCTCGATAGCCCCCACCACTCGTTTGGTATGTTATTGCTGCTCTCAGCGTTGAGTGATCGGGATCGCCTCATGCTTGATAATTGGACTATTGATGCCTCATGGTTGATGCATGGATGCTCTTAGTGGCCCATCATTCATTCATGCAAGGGCCATACAAAATCATTCCAAATTTGAGCTACATGTAAAATCAATCCAAAGTTGAGCCACAAAGATGGCCTGTGTTCAAAACTGAAACCACTCCTTAGCTTACTTGTCTTACTTATTAGACTGTCTAACTCAAAGTGTGCTTTTAGCTACTAGGGAAGCCCTTGCAGCATTAACCTTGTTTGACAGAATAATCCTCTGAGGTAGCCATGCAGGGGTGATGCTCACCTGGATCTCCATGTGGATATTAAATGCCTCCTAATTGCACTGCACTTGCTTAGCTGGCTGATTAAATTAGGTTCTTTGTAGTACTAAAAAAATACTAGTTGTTCAGTAATGACAATTCAGTTGACCTCTCATCAGATTTTTCTGAGCCAATTCTTTATCAGCAGAATAATTCTTAGGTAGTTGCAACTAAACAATCATCGGATGGAGAGAAACTAAGTATGCATGCATGATCAGCTTATCTTAGTTTACGCACTTGTTGATGCATCACTTAGTATTTGTTTTAGGATAAGCAACGAATAAGGATGTGCTCAAACTAAAGGAAGCATCGGAGAAAGCCACTAGGGCCTGTTGAACTGGAATGTACGGAGGGGAACCAGATTAAGCTTTAATTTGGTGATTACCGGTTCGCCCCTCGGCTTTGTAGATAACTAATCCTTGTTTAAGCTTGAGAGTGTGCTCGCAAACCTTTTGCCAATAATAGTGCTTCAGTCATTTAAACACATGAACGTATCACCTTTCCCCACTATTGAAATGGAGCAAGTACGTGCATAAGCAATTACTTGCTTCTTTTCAGTCAGAGGCATGTTTTCAGTACCACGCTAGCTGTCATCGGCTTGTATTTTATCTCACTCTAGTATATGATTTTGGTTTAATCATGTGAATGTGTGTTAGTTTTATATCTTTGTTTGACTATTTGTTTGTTTGGACCAAAGTAAAGGACAAGCAGGCCACAACATCATTAAATCGAGGATAATCCTATAAAATGAGGTCTTATACTCATATGATTATGAAGAAAAAAATACTCCCTATATTTTTATATACAAGGCCACAAACTCATATTACAGGTACCAAGGTAGAAACTACTATCATATTACTTTGCTACTAAATACTTTGTTGCATATATTAAGTTTTCAGGTGTGGTTGAATTGACAACTCAGCTGCTAATACTTGAGAATATTTTTTGACTCCCCTTGTGTCGAATCAATAAATTGGGGTTAAATAATCTACCCTCGGAAACTGTTGCGATCCCTTATAGTTGTCGGTTATCACATCCCAGGTCCAAAAAGTCCTGGAAAGGATTTTGATTTGTTCATGGAGCCTCTTGTGGAGGAACTTCAACAGCTATGGAGGGGTGTTCTCACTCGAGACCTATATATCAGCCCACCAGCTAATTTCTTTCTGCGTGCTGTTATAATTTGGTGCATCCATGATTATCCGGCTTTGGGCACTATGTCAGGGCGAATGACACATGGTTACAATGCATGTGTTTAGGGCTGGAAAAAAGCTCGAACCTCGTGAGCTAAACGAGTAGCTCGTGACTCGGCTCGAATCGACTCAAACTCGAAGAATAACGAGTCGAGCCAAGCTTTAGTTTAAGATCGTTTATAGACCAAGTTAAACGAGCCAATCTCACGAGTACTTGTGTAACTCGTTAGGCTTGGCACAAAAGATGAGCCACTTCCAATACAAAAAAAGATCAGCCACTCAGCACCCTATGTCCTAGGCGCACAACACAAAGCCTAGTCGTTGAAGGCCCAACCGCCTAGGATACTCATGCGTTACAAGAAAATTACTATTGTTAGTGATATACATGTTTAATATATACACAATCATTTTTATAATATTTGAGGGTTTTATGTTCATATCTTTAACGAGCTTAACAAGCTAAACGAGCCAGCTCGCGAGTTATACGAGTCAAGCCAATCTTGAATTTGAGCTTGTTATAATAACGAGTCAAGTCGAGCTAGCTCGTTAACGAAACGAGCTCTAGCGAGTCGAGCCGAGCTGGCTCGACTCGGCTCGAATTCCAGACCTAAGTTGCAAGTTAGTCTTTTCTCCTCGCTTGACGTGTTAATCAATGTGTATTTTTCTCTTCAACGCACAACAAGGCAACCCTCTCACTCCTCATTGGTTGATTAATGTGGTACATGAAAACCAATCTTCATACTCTCACATGCATGCATGTAAGGGGTATTAATGTCCTCGGTTGCTAGTATATGAGGCAAACCTCATCAATTTTACCACGTTTGATGTTAGTGACCTTGTGTAGATGCAAATTGTAATTTTGATAGTGGCCTTGTATACAAAAATGAAGGGAGTACTTGTAGTTTGACTCTGATGCAAATAACTCGTACACAGGAATTTATGGGTAGAATGACCTTCCCATTTGTTGTCAATAGGCGTTTCCACTCGGTTGGCCCGACCATCTCCCATGCTAAAGTTTTCTCAAAAGAAAAACTTCCAAGCTAAAGGGATTATATGCCATGATATTTTTCTTTCAAAATGAATGGCACAGTGAAATGGATTACCACTGATTTTGCTCACATAAACCGGATCAATCCTCTTATTCTTCTTGATAGCTTTGTTGATAGACCTCAGGGTGTGCCTGTCCTTCCTCCTTTGGACGCCCGCACGCTGCAATTGTGGCTTTCGATCAATTTATATTTCCCATCAGAGCTTGACTGCTAGATAATTTTCTTCGCGTCCGTCTACATCTTGGCGGATATGCACCTGATCTCGTGCACGCGATTTGGACCGTGCGCCCGCGACGTAGTGAAATGGATGACCACTGCCGCTGCTAGCTCGTTCACGTTGCTGCCATCGTCCGTACGCGTGGACTGTGGCACTGTCCCGGGACGGCGACCTCCGGCCGGCGCCGCTGGCATTTCTGTCAACGCTCGACAGAACAGGAAGGGAAAGACGACGACGGCGTCCAGCTCCATGTGCCGGCGTCGCCGTCGGACCGTCGTGGGCTCAGTACATCGCGTTCCACTCTACAGTACTAGTTGCACGCAGGCAAAAACTGCGACAGGTTTATGACGAACAGGACGGTCTGAAGCGCAGAAACATACAGCTAGCTAGCGTGAATGGCGTTGTCGTCAGCGGCGAGGCGAGCGTGGATGAAGGCCAAACAGAGACATGCATATTTTAGATGGAAACCTAACGACAGCCAAGTCTACCGACCGTTTTGCTTATTAATAATATGACCGTATGCATAGCTCTAATGCAGTCCGGGGTTAACCTCTTTTTTGAAAGAAAAAAAAGTCTACCGACCGTGTACAGTTCGCTGGTTCAGTGGTCATTTGAAGTTTGTGGAACGAGTTTGACATGCACGATATCAAAAGCACCATCTAAATTAACTACTCGCGCTTAGGTCGATGGCCAAGTCTTGAACCTATAGTTTTTTTTTTCATGTACACTGTTGAATAAAGATTGAACACGTCGCCGGTCGTTGCCATGCGATGCTCCTTCCAAATGGACATAATCCTCCTCCTGGCCTCGTACGTAGCCCTGTCTTCTATATATGACACGGTGGCATATCCTCAACGTAAGCTCGTGAGGAACGCTCTCCGTGCCGAAGACACCCATCGATGGAGCGAGCCCCATTGACGCGAGTGACGGCTACGCGCCACTATATTCCAGCCCCCACGAAGGCGACAAGCCCAGCTAGCTCGTCTAGGCCGGCGGTGGTGGGAACGGCGGGTCGTCGACGACGTGCGCTTTGGCCGATATGGCCCCTTCCGGATGCATCACGCATGCCGGGGATGCCTGACCGTACCTATCCCGCGCCACTGCCTTGTTCGTTGCACTTTGCTCCCCGCCGTCGCTCTCGCACGGACAGCAGTGCCATCACAGCGGATAGGACACACAACAACCGTTTATCTCTCTTATTTCAAGTTGAAATCTTCATTACCCGTGATGTACTTGGTAGCATTTGCACATCTCCACACCTTTTATTTTTTATTATTTTTATTTTTATTTTATTTCTCATTTCTTATTTTTTATTTTGTATTAATTTTTTTTCTTTTATTATTTATGTTTTTTCCTTCATGACAAGTATAACGTAGCCATGAGAGAGGAAGGGGAGGCGGAAACGCGGATCCGTGCGCCCTCTCCAAGTGCTCCTGTGGCGGCGGCGCCGGGAGAAAAGGAGGGGCCGGCGGGATCGCATGGTTTTGATCGCAGAAACGCGGCGCATGGAGAGATCAGACGGGAGAGGAGTAGATCGACACAATGGCGGGTTCAATTCTCCGTCGGGACGGATCCCGACAAATGGATCGAAGGACGCCTACGTTTCACTCCACAGTCGCGCTGGATGGTTCTCCTTGATTTGGAGAATGACGTGTTAGCCGGCGACTATCTTCCGGACGGCGACTTGATAGAGGTAGGGCTACATTTCATGATTGATGACTATGATGTGGTTGTTGGTCAGTGTGTGTAGGTTGATCTACCTCCGAAGGCAGTGAAGCTGGTTGATCTGACGGAGACGATAGCTCGTGGAAGACCGGGAGGGCGATTTTGGGCTCTCACTGAAAGTGATGACGAAGAACAGGTGGAGAATCAGGCCTCGACGGGGCGGCTTGTGGTTTCGCAGGATACGGGATCGATGAAGTCGTCGGAGCTCAAGGCGATGCCCGATCGTCGTCGATCAAAGTTTCAAAATCCCAAGCCGACCGTGAAACCCTGGATCCACCCGATCCCTAAGATACTCCGAGAACCCGTTACTTTGTCAGATTTTATTCTAGAAACATGGACTTTAGTTACTCGGAAGAAGAAGGGAAAGAAAGGTCGGTCGCCGCCGCCGCTGCGGTCGCCGGTGGCGAGATCGGCGACCGCAATTCGAGCGGCCAGAAGGGCTCACTTGAATTTGCTGCTAGGCCAAGGAAACGATTTGGATGCGGCGATGGTCGTGGGCTCTTTAGGCTTGGGTGCAGCCCAGCCAGAAGCCCAAGCCTCGTTCGATCCACATCCTACGTGCATGCATGTATCATCGATGCCCGAGGCCTCTGTGCTCGCTCGCGGCCGAGGCCTCTGTGCCCGAGGCCTCTGTGCTCGCTTTGGCCGATATGGCCCCTTCCGGATGCATCACGCATGCCGGGGATGCCTGACCGTACCTATCCCGTGCCACTGCCTTGTTCGTTGCACTTTGCTCCCCGTCGTCGCTCTCGCACGGACAGCAGTGCCATCACAGCGGATAGGACACACAACAACCGTTTATCTCTCTTATTTCAAGCTGAAATCTTCATTACCCGTGATGTACTTGGTAGCATTTGGACATCTCCACACCTTTTATTTTTTATTATTTTTATTTTATTTTATTTCTCATTTCTTATTTTTTATTTTGTATTAATTTTTTTTCTTTTATTATTTATGTTTTTCCTTCATGACAAGTATAACGTAGCCATGAGAGAGGAAGGGGAGGCGGAAACGCGGATCCGTGCGCCCTCTCCAAGTGCTCCTGTGGCGGCGCCGCCGGGAGAAAAGGAGGGGCCGGCGGGATCGCGTGGTTTTGATCGCAGAAACGCGGCGCATGGAGAGATCAGACGGGAGAGGAGTAGATCGACACAATGGCGGGTTCAATTCTCCGTCGGGACGGATCCCGACAAATGGATCGAAGCACGCCTACGTTTCACTCCACAGTCGCGCTGGATGGTTCTCCTTGATTTGGAGAATGACGTGTTAGCCGGCGACTATCTTCCGGACGGCGACTTGATAAAGGTAGGGCTACATTTCATGATTGATGACTATGATGTGGTTGTTGGTCAGTGTGTGTAGGTTGATCTACCTCCGAAGGCAGTGAAGCTGGTTGATCTGACGGAGACGATAGCTCGTGGAAGACCGGGAGGGCGATTTTGGGCTCTCACTGAAAGTGATGACGAAGAACATGTGGAGAATCAGGCCTCGACGGGGCGGCTTGTGGTTTCGCAGGATACGGGATCGATGAAGTCGTCGGAGCTCAAGGCGATGCCCGATCGTCGTCGATCAAAGTTTCAAAATCCCAAGCCGACCGTGAAACCCTGGATCCACCCGATCCCTAAGATACTCCGAGAACCCGTTACTTTGTCAGATTTTATTCTAGAAACATGGACTTTAGTTACTCGGAAGAAGAAGGGAAAGAAAGGTCGGTCGCCGCCGCCGCTGCGGTCGCCGGTGGCGAGATCGGCGACCGCAATTCGAGCGGCCAGAAGGGCTCACTTGAATTTGCTGCTAGGCCAAGGAAACGATTTGGATGCGGCGATGGTCGTGGGCTCTTTAGGCTTGGGTGCAGCCCAGCCAGAAGCCCAAGCCTCGTTCGATCCACATCCTACGTGCATGCATGTATCATCGATGCCCGAGGCCTCTGTGCTCGCTCGCGGCCGAGGCCTCTGTGCCCGAGGCCTCTGTGCTCGCTTTGGCCGATATGGCCCCTTCCGGATGCATCACGCATGCCGGGGATGCCTGACCGTACCTATCCCGCGCCACTGCCTTGTTCGTTGCACTTTGCTCCCCGCCGTCGCTCTCGCACGGACAGCAGTGCCATCACAGCGGATAGGACACACAACAACCGTTCATCTCTCTTATTTCAAGTTGAAATCTTCATTACCCGTGATGTACTTGGTAGCATTTGCACATCTCCACACCTTTTATTTTTTATTATTTTTATTTTTATTTTATTTCTCATTTCTTATTTTTTATTTTGTATTAATTTTTTTCTTTTATTATTTATGTTTTTCCTTCATGACAAGTATAACGTAGCCATGAGAGAGGAAGGGGAGGCGGAAACGCGGATCCGTGCGCCCTCTCCAAGTGCTCCTGTGGCGGCGGCGCCGGGAGAAAAGGAGGGGCCGGCGGGATCGCATGGTTTTGATCGCAGAAACGCGGCGCATGGAGAGATCAGACGGGAGAGGAGTAGATCGACACAATGGCGGGTTCAATTCTCCGTCCGGACGGATCCTGACAAATGGATCGAAGGACGCCTACGTTTCACTCCACAGTCGCGCTGGATGGTTCTCCTTGATTTGGAGAATGACGTGTTAGCCAGCGACTATCTTCCGGACGGCGACTTGATAGAGGTAGGGCTACATTTCATGATTGATGACTATGATGTGGTTGTTGGTCAGTGTGTGTAGGTTGATCTACCTCCGAAGGCAGTGAAGCTGGTTGATCTGACGGAGACGATAGCTCGTGGAAGACCGGGAGGGCGATTTTGGGCTCTCACTGAAAGTGATGACGAAGAACATGTGGAGAATCAGGCCTCGACGGGGCGGCTTGTGGTTTCGCAGGATACGGGGTCGATGAAGTCGCCGGAGCTCAAGGCGATGCCCGATCGTCGTCGATCAAAGTTTCAAAATCCCAAGCCGACCGTGAAACCCTGGATCCACCCGATCCCTAAGATACTCCGAGAACCCGTTACTTTGTCAGATTTTATTCTAGAAACATGGACTTTAGTTACTCGGAAGAAGAAGGGAAAGAAAGGTCGGTCGCCGCCGCCGCTGCGGTGCCGGTGGCGAGATCGGCGACCGCAATTCGAGCGGCCAGAAGGGCTCACTTGAATTTGCTGCTAGGCCAAGGAAACGATTTGGATGCGGCGATGATTGTGGGCTCTTTAGGATTGGGTGCAGCCCAGCCAGAAGCCCAAGCCTCGTTCGATCCACATCCTACGTGCATGCATGTATCATCGATGCCCGAGGCCTCTGTGCCCGAGGCCTCTGTGCTCGCTTTGGCCGATATGGCCCCTTCCGGATGCATCACGCATGCCGGGGATGCCTGACCGTACCTATCCCGTGCCACTGCCTTGTTCGTTGCACTTTGCTCCCCGTCGTCGCCCTCGCACGGACAGCAGTGCCATCACAGCGGATAGGACACACAACAACCGTTTATCTCTCTTATTTCAAGTTGAAATCTTCATTACCCGTGATGTACTTGGTAGCATTTGGACATCTCCACACCTTTTATTTTTTATTTTTTTTATTTTTATTTTATTTCTCATTTCTTATTTTTTATTTTGTATTAATTTTTTTCTTTTATTATTTATGTTTTTCCTTCATGACAAGTATAACGTAGCCATGAGAGAGGAAGGGGAGGCGGAAACGCGGATCCGTGCACCCTCTCCAAGTGCTCCTGTGGCGGCGCCGCCGGGAGAAAAGGAGGGGCCGGCGGGATCGCGTGGTTTTGATCGCAGAAACACGGCGCATGGAGAGATCAGACGGGAGAGGAGTAGATCGACACAATGGCGGGTTCAATTCTCCGTCGGGACGGATCCCGACAAATGGATCGAAGGACGCCTACGTTTCACTCCACAGTCGCGCTGGATGGTTCTCCTTGATTTGGAGAATGACGTGTTAGCCGGCGACTATCTTCCGGACGGCGACTTGATAGAGGTAGGGCTACATTTCATGATTGATGACTATGATGTGGTTGTTGGTCAGTGTGTGTAGGTTGATCTACCTCCGAAGGCAGTGAAGCTGGTTGATCTGACGGAGACGATAGCTCGTGGAAGACCGGGAGGGCGATTTTGGGCTCTCACTGAAAGTGATGACGAAGAACAGGTGGAGAATCAGGCCTCGACGGGGCGGCTTGTGGTTTCGCAGGATACGGGATCGATGAAGTCGCCGGAGCTCATGGCGGTGCCCGATCGTCGTCGATCAAAGTTTCAAAATCCCAAGCCGACCGTGAAACCCTGGATCCACCCGATCCCTAAGATACTCTAAGAACCCGTTACTTTGTCAGATTTTATTCTAGAAACATGGACTTTAGTTACTCGGAAGAAGAAGGGAAAGAAAGGTCGGTCGCCGCCGCCGCTGCGGTCGCCGGTGGCGAGATCGGCGACCGCAATTCGAGCGGCCAGAAGGGCTCACTTGAATTTGCTGCTAGGCCAAGGAAACGATTTGGATGCGGCGATGGTCGTGGGCTCTTTAGGCTTGGGTGCAGTCCAGCCAGAAGCCCAAGCCTCGTTCGATCCACATCCTACGTGCATGCATGTATCATCGATGCCCGAGGCCTCTGTGCTCGCGGCTAGGGTTTTGCACACACCGGTTTTCCTGACTCTTGGCGTGGGGCGGGCGACCAGAATCTTCTGTGCCGGCGAGATGGTTGGACGGGGGTCACCACCCGCCAAGCGTGGGCCGCCGACCGCCGTTGGTGCCGGCGGTACCGACCGTGTCGTTCCGCCTCCACCCAGACAAGGGCCGCCACCCACTTCTATGGGTCCGTAGGCTGGAACCAGAGCCGGCCGAGGCGTTCAGCCTCCCGCGAGGCAGGGGCCGCTGGCTGCCGCTTCGGGTTCGCAGGCGCTGGTGCATTCTGCTCGGCCAAGCGCGCGGCAGCCGGAGGAGCCGACGCACCCGCCGCCGGCCAAGGCGTAGGCCCTTGGAAGGGGTCGGGGCTCGAACCATTAATGGGATGGTCAAGGACACGGTGGATACATCAGAGATGGTCCGAGATTCAACCGGTACGGGCAACAGAGATGGACCGTGGATCATCCTCCGGTGGCGGCCGTGGTTTCAACTGGTACAATGGCGGCAGTCCAGGACATGGATTTCAGGGTCCGCCCGGCAATTTTGTTGAAGGTGTCGCCGGCCCCAATGATCGTTCCCGGGAAGTTTATCGGCGTGGCGGGAGAGGGAGGCGCCCACCTCCACCACGACAACCTCCGCCGCCACCACCGCCGGTTGACACGGCTCCGGGGGCGGAGTTGGAACACTCAACAGATGTGGCGGGGGCAGCGTTTGACGCGGTTAGAGCTCTGGCAGCGGTGACCATCCCGGTGGCTTCTGGAGTCGCTAAGACTAGGGATTGTTGGACGGACAAAGGGCAGGACAAAGTGGAGGGATAAAATCTTTCGAAGTGGGCAATTAAGAAGAAGAAATTGCCTTGTTATAGATGTGGCGAACCAGGACACTTTGTGGCAGAGTGTACTAATGATCTTTGTGACCATTGCTTCTATCCGCAGCATGTGACCGGTGATGTTCTTTGAGACACCGGAGGTGGATCCTCTACCTCAGATGGTTGAGAGTTCTTTCCCAGTAGTGGTCCGGGTTACTAATGGATAGATGACTCAGGCTCAGATTGTAAGGCAGCTGTGTGAGCTGGTACCGGGTAACTATCAGTGGCATCTTGACAAGCTGGAGGGCCAGGCTTATAAGGTGGCTTTCCCCACTAAAGAGGAACATTTGCATATTCTTAAGTGGGGAATGTGCAGAGTTCCAAGTAGCAACATTACCATTGCTTTTGATGAGTGGAAGCAGGAAGAACCAGAGGGTACACCTTTAGAGAAGGTTTGGGTACGGTTCTTTGGCGCACCACCAAAACTGATTAAACACTTTATGATTGCTTGGAGCTTGGGTTCTATGATTGGCAAGACAGAAAAGGTGGACATGCCTTTCACTCGTGCACAAGGGGCCGCGAGGTTGCTGGTCAGTGTTGTGAGCATTGAGTTCATGCAGTATGTAGTTAGATGGACACATGCTGGAGTCACTTATGTTTTAGAGCTTGAGATTGAGGACACTCCGATTTCCCCGGATGGGGATGAGATTCAGGATATGGACATAACTGAGGGGGACGGAGCCCCCAGGAATCAAGATAAGGGGCCCAACAATTCACCATGGGAGTCGGCCAAGGGGCCAAATGTGCAACCATATAAGGCGGATAAATCTGCCAAGGAGGCGCCACCATTCACAACTCCGATGAACACACTTCGTTTTGGTTCGTTTGGAGGGAGGTCAGCTTCTAGTCGGTTATGGAGCACCAGAGTTGAGGCAGGCGATCCGGCGGAACTTCAGCTACCACCGGTGTTGGTCCCTATCTGTGAGCCTACGGCGGCCCTTGATTCCGAACCGACGATAACTACGAGAGAGGTGTCCGATACCCCACAGCAAGCACCACAGGGGACACGACACACTGACAGTGGCCCAATCATGATGGGTTCCACGCCCGGTGGTCCGGTGGACACTTGCGGGCTGATCGCGAGTGGGGGGGTCGTGGGCAGGAGGCCCATAGCGCCCGCCTACACGCGTCGGGCTCGACCTTCTCGGGAGGGGCGCCTGGACAGCAGGTCCGAGGTGCTCTTTCTCTTCTGGTTGTCCTGGGTGAGCTGGGGGAGAGGTGCGGGCAGGAGGTCCGTGGCTTAACCTCTTCGCAGGACCGTGCCGAGCAGAAGGACAGGGGGCGCGCTGTTGTGTTGGCGAGGGGGGGAGCGGGACTACTGAGCAGGTGGCTCCACGATCTCCTCCCCCCTTAGCCATTGCGGGCGATATCCGCTCGACCACGCCCTACCCTCCTTCACCAATGCTATGGGAAGGGCGTGGGAGTCGGGTGCATACACCTCGGGAGAGGACGGCGGAGGGAGCTCATTGCTTTTGGCGGGATCGCGGATCCGGTGATGGCTGGCAGGCATGTCAGCAGCCGGATCCAGGGACAGCCAGATGCGGATGACCTGCAGCTAGCGCATGCCAAGAGGGCGGCCATGCTTCGTCATGTCGAGGCTACTACAGGTGCGTCTTTTGATAAAAGTTGTTCAATTTTGCATTTCACGGGGAATGAAATAGTTGATAAGGCAAAAGACTTAGGAATTTCTTTGGGATCAAATGAAACCAGCTCATTGTCTGTGTCAAAACCGGCGGATCTCGGGTAGGGGGTCCCGAACTGTGCCTTTAAGGTTGATGGTAACAGGAGGCGGGGGACACAATGTTTACCCAGGTTCGGGCCCTCTCTATGGAGGTAATACCCTACTTCCTGCTTGATTGATCTTGAAGATATGAGTATTACAAGAGTTGATCTACCACGAGATCGTAGAGGCTAAACCCTAGAAGCTAGCCTATGATTATGATTGTTGTTGTCCTATGGACTAAACCCTCCGGTTTATATAGACATCGGAGGGGGCTAAGGTTACACAGAGTCGGTTACAAAGGAGGAGATCTACATATCCCAATTGCCAAGCTTTCCTTCCACGCAAAGGAGAGTCCCACCCGGACACGGGACGAAGTCTTCAATCTTGTATCTTCATAGTCCAACAGTCCGGCCAAAGTATATAGTCCGGCTGTCCGAGGACCCCCTAATCCAGGACTCCCTAAGTAGCCCCTGAACCAGGCTTCAATGACGATGAGTCCGGCGCGCAGATTGTCTTCGGCATTGCAAGGCGGGTTCCTTCCCCGAATACTCCATAGAAGATTTTGAACACAAGGATCGTGTCCGGCTCTGCAAAACAAATTCCACATACCACCGTAGAGAGTACAGTATTCCACAAATCCAATCCGCTGACAACTTTTCCCAACGTGACACCACGCCACGATCCGGTCTTTATTCGAACTGTTCTCCCTAACCAGCTACGGCGCATGTCGCGAGGCGGTTTTATGGGCATGTCGTATCGAAGCAGAGATCGTGTCCCCCTATCTCAGGATTCTCATCAATACGGGTATGGGTAATCCAACCACGTCTTTAGCGCGACGCTTGGGGAATAAGCGAGTTTACCAGGCAAGTGGGGAGGCGCTGGATTCCTGCCGCCTTTATAAGGAGATAAGGACTCCCCTTTTTCACCCACACCTTCTCCTTCTGCTTATCCATTCCCCTCTGCTTGAGCCCCAGTGCCCAAGCGTTTGTCCTTTCCGACCACAAAGGTCCTCCGAAAATGTCTGGATCCGGAGCAGTAGGCAAATGGACGGCCTCCACCATCTGGGAGAAGGATATCAAAAAGCTTCAGGAGGCCGGGTACCTGGCCCAGAAAATCAGCCACCATCCCCCGACGGTAGGATAGATCGTCCCTACTCTGGAACCCCACGAGAGGGTTGTTTTCCTTCCTCATTTTGTCCGCGGGCTGGGGTTTCCCCTCCACCCATTCGTTCGCGGCATCATGTATTACTATGTGATCGATTTTCATGATCTATCCCCCAATTCCTTCCTCAACATCTCGACGTTCATCGTCGTGTGTGAGGCCTTTCTCTGCATCTCGCCACACTTCGGCTTATGGCTGAAGATCTTTAATGTGAAGCCCAGGGTAGTGGGCGGAGAGCACGCCGAGTGCGGAGGCACCATGGTGAGCAATATGCCCAACGTCACATGGCCAACAGGTACTTTCAATGATTCAGTCAAAGAGTGGCAGCAGCAGTGGTTTTACATCACTGAGCCGCGCGGCACGAAATGGGCCGCTGCTCCTGAATTCCGATCCGGAGCCCCCCTGCGGCTTACGTCCTGGCCCAAGAAGGGCATGGGTTAGTCTTCGTCCGACGAGCTGTCGGTACTTCAGACGCGCGTCAAGAATATGGAAGACAAGGATATCAAACTTGTCAATGTAGTCCAGGTGATGTTAGCTCGCCGGATCCTTCCTTGTCAACACCGGGCTTGCAATTTATGGGAATTCGACCTGGCCAAGCACCAGACCCTGCGAGAGTTCTTTGGCTCCTCACACAAAGATATCTGGAGGGTGCTTTTTAAGTCCGGCAAATCATGGCCGGACTCAGCCGAGGACCGCGGGTACCACCTGTCCCGCCCCGCAAGTTCGGTAAGCCATTATCAGTTTTGTTCGCATAACCCAAGGGAAATGCTTAATGTATTTTCCACAACTCTCCTAGGGCTGGACGAAGAAGGCGGGGCAGATATACTATCCGGCCCCGCTACCTGAAGAACCGGCCAGCCTGCTTCTAACGAAGATGCTGGTCCAGGCGCCGTACAAGGCACCAAAGAAGAAGGCCGAGAGAGAGACCAAGAAGACCAGGGGCGGCCTCCATCGTCGTGGCGCCTCGGACATGATATCCAAAGATTCCATTGCCCGTTCTTCCTTCGAAGAGGACGATGAGGAGGAGGAAGACAAATCCCCAGTGGGGGAAGAAAGAAAAGGATAGCCTCCACATCGTTGGAGGCCGAGTCACCTAAGAAGGGAAAAACTCTTCTTCCAGAGGAGTCCACCGCCGCTGATAGCAGCCCAGAGTGGGATCCCAGGGCTCAGCCCCTGGTGAACTCATGAGTATATAAAATCCAAACACGTTTATGCGTCCAGACTTATCATGCACAATATCTTGATCTGGGCCATACTTTTTGCAGTCCAGCGAGGTCCCGCGTGGAGCAATCCTCATCGGAGGATTTGCTAGGCTCGGACGCTATGAAGAGCGGGACACCCCCCGAAGGCACCTTCCCCCAAACATGTGAATGACACCGAGGCTTTGTCCCAGGAGGACCCAAGCCAAGGAGGGGGGATATTGCCAAAATGGCGCCAGGAGGTCAAACTTCAGGGGGCGTACACACGGGAGAGAAGGCTCCCATGGGCGTCGTCGGCGGGAGCCATCTTGAATTCGACCCCCAGCCAGACGCTATTCCGGAATACCAATATGGTTCCAGAGTTAGACAGGCGGTATCCCTCGGCTAGAGGGGGTGTACATGTTCCACCGGCAACCTCTGTCCAACCAGAGGTACTGGATACTTTATTGGCAGTGCTGAAAAGCGCCTCCGTCGTCGATGAACACCGTGCCCTTGTGGGCGCGGTGATTGAGAAGATTCAATCTGTGGAGAGTGGGCTGAATGAAGCCTGTATTAGCCTTATAAGGGGCTTTGAGGTATGTTTTATGAAGTTTCGAAGAGTGTCACAGTATAGATAGTAGCCCCTGATACACTGTTCCGTGAGAGAAAGAACCGGACAGAGGATCAAATCTATGTTCGCAGGAGACTCACTTGATGACATTTACCTCTCTTTTGGTATCAACAGGCGTCTGTAGCGATTGCCAGCTCTCGTACTGCGGAGGTCTCCGGACTAAATCAAAGTCTGGAGCGGGCCATAGAAGAATTGGGCCAGTTGAAAAGGCAGTTGGAGGATAAACAAGGTATGCACACACCTTGCTCACGTTCAGTGCAAACGAATTTTAAAATATGTTTTGTGATTTGCGCCAGGGGTGATGACCGAAGTCAAGGCTCTGAAGAAGGTTGTTGCCGAGGCCGAGGGAAAGGCAGCCGCGGAGTGGGCTCTTCGTGAGAAGCACGAGGCCAGGGTTATTGAAGCTGAGCAAGAGCTGCAAGAGGCCGTGAGAAGATGCGAGGCCTTGGATCAGAGTCTAACGGAGAAAGAATCCAAACTTACCAAGGCTCATCAGGCCGCATGCGATGCCCAGGGGGAAACCGAGGGTGCCCTGCAAGAGATCCAAGAGGCGAGGAAGATCGCTGCGGGTAAGGCTTGTTCCACGTAAGGCAAGTATTTAGGGAGAAAATCATGTTAGAAATCTTGAGCTAAGATTTCTCCAGGGGTGTTTGCGGAGCTGCCGCGCAGCATATCTAATGCCGCACAATTCTACCGAGTCGAAGAAAGGAACACTGTGGATAAGCTCTTCTGGTCATAGTATCTGGCGCCGAATTATCCGGTGCCTTTTGCCGACCAACTGAAACAGCTGATTGAACTACAGAAGGCGGCCGAGCTAGCCATGAAGGATTTGATTATCCGGCTATGGCCCGCTGAGCCGATTTCGGGCAGGTACTTCGGGCTCGTGAAACGGCTTGCGAGTGCCTGCCCTCGACTGGACGTCATTAAGCGGTCGGTCTGTATAGAGGGTGCGCGAATGGCCTTCGCCCGCGCAAAGGTGCACTGGGGAAAGATGGATGCTGAAAAGCTGGTTACCGAGGGGCCGCCAGAGGGAAAGAAGCACCGCAAGCCTAAGTTATATTATGAAAGTGTCCTGAAAGGATCCTGCCTTGCGGCGGAGCAATGCACCAAGGACATTATATTTCCATAAATACAATCATGTTGTCCTTTGTAATGTTGAACAAGGTCATTTCTATTATTTATTGCCTGTTATATGAAAGTTTATCCTCCTGCGCGGCCGTTTTATATATTAATCCTAAGAGTTGGCCAGTCGTCGGCTTCTGCCCCCATGTAGGAAGTACGGGGGTGTTCGGGATAAATCTGATCACTCTTTATCCCAGTTTTGGGTCCTTCGAAGGAGGTGTTCAGCACAACGAACCAGGCAATCGGACTATAGGGCTTTATCACTCTCACTTAGCCATAGGAGCTTTAGAAAAGGAAGGTAGGCGCATCCCCTGGTGTTCGGAAGACCGCACGAGGGGCTCTATAAGCACCTGATCGAATGAAAAGCCGATCCATCGCACGCTGCATTGGTTATGGCATTATGCGGGATAAATCCTTAAATCTTTAATAACCTCTCGAACAACTGACCATTGATAACCCACAAGTATAGGGGATCGCAACAGTTTTTGAGGGTAGAGTATTCAACCCAAATTTATTGATTCGACACAAGGGGAGCCAAAGAATATTCTCAAGTATTAGCAGCTGAGTTGTCAATTCAAACCACACCTAGAAACTTAATATCTGCAGCAAAGTATTTAGTAGCAAAGTAATATGATAGTAGTGGTAACGATAGCAAAAGGTAATGGTAGCAAAAGTAGTGTTTTTGGTATTTTTTAGTGATGATAGCAATAGCAACGGAAAAGTAAATAAGCGGAGAACAATATATGGAAAGCTCGTAGGGAATGGATCGGTGATAGAGAATTATGCCAGATGCGGTTCATCATGTAACAGTCATAACCTAGGGTGACAAAGAACTAGCTCCAATTCATCAATGTAATGTAGGCATGTATTCCGAATATAGTCATACGTGCTTATGGAAAAGACCTTGCATGACATCTTTTGTCCTACCCTCCCGTGGCAGTGGGCTCCTAACAGAAACTAAGGGATATTAAGGCCTCCTTTTAATAGAGTACCGGACCAAAGCATTAACACATAGTGAATACATGAACTCCTCAAACTACGGTCATCACCGGGAGTGGTCCCGATTATTGTCACTTCGGGGTTGCCGGATCATAACACATAGTAGGTGACTATAGACTTGCAAGATAGGATCAAGAACTCTCATGTATTGATGAAAACATAATAGGTTCAGATCTGAAATCATGGCACTCGGGCCCTAGTGACAAGCATTAAGCATAGCAAAGTCATAGCAACATCAATCCCAGAACATAGTGGATACTAGGGATCAAACCCTAACAAAACTAACTCGATTAAATGATAAATATCATCCAACCCATCACCGTCCAGCAAGCATACGATGAAATTACTCATGCATGGCGGTGAGCATCATGAAATTGGTGATGGAGGAAGGTTGATGATGACGATGGCGGCGGATTCCCCTCTCCGGAGCCCCGAACGGACTCCAGATCAGCCCTCCCGAGAGGTCTTAGGGCTTGATGACGGCTCTGTATCATAAAACGCGATGAATCCTTCTCTTTTATTTTTTTCTCCCCGAAAGCAAATATATAGAGTTGGAGTTGAGGTCGGAGGAGCTCCAGGGGGCCCACAAGGTAGGGGGACGCGCCCCCCACCCTCGTGGCTAGGGTGTGGGCCCCCTGGTCTTCATCTTTTGCAAGGATTTTTTATTATTTCCAAAAATATGTTCCGTGAAGTTTCAGGTCATTCCGAGAACTTTTGTTTCTACACATAAATAACACCATGGCAATTCTGCTGAAAACATCGTCAGTCTGGGTTAGTTCCATTCAAATCATGCAAGTTAGAGTCCAAAACAAGGGCAAAAGTGTTTGGAAAAGTAGATACGACGGAGACGTATCAACTCCCCCAAGCTTAAACCTTTGCTTGTCCTCAAGCAATTCAGTTGACAAACTGAAAGTGATAAAGAAGAACTTTGACAAACTCTGTTTTCTCTTGTTGTTGTAAATATGTAAAGCCAACATTCAAGTTTTCAGCAAAGATTATAAACTAACCATATTCACAATAACGCTTAGGTCTCATGTTTACTCATATCAATGGCATAATCAACTAGCGAGCAATAATAATAAATCTCGGATGACAACACTTTCTGAAAACAATCATAATATGATATAACAAGATGTTATCTCGCTAGCCCTTTCTGAGACCGCAAAACATAAATGCAGAGCACCTTTAAAGATCAAGGACTGGCTAGACATTGTAATTCATGGTAAAAGAGATCCAGTCAAGTCATACTCAATGTAAACTAACAGTAATGAATGCAAATGACAGCGGTGCTCTACAACTGGTGCTTTTTAATAAGAGGATGATGACTCAACATAAAAGTAAATAGATAGACCCTTCGCAGAGGGAAGCAGGGATTTGTAGAGGTGCCCGAGCTCAGTTTTGAAATAGAGGTGAATAATATTTTGAGCGGTATACTTTCATTGTCAACATAACAACCAAGAGATGCTGATATCTTCCATGCTACACACATTATAGGCGGTTCCCAAATAGAATGGTAAAGTTTATACTCCCCCTCCACCAACAAGCATCAATCCATGGCTTGCTCGAAACAACGAGTGCCTCCAACTAACAAGAGTCCCAGGGGGAGTTTTGTTTGCAATTATTTTAATTTGATTTGCATAAAGCATGGGACTGGGCATCCCGGTGACCAGCCATTTTCTTGTGAGTGAGGAGCGGAGTCCACTCCTCTTGAGAATAACCCGCCTAACATGGAAGATAAGGACAACCCTAGTTGATACATGAGCTATTCGAGCATACAAAACAGGATATTTATTTGAAGGTTTAGAGTTTGACACATACAAATTTACTTGGAACGGCAGGTAGATACCGTATATAGGTAGGTATGGTGGACTCATATGGAATAACTTTGGGGTTTATGGGATTGGATGCACAAGCAGTATTCCCGCTTAGTACAGGTGAAGGCTAGAAAAAGACTGGGAAGCGACCAGCTAGAGAGCGACAACAGTCATGAACATGCATTAAAATTAATCAATACCGAATGCAAGCATGAGTAGGATATAATTCACCATGAACATAAATATCGTGAAGGCTATGTTGATTTTGTTTCAACTACATGCGTGAACATGCGCCAAGTCATGTCACTTAAATCATTCGGAGGAGGATACCACCCTATCATACCACATCACAACCATTTTAATAGCATGTTGGCACGCAGGGTAAACCATTATAAGCTCCTAGCTAATCAAGCATGGCACAAAAAACTATGATCTCTATTTGTCATTGCAAACATGTTTATTCATAATAGGCTGAATCAAGAACGATGAACTAATCATATTTACAAAAACAAGAGAGGTCGAGTTCATACCAGCTTTTCTCATCTCAGTCAGTCCATCATTTATTGTCATAATTGCCTTTCACTTGCACGACTGGACGATGTGGATAATAATAATAGTGCACGTGCATTGGACTAAGCTGAAATCTACAAGCATTCAATAAACAGGAGAAGACAAGGCAGTATGGGATCTTTTGTCAGAACAACAATAATGCATATAAGAGCCACTTCAACAATTTAATTATGGTCTTCTCCTATCGACCCCCAAAGAAAAGAAATAAAACTATTTACACGGGAAAGCTCCCAACAAGCAAAAAAAAAGAACATGAAATCTTTTTGGGTTTTCTTTTTAATTACTACTGCAAGCATGGAAATTAAAACTAGCTAAAAGCTACAACTAATGTTTTTGGTTTTTCTTAAGATTTATTAAACACACAAGAAGAAAGCATAAAAAGGAAATAAACTAGCATGGATGATACAATGAAAAAGTATGAGGACCGACATCTAGCAATGAGTGTGTGAACATGAATATAATGTCGGTGAGAAATGCGTACTCCCCCAAACTCAGGCTTTTGGCCTATGTTGGTCTATGACCACGGTTGGCCTGGTGGATATCCATAGTAATAGTTGGGGTCATACTGCGATGCAGCATTCATTGCATCGTGGGCTGCAGCTTGGAGGCGAGCTATCTCAGCTTTCCTCTTATACTCTTTCGCCTCCTCTCTGGTTATAAAATATCTCCTTTTTTCCTGAAAGTCAAAGAAAGTAGAAGCAGGGAGAGCGACGTGATAGGTGTGTTGTTTGTCAAAGATTAGTCGGTACTGGAGAAACTGATCGTTCCTCTAAACAAACTGATAACGAACCATAGCCTCATAATCCAAATAAGCAGGAGGCAACTCAATATCATCTTCATGTATGGTTATACCAAGAAAATTAGCTATGCGGGTTGCATAAATTCCACCAAAGAAATCTCCAGTAAATCTATTAAGATGCAACCTACGTGCAACAATGGCTCCGAAATTATAAGATTTATCTCCTAACACAGCATTCCTAAAAATACTGAGGTCAGGGACACACATGTGACATGCCTCATCTTTACCATTAATGCATCTACCTATGAAGAGAGCAAAATAATGTATAGCAGGAAAGTGAATGCTCCCTATGGTATCTTGTTTTATATCTCTAGATTCCCCCACAGTTATACTAGCAAGAAAATCTCTAAATTCATATTTGCAAGGTTCCTAACACTACCCCATTGTGGAAGTTTGCAAGAAGTGGTAAAATCCTCTAAGTCCATCATATAAGATTTTTCATAAAGATCAAACAGGACAGTTGGAGAATTGCGTGAAGATGAAAATTCAAACCTCCTCACAAAGGAACTAGTGAGATAGTGGTACTGGCGGCACTTTTCCTCCTCGAAGCTCACAAGATCAGCGTTACGCAAATATGCGTTAAATTATTCCTTGATTTTCGTTTGATCCATAAAGTCCTATGAAGGTCATTCACAGCGCCGCACTGGAGCGTCCCTTGGTGGCTCATCATCAGCATCACCCATTGTAAGCCTGGGCTCTTGTTTCCTTGAAGAGCCACCTTGGTACATTTTCCTAAACATATTTCTTCCTCTGAAAAATTTCTGAAATTTTTAGTAACTTTAAATAAAAGTAAACCAAACTCAACAAAATTGATAGCAACTACTCCTACAAGTGCCTAGAGCCTCTATCATGCCTCAAAACTACTTGGAACCACATAAATTTGACATGCAAGCTCAAGAACAGGGTCACCTAGGCAGCACAATTTTGCAATGAATAAAGCACTAGAACAAAAACTAATTGGACCAATGGAGGAGTCACATACAAAGGAACAATCCCCCCCCCCCGAGCAGTTTTGCGAGAGGTGCTTTGAGCAAGGAGATCGAAAATGGCAGCAAAATTAGCTTGGACTCGGGTTTGAACTGGGTAATCGTGTTTGTGGGAGGAAGGAGTGTGTGGGTGCAGGAATAAGTGGAGGAGGGCCACCATGGGCCCATGAGGTAGGGGACGCGCCCAGGGGGAGGGCACGCCCTCCACCCTCATGGCCAGGTGGATGCCCCCCATGTTGCGTTCTGAGTGCCAAATATTCTCAAATATTTCAGAAAAAATCATATTTACATTTCAGGGCATTTGTAGAACTTTTATTTTCAGGGTATTTTTATATTGCACTGATAAATCGCATAACAGACGGAAAATACTTATTTTTATTTTATTTAATATAAATAACAGAAAGTAAAAGGAGGGTACAGAGAGTTGTGTTTTCTATATTCATCCATCGCATGATCATCAAAAGGAACCCATTAACAAGGTTGATCAAGTCTTGTTAACAAACTCATTCTGAATAACATGGAACCGGAGAATTTTCGAATAACACTAGGTTACCTCAACGGGGATATGCACATCCCCAACAATAAGAATATCATATTTCTTCTTAACAGTAGGAAGAGGAAATTCAGAACCTCCAAAAATAATTGATGGAATTTTTCCAATAGAATTGATATTGTGGACTTGAGGTTTTTTCCTCGGAAAGTGTACCGTATGCTCATTACCATTAACATGAAAAGTGACATTGCCTTTTTTGCAATCAATAACAGCCCCTGCAGTATTCAAAAAGGGTCTTCCAAGAATAATAGACATACTATCGTCCTCGGGAATATCAAGAATAACAAAGTCCGTTAAAATAGTAACGTTTGCAACCACAACAGGCACATCCTCACAAATACCGACAGGTATAGCAGTTGATTTATCAGCCATTTGCAAAGATATTTCAGTAGGTGTCAACTTATTCAAATCAAGTCTACGATATAAAGAGAGAGGCATAACACTAACACCGGCTCCAAGATCACATAAAGCAGTTTTAACATAGTTTCTTTTAATGGAGCATGGTATAGTGGGTACTCCTGGATCCCCAAGTTTTTTGGTATTCCACCCTTAAAAGTATAATTAGCAAGGATGGTAGAAATTTCAGCTTCCGGTATCTTTCTTTTATTAGTAACAATTTCTTTCATATACTTAGCATAAGGATTCATTTTGAGCATATCAGTTAATCGCATATGCAAAAAGATAGGTCTAATCATTTCAGCAAAGTGCTCAAAATCCTCATCATCCTTTTTCTTGGATGGTTTGGGAGGAAAAGGCATGGGTTTTTGAACCCATGGTTCTCTTTCTTTACCGTGTTTCCTAGCAACAAAGTCTCTCTTATCATAACATTGATTCTTTGATTGTGGGTTATCAAGATCAACAGCAGGTTCAGTTTCTATATCATTATCATTGCTAGGTTGAGCATCAACATGAACATTATCATTAACATTATCACGAGTTTCAGGTTCATTACCAGATTGTGTTTCAGCATCAGAAATAGAAATATCATTTGGATTCTCAGGTGTATCAATAACAGGTTCACTAGAAGCATGCAAAGTCCTATCATTTTTCTTTTTCTTCCTTTTAGAAGGACTAGGTGCATCTATATTATTTCTCTGAGAATCCTGCTCAATTCTCTTAGGATGGCCTTCAGGATACAGAGGTTCCTGAGTCATTTTACCACATCTAGTCATAACTCTCACAGCATTATCATTATTCTTATTATTCAATTCATTGAGCAAATCATTTTGAGCTTTAAGTACTTGTTCTACTTGAGTGGCAACCATAGAAGCATGTTTGCTAATAAGTTTAAGTTCACCTTTGACATTAGCCATATAATCACCCAAGTGTTCAAGCATACCAGCACTGCATTTTAATTCTCTACCAAAATAAGCATTGAAGTCTTCTTGCTTAACCATAAATTTATCAAACTCATCTAAGCATGGGCTAGCAAACTTAGTAAATGGGATTTCAGCTTTATCATATCTATAGAGAGAATTTATCTTTACTACCTGTGTCGGGTTATCATGACCATGTATTTCTTCAGTAGGCGGTAAATTAAGACCATGTATTTCTTCAATAGGAGGTAAATTCTTAACATCTTCAGCTCTAATACCCTTTTCTCTCATGGATTTCTTTGCCTCTTGCGTATCATCAGGACTGAGAAATAGAGCACCTCTCTTCTTCGGAGTTGGTTTAGGAATAGGCTCAGGAAGTGTCTAATTATTTTCATTTGTCAACATATTATTCAATAGAATTTCAGCTTCATCTGGTGTTCTTTCCCTGAAAACAGAACCAGCACAACTATCCAGGTAATCTCTGGAAGCATCGGTTAGTACATTATAAAAGATATCAAGTATTTTTATTTTTCTTAAGAGGATGATCAGACAAAGCATTAAGTAATTGGAGAAGCCTCCCCCAAGCTTGTGGGAGACTCTCTTCTTCAATTTGCACAAAATTATATATATATATATATATATATATATATATCCCTTATGGCAGCTTGTTTCTTATGAGCAGGGAAATATTTAGCAGAGAAGTAATAAATCATATCCTGGGGACTACGTACACAACCAGGATCAAGAGAATTAAACAATATCTTAGCATCACCCTTTAATGAGAACGGAAATATTTTAAGGATATAAAAGTAGCGAGTTCTCTCATCATTAGTGAACAAGGTGGCTATATCATTTAATTTAGTAAGATGTGCCACAACAGTTTCAGATTCATAGCCATAAAAAGGATCAGATTCAACGAAAGTAATTATATCAGGATCAACAGAGAATTCATAATCCTTATCAGTAACATAGATAGGTGAAGTAGCAAAAGCAGGGTCAGGTTTCATTCTAGCATTAAGGGATTGCTGCTTCCATTTAGCTAATAACCTCTTTAGATCATATCTACCATTGCAAGCTAAAATAGCTCTAGCAGATTCTTCATCCAGAACATAACCCTCAAGAACAACAGGCAATTCATATTTATTAGGGTGAGAGTCTTCATCATCATTTTCATCAATATTATCAGTTTCAATAATTTCATTCTCTCTAACCCTAGCAAGTTGTTCATCAAGAAATTCACCAAGTGGCATAGTAGTATCGAGCATATAAATAGTTTCATCATAAGTATCATGCATAGCAGAAGTGGCATCATCAATAACTTGCGGCATATCAGAATGAATAGCAGAAGCAGGTTTAGGTGTCGCAAGCTTACTCAAAACAGAAGGTGAATCAAGTGCTGAGCTAGATGGCAGTTCCTTACCTCCCCTCGTAGTTGAGGGATAAATCTAGGTTTTTGGATCTCTCAAGTTCTTCATAATGATAAGCAGATATAAATCCCAAGTGACTCAAAGAATAGAGCTATGCTCCCCGGCAACGGCGCCAGAAAATAGTCTTAATAACCCACAATTATAGGGGATCACAACAATTTTTGAGGGTAGAGTATTCAACCCAAATTTATTGATTCGACACAAGGGGAGCCAAAGAATATTCTCAAGTATTAGCAGCTGAGTTGTCAATTCAACCACACCTAGAAACTTAATATCTGCAGCAAAGTATTTAGTAGCAAAGTAATATGATAGTAGTGGTAACGATAGCAAAAGGTAATGGTAGAAAAAGTAGTGTTTTTGGTATTTTGTAGTGATGATAGCAATAGCAACGGAAAAGTAAATAAGCGGAGAACAATATATGGAAAGCTCGTAGGCAATGGATCGGTGATAGAGAATTATGCCGGATGCGGTTCATCATGTAACAGTCATAACCTAGGGTGACAAAGAACTAGCTCCAATTCATCAATGTAATGTAGGCATGTATTCCGAATATAGTCCTACGTGCTTATGGAAAAGAACTTGCATGACATCTTTTGTCCAACCCTCCCGTGGCAGCGGGGTCCTAGCCAAAACTAAGGGATATTAAGGCCTCCTTTTAATAGAGTACCGGACCAAAGCATTAACACATAGTGAATACAAGAACTCCTCAAACTATAGTCATCACCGGGAGTGGTCCCGATTATTGTCACTTCAGGGTTGCCGGATCATAACACATAGTAGGTGACTATAGACTTGCAAGATAGGATCAAGAACTCTCATATATTGATGAAAACATAATAGGTTTAGATCTGAAATCATGACACTCGGGCCCTAGTGACAAGCATTAAGCATATCAAAGTCATAGCAACGTCAATCTCAGAACATACTGGATACTAGGGATCAAACCCTAACAAAACTAACTCGATTACATGATAAATCTCATCCAACCCATCACCGTCCAGCAAGCCTACAATGAAATTACTCACGCACATCGGTGAGCATCATGAAATTGGTGATGGAGGAAGGTTGATGATGACGATGGCGACGGATTCCCCTCTCCGGAGCCTCGAACGGACTACAGATCAGCCCTCCCGAGAGGTTTTAGGGCTTGGCAGTGGCTCCGTATCGTAAAACGCGATGAATCCTTCTCTTTTATTTTTTTTCTCCCCGAAAGCAAATATATAGAGTTGGAGTTGAGGTTGGAGGAGCTATAGGGGCCCACGAGGTAGGGGGCGCCCCCCCCCCCCACCCTCGTGGCTAGGGTGGGGGGCCCCTGGTCTTCATCTTTTGCAAGGATTTTTTATTATTTCCAAAAAGACGTTCCGTGAAGTTTCAGGTCATTCCAAGAACTTTTGTTTCTGCACATAAATAACACCATGGCAATTCTGCTGAAAACAACGTCAGTCCGGGTTAGTTCCATTCAAATCATGCAAGTTAGAGTCCAAAACAAGGACAAAAGTGTTTGGAAAATTAGATACGACGGAGACGTATCAACCAGCTCTCGCCGTATCATGACAGTCAGTTTTCGGCTTTCTCTACTGAGGTGCTCGTCCGGAAGAACCGGGACACAATCGCAGTAGTTGTCCCTGTGCCGCCTTAGCCGATATAGCGGAACGTAAGGTAGCAAAACATGGGAGCCGGCAAACCCAACATTTGACCCAAGACATGATTCAGAGCTAATGCATATAATGTTATAAGTTCGGGGTGCCGAACTACCATGAAGGTGTTTGGACTTTATTGCCGTATTATGGGTAAAACGAAGCCCCTGGCATATTTAAGGCATATCATGGTGTACGGATGCCATTTGACAAAAGAATTTCAATAAGAGATAACGGCGGATAAGCTCATATAAATCCACATGTCGTATTTAAATAATAAGTCAATGCGTATGAGTACATATAAAGTAATAAAAAGAGAAAGTGACTGCGGAACATACTGAGACCAGGCGGGAAGAAGCTGTGTGCGGATCCGGAGTGCAGTTGGATGGTCATCGAGGGGAATATCTAAGAGTTCCCTTGCGCGTTCGAGATGTTTCCATGTCGCCGGTCCTTGCCTGGGAAACAATGGACCTATATAGAAAATGCAAGATGTGTTTGTGTGCCGCAGAGCGGTTGAGCCGCGGTATGTGGCATGTCCTGGCTTTCGCCGGAGTGTTTAATTGAGCTCTGGACGAGGCGGGCTATCCTGCCACGAAGAAGTTCGGAGTCCTTTGGTGGTGTCCGGGAGCTTGGCTGTCGACTCAAGGTTCGATTGAAAGGTGCCGCTCGTTGCTTCTGCTGTTAAAGCAGCGGTATACTCTTTGGTACCGAGGGGGAGTTCGGCCTTGCCATTAACCGTGATGACGCCGCTTGGACTGGGCATCTTGAGCTTACGGTAGGCATAATGTGGCACCACGTTGAATCGAGCAAACGCGGTTCATCCGAGCAGTGCCTGATAATCACTGCGAAAGGGGACGATGTCGAAGATTAACTCTTTGGCACGGTAATTGTCCAGTGATCCGAAGACTACCTCAAGGGCGATGGAGCTTGTACAACTGGCCTCCACACCTGGTATAATACCTCTAAAGGTGGCTTTAGTGGGCTTGATCACCAAATGATCAATGCCCATCTTGCGCACTGTGTCCTGGTAAAGCAGGTTTAGACTGCTGCCTCCGTCCATAAGGACTCGTGTGAGGTCGAACCCGTCAATTATTGGGTCGAGGACTAGTGCGGCTGAATTGCCCTGATTGGTGTTAACCGAACGATCCGTGCGGTTGAAGGTGATCGGTCCTAGTTTATATTCTGGGACGACTGGTTCCGTTAAGTCGGCACCCCTAAGGGTGCGCATCCGGTGTGGGTTGGGAGTGTGATTGGCGTTTACCACGTTCACCGTTTGGATCTGCGGGGGAAATTTCTTTGGCCCTCCTGTAGTTGGTGATATGGGCTCCTCGTCGCTATCATCGCTTTGAGACCCCTTCACTTTGTTTTCTGCACGTGACCTGCCGGCTTGTTTGAAGACCCAGCATTCTCTGTTGGTATGATTGGCTGGTGTTTCTGGGGTGCCATGAATTTGGCATGGACGATCGAGTATGCGGTCCAGACTGGACGGGCCTAAATTGTCATTTTTGAATGACCTTTTCCGCTAACCGGACTTAGAGCCACTAAATCCGGCATTGACTGCCGTATCTTTGGTGTTTCCACCATTTTTGCGACGCTTGTGTTTGTTGCGTCGGGGTTTGTCGTTGCTATCTCTGGCCTCTGATGTGCCAGGATTGCTTGTTGTGTTGTTGCTACAGGCCAACCAGCTATCCTCGCCCGCGCAAAAGTGGGTCATGAGTGTCGTGAGTGCTGCCATGGATTTTCGCTTCTCTTGGCCGAGATGTCGGGTGAGCCACTCGTCACGGATGTTATGTTTAAAGGCCGCTAGGGCTTCGGCATCCGGACAGTCGACAATTTGGTTCTTTTTAGTTAGAAACCGAGTCCAGAATTTCCTGGCTGACTCTCCGGGCTGTTGTGTTATGTGACTTAAATCGTCAGCATCCGGTGGTCGCACATAAGTGCCTTGGAAGTTGTCCAGGAATGCGTCTGCCAGGTTCTCCCAACTTCCAATGAAGTTTGCCGGCAAGCTATTCAGCCAATGCCGAGCCGGCCCTTTGAGTTTTAGTGGGAGATACTTGATGGTGTGTAGATCATCCCCACGGGCCATGTGAATGTGGAGGAAGAAATCCTCTATCCATACTACGGGGTCTGTAGTACCATCATATGATTAAATGTTCACGGGTTTAAACCCTTCTGTGAATTCATGATCCATTACTTAGTTAGTGAAGCATAGGGGGTGTGCGGCGCCTCTGTGCCGGGCTATATCACGACGCAGTTCATACGAGTCTTGTATGCTGTATTCGGCGGTCGGATTTGTTTTAAGTATATACGGCATGACGGTCGTCGTCACGCGTTGGGGCGCGCCCCCGTGATCCGTAGATCGATCTTATATGTCCTGCTTTGTTTTCCAATATGTCTCGTAGGTCCTATGTGTAGTCCCGTGCCTTGGTGTTTTTGTTTGACTGGCGACGGGGTGCGGGCTGGACTTCAGGCTGATATGCTGCTTTGTCTTGGCCACGAGGTGGCCGGTCAGCCACATCATACGCTGGTAGTGTAGGCTTTAATGCTTCCTCCTCGAGTTGGGGTAGCAACTTGCGCTTTGGGTAACTTTTGGTTGGGCACCCGAGTTCGTATTCCTCGGCTGCCAGGACCTCGTCCATCTATCCGCTAGTAGATCTTGATCAACTTGAAGCTGCTGCTGCTTTTTCTTCAGGCTTTTTGCTGTGGCTATAAGCCGGTGCTTGAAGCGCTCCTGCTCGACGGGATCCTCAGGCACGATGAATTCTTCGCCGTCGAGGCTCACCTCATCTTCGGAGAGGGGCATATAATTGTCATCCCCTGATTCTTCGTCTGTCGCCTGTTCCTTAGGGCTCGCTTGCCCATCCTCCTGCTCGAAGCCTGACTGGAGGGGATTGTCTTCGTCTCCGGCACTGTTCACAGCGCTATTGTCTCTTGTGCCGATATCGCTGCTTTTGCTATGGCGGGGCTTAGAGCGGCGTCGATGACGTCGGTGCTTAGGTTGCTTCTCGAGGGGGTTATCCTCCGTTGCCTTATTGCCATTGCTTTCTTTGGGGGTGTCCACCATGTATATATCATATGATGAGGTGGCTGTCCAGTGCCCTGTGAGCGGTGGTTCCTGTTCTTCTCCTGCATCGTCGTCCATACCGTCGATGTCTTCGGAGCCGAAATCAAGCATATCGGTTAAGTCATCGGCAGTGGCTATTAAGTGGGTGGTGGGTGGGGAATGAATTTCATCGTCCTCTCCCCACTCAAGTCGGACATAGTTCGGCCAAGGGTCTCCTGACAAGGAGAGAGACCTCAATGAATTTAGCATGTCACCCAAGGGCGAGTGCTGAAAGATATCCGCGGAGGTAAAATCCATGATCGGTGCCCAGTCAGATTCGATAGGCACGGACACAAGCGGTTCGGATCCTGTGGCCGGGAACGAATCCAAGGGTCCGGTAACACAGGTCTCATAGGAGGTGATGTCAGTATTCGGCTCTATATCCGCTGAGTGTGCGGCCTCCGTGGCGGCGTCTATCCACCCGTCCTTGGACGACATGATCTACTCCGGATTGAGGGCCGGAGTAGCCACAGGTGTGATCTCCCAAACACCGTCTGACGGCAGAGCTAAGTCATGCTCGTCGTGACTGTGTGGCGCACCTGACATGGGCTCGAATCCATCAAAGATCAAGTCTCCGTGGATGTCGGCAGTATAGTTCAAGCTTCCAAACCTGACCTGATGGCCAGGGGCGTAGCTCTCGATCTACTCCAGATGGCCAAGCGAGTTGGCCCGCAGTACGAAGCCACCGAATACGAAGATCTATCCGGGGAGAAAAACCTCACCATGGATCGCATCGTTACCGATGATCAAAGAAGCCATCACGCCTTCATCGTGATGGCACACAGTGGAACTCTCAATGAAAGCACCAATGTCGGTGTCAAAATCGGCGGATCTCGGGTAGGGGGTCCTGAACTGTGCGTCTAAGGCTGATGGTAATAGGAGGCGGGGGACACAATGTTTACCCAGGTTTGGGCCCTCTCAATGGAGGTAATACCCTACTTCCTGCTTGATTGACCTTGATGATATGAGTATTACAAGAGTTGATCTACCACGAGATCATAGAGGCTAAACCCTAGAAGCTAGCCTATGATTATGATTGTTGTTGTCCTACAGACTAAACCCTCCGTTTTATATAGACACCGGAGGGGGCTAGGGTTACACAGAGTCGGTTACAAGGGAGGAGATCTACATATCCGAATTGCCAAGCTTGCCTTTGTAACGCCCCATATGTAACCTTCCCCAATTGTACTCCAGCTCTTGTCGTTTCCGGCATTAAGTTATATTTAATTCTCGGGTTCGGGTCTTTGTCTCCGTGTGTTGTTTTGTTTCTCGTGCATCTCATATCATGTCATCACGTGCATTGCATTTGCATACATGTTCATCTCATGCATCCGAGCATTTTCCCCGTTGTCCGTTTTGCATTCCGGCGCTTCGTTCTCCTCCGGTGGCCATTTCTAGCTTTCTTTCGTGTGTGGGGATTAAACATTTCCGGATTGGGCCGAGACATGCCATGCGGCCTTGGTTTACTACCGGTAGACCGGCTGTCAAGTTTCGGGTCATTTGGACTTCGTTTGATACTCCAACGGTTAACCGAGGGACCGAAAAGGCCTCGTGTGTGTGCAGCCCAACACCCCTCCTTTTTGGCCCAAAAACCCACCAAACTCAGCTCCACCGTCTCGGTCGTTCGATCACGATCGTGTGGGCGAAAACCGCACCTCATTTGGACTCTCCTAGCTCCCTCTATGCCTATTTATACCCCCTCCATTTTCAGATCCCGTCTCCCACCTCGAAACCCTAAAAAAAGGAGATCTCGTTCCCCGCGCCCGGCCGGACATGTCCGCCCTCAGCCGGACGTACCGCGCCGCCGCGCCCGGCCAGTGAGGGGCCGCCACCTGTCCCTGCCGGGTCAACCCCGCCGCCGGCCCGCCCGGCCCAGGGAGGGCCCCCGAGGCCCACTCCGCCGCCGCACCGCACCCCGCCGCCTCGCCTCAACTCCGGTGGCCGGGGACCGCCGTCCACCGCACCGCTCCGCCGTCCTCCGGCCTGGCGCCGCCTTCCCCCCTCCTCCACCGAGCTCCGGCCGGCGAGCCTCGCGCCAAGTCCGGCGCCGGCGATCCTCGGAAGTCGCGCCCTGCTACAGTGATCCCGGCCGGATCTAGATCTGAGTTGGAGACGGTTGACTTTTGACCTAACTTTCCAGATTTTTGTGCATACTTTGACCGCTCATACCTTTGCATCCGTGGCTCCGTTTTGGGCGTACGATATGTCAAAATCTTCGTCTCGACGAGTACATCATTTCATTCCATTGCATTATTCGCATTTGAGGTCATCGTGGTGCCCAAAATGCTGTTCGAAGGAGGCATGTTGAGTTAAATTGCAGATCCGTTAATCCAACATGCACTTTTGTCATTTTTGCCATATCTAATCCGTGCATGATATGCCTGTGCCCCTTTGGTATGAATTGTTAAGCATGTTGTCTTCTTTCCAGAGGTGCCTTCCATGTATTTTTAGGATGTGTGTGTTGTCTTGTGCAAGCTTGCGAAGAGGGCTACCTGAGATTACTGATTTCAGGGACTTAGTGATTTTCACCAAGTCTGAGCCGTTTTAGTTCACGATGCTATATGTCTGGCATGTTTCCTAGTGATCCGTGCCTCTTTTGAGGATGATCAGTAAGAGTAATTTGTTAAGCTTGTTGTGCTTAATCCATCCATGTCTTTACTTGTTATGTTGGAGCACCATAGGTTGACTCAATCGAGCTCAACTTTTGGATAGTTGCTGTTTTGGGCAGATCGTGAACTCTTTTGCGATTTTGCCGGAGTGATTGCTAGTGATCCATACATGCTATGCCATTGTTCTTGCCATGTCTAGCTAGCATTTTGTGCCTTCTTAATGGATATATGCTTGCCTTGCCATGACTTGCACCGTAGTGAGAGCATCGAGCTCGTTTACACGCCTCCGTGAGTTATTATTTCAGCATGTCCCAGTTTTCACTAAGTCTGAAAACTGATTGTGTTTCATCGATGTTCGTGTGCTCGGTAGAGTATTTTGTGAACCCTTTTGGCCCCAGGTCATTTTGGGTGTTTTGTTAACCTTGTTGAGTAGCTCCATGCCATGCTCTTACTTGCCATGTTCAGGTTTTCCTTCATGTTGTTTTGCTGCTCCGAAGAGAGCATCGTGGTCTGAAATTCCAGACTAGCGTTAATTTCGCTAAGTCTGAAATCTGTTTTGCTTATTCAGTTTTGCCATGCTTGTTTGAAGCCCTTAATGGATGAATTTGCCTATGCCTCAGTCATGATGATTTGTTAAGCTTGATGAGTACATCACTTCCATGTAATTTGTTTTCATGTTGGGTGGCTGTAGCATGTTCTTTTTGTTGCATTCAGGAGCCTACTTGCTGTAAATCGCAGATCGGTTCGTTTAGTAAAACGCTTGCCATTTCTTAACCGTAGCTCCGATTGCCATGATCTTTATATCGTTTTCAGGGGATTTATTCCCCTCTATCCAGTGGCACACTTGGATTTCCAAGTTGAGGCCAGGTTCATGCATTTCCTGTTACATGTTGCATTCTTGCATCCCGCATCGCATCCCGCATAGCATATCATCTTTGCATCTTATTGGTTGCCTTTGCACGTGGTTGATTGTATCCTTGTTGCTTGTTTGTGTTGTTGGGTAGAGCCGGGAGACGAGTTCGCTAACGAGGAGCCCGTTGAGTTTGCTTTTGAGGATCCAGTCAATTCTGACAACTGTGCAGGCAAGATGATCACACCCTTGAAATCACTACTATCTTTGCTATGCTAGTTTGCTCGCTCTTTTGCTTTGCCAATGCTACGATGCCTACCACTTGCTTGTCAGCCTCCCAATTGCCATGATTGAGCCTCTAACCCACCTTTGTCCTAGCAAACCATTGTTTGGCTATGTTACCGCTTTGCTCAGCCCTTCTTATAGCGTTGATAGTTGCAGGTGGAGATTGGAGCCGTTCCTTGTTGGAACATTTATTTACTTGTTGGGATATCATTATATTGCCATGTTATCTTTACTCATCTATATACTTGGTAAAGGGTGGAAGGCTCGGCCTCTCGCCTAGTGTTTTGTTCCACTCTTGCCGCCCTAGTTCCCGTCATATCGGTGTTATGTTCCCGGATTGTTGCGTCCCTTACGCGGTTGGGCTATAATGGGAACCCCTTGATAGTTCGCCTTGTTTAAAGCTTTTCCAGCAATGCCCAACATTGGTTTTACCATTTGCCACCTACCCTTTTCTTTCCCTTGGGTTTCCGGAGCCCGAGGGTCATCTTATTTTAACCCCCCCCCCCCCGGGCCAGTGCTCCTCTGAGTGTTGGTCCAACTGTCAGCTGCCGGTGGCCACCAGGGGCAACTCTGGGCTGGCCTACCCGTACCTAGGACAATCTGAGTGTGCCCTGAGAAAGAGATATGTGCAGCTCCTATCGGGATTTGTCGGCGCATTCGGGTGGTGTTGCTGGTCTTGTTTTAACCTGTCGAATCATCTTGTTGTACCGGGATACCGAGTCTGATCGGTGGGTCCTAGGTGGAGGTCTATTCCTTCGTTGACCGTGAGAGCTTGTTATGGGCTAAGTTGGGACCCCCCTGCAGGGATTGATCTTTCGAAAGCCGTGCCCGCGGTTATGGGCAGATGGGAATTTGTTAATGTCCGGTTGTAGATAACTTGAACTTACTTAATTAAAAATGAATCAACTGCGTGTGTTGCCGTGATGGCCTCTTCTCGGCGGAGTCCGGGAAGTGGACACGGCGTTGGAGTTATGTTTGCGTAGTCGGCTCTATTTAGTTTCGCTCGCGCTTTGCCTTCTCTTCTCGCTCTCCTTTGCGAATAAGTTAGCCACCATATATGCTAGTCGCTTGCTGCAGCTCCACTCACATTACCCCTTCCTTACCTATTTAGCTTAAATAGTCTTGATCGCGAGGGTGCGAGATTGCTGAGTCCTTGTGGCTCACAGATTACTATTACACCAGATGCAGGGACCGATGATACTCCTCCGGATGGCGCGTTCGAGCTGAAGTGGGAGTACGACGAGGACTCTCAGCGATACTATGTTTCTTTTCCGGATGATCAGTAGTGGTGCCTATTCGGGGTTCGATTCAGGGATTAGTCGCTTGTTGGGGGTCTTTTCTATTTTGGCGCCGTAGTCAGGCCATGAGTGATTGTATGATGGATGCTATTTATGTACTTTGATGTGACGTGGCGAGTGTAAGCCAACTATTATTATTTTTCCCCCTTTATATTGTATATGTACATGGGTTGTGTGAAGATTGCCTCACTTGCGACATATGCCTTCAATGCGATTATGCCTCTAAGTCGTGCCTCGACACGTGGGAGATATAGTCGCATCGAGGGTGTTACAGCCTTCCACGCAAAGGAGAGTCCCACCCGGACACGGGACGAAGTCGGGCCATGAGTGATTGTATGATGGATGCTATTTATGTACTTTGATGTGACGTGGCGAGTGTAAGCCAACTATTATTATTTTTTCCCCTTTATATTGTATATGTACATGGGTTGTGTGAAGATTGCCTCACTTGCGACATATGCCTTCAATGCGATTATGCCTCTAAGTCGTGCCTCGACACGTGGGAGATATAGTCGCATCGAGGGTGTTACAGCCTTCCACGCAAAGGAGAGTCCCACCCGGACACGGGACGAAGTCTTCAATCTTGTATCTTCATAGTCCAGCAGTCCGGCCAAAGTATATAGTCCGGTTGTCCGAGGACCCCCTAATCCAGGACTCCCTCAGTCATGAAATCCGTAAACGATCTTTTAGATTTGGAAGCGGAGAGGGCTTCCGAAATTATTCGTAATCTTGCATCTATCAAACCCATGAATGACAATGAAATGAACAATTTAGGAATGGATGATCTCTCAAATATATGTAACAATCTCCTGCCTAGTGCGGAGGCTGAGGATGAGGAGGGGACGGAGACTACAGACACGGTAGAGCCTCTAATGATGGAGGGCGCAGTTTCTTATGTCGCCAGTCCGACATTCCCGCAGGGTGTTGGGGAGAAGCCCAAACGACCCTGGAAGCGGAAAATTTATCCTACTTCGGCAGTACGTAGAAGTGCTAGAGTTAAGCTTAAGAAAAAAAATTCATGATTACTTATGAAAGGAATCTTTTGGAATAGCAGAGGTCTAGCTGACTTGGCTAAACGAAGGTTCTTAGCGGAGACAGCGATAGAACATCACTTAGACTTTATTGCACTTTTGGAAACATGACGGGATAATTTTACATCATAGTTCCTTCAAACTCTCTCCAGTGGTATTGATTTTGACTGGCACATCATACCCCCTAGAGGAAGATCCGGTGGGATTTTACTAGGAGTGCGGTGTGAAACTCTTGAGGTGCTTAATGTGGTTCAGGAAGACTTTTTGATTAAGTTTCGGGTGAGATCAAAATTGGATGGTTCTCGGTGGTCTCTTGTAGCTGTATATGGGGCAGCACAACATGAATTCAAACTGGACTTTTTGGCCGATTTGGTGCGGATTTGTGGAGATGAAACTCTGCCAATCCTAGTCGGGGGGATTTTAATATAATTCGGAGGAGAGATGAAAAGAATAATGTCAATTTTGATGGACGTTGGTCTATGATGTTTAACATGATTATTGAGAGTCTTAATTTGAGAGAAATAGAGCTCACCGGTAGACAATTTACGTGGGCCAATTCGTTACCCATTCCGACTTATGAAAAGTTGGATAGGGTACTTGCTAGTGTGGAGTGGGAACAAAAGTATCCTTTGGTGTCGGTCCATGCGATGTAGAGAGCGATCTCAGACCACACACCACTTCTGTTAGACTCGGGAGAGGCTACCCATGTGGCGAATAAAAATGCCTTCTCCTTCGAACTAAGATGGTTCGAGAGAGAGGGCTTTTGGAGATCATTTCATGCGAATGGGCTAAGCCTGTTAGTGGAAGGACGCATATTGAGAAATGGCAAAATAAAATTAGACATCTCCGACAGTTTTTGAGAGGTTGGGCCAGAAATGAGAGTGGGGTTTACAAACAAGAAAAAGAGCGTCTTACTCAATTAATTGAGGCACTAGACTTAAAAGCCGAAGACACTCTTCTTACGGTTAATGAGCAAAGATCCAAGTCCGACGCTGAGCAAGGTCTACGAGCTCTCTTGAGAGAGGAGGAGCTCAAGTGGGCATTGCATGCTTCCAAGGGGACGACAATACATAATTCTTCCATATGGTTACAAATGGTAAACACAGGAAGAAGAAAATCATACAGCTTGAACATGACGAGGGGACAATAGTGGGGCATGAGAATCTGAAAGCTTATATCTCTAATTACTATAAACAACTTTTTGGGCCTCCGAATACAAGTACGGTGACGCTAGATGAATCTGTGATTGATGATATACCTCAATTACAGGCAGAGGAGAATGATATTCTTTCTGCACCGTTTCCTAAAAAAGAGGTTCTTGAGGCAATATCCCAAATGAAACCGAATAAAGCACCGGAACCAGATGGGTTTCTAGTTGAATTTTATAAGAAATGTTGGCATATTATTAAAGATGATCTTATGTCTATGTTTCATGATTTCTTCAACGGTCATTTAGAGCTGTTTCATCTTAACTTCGGTACGATAACGTTGTTGCCAAAGAAAGATGAGGCAGTTCGGATCGAACAAACCAGGCCCATATGTCTGCTTAATGTGAGTTTCAAAATTTTCACAAAGGTTGGAACCAATAGATTGACACAAATTGCTCATTCAGTGGTCCAACCAAGTCAGACAGCGTTCATGCCTGGGTGACACATACTGGAAGGCGTGGTTGTTTTGCATGAAACGCTTCATGAGATCCACTCGAAGAAACTAGATGGGGTTATCTTCAAAGTGGATTTTGAGAAGGCATATGATAAAGTAAAGTGGCCTTTCCTTCAGCGGGAATGCGCATGAAAGGTTTTAGTGAGGCCTGGCGGAACCAAGTGGATAGCCAAGTCCAGAAGGGTAGTGTCGAAATCAAGGTGAACGATGATATCGGTCATTATTTTCAAACGCACAAGGGGTTGAGATAAGGGGATTCCATGTCTCCTCTTTTGTTTAATACAGTGGCAGATATGTTGGCCGTTATTATTGGCAGGGCCAAGCAGCATGGCCATGTAGAGGGGTAAGTTCCTCATCTAGTCGATGGAGGGGTATCCATTCTACAATATGCTGATGACACTATCTTATTCATGGAACATTACATGGCTAAAGCACGTAATATGAAACTTATCTTATGTCTCTTCGAGAAATTGTCTGGCTTAAAAATTAATTTTCACAAGAGCGAATTGTTTTGCTTTGGGAAGGCCAAAGACAAGGAAAACACTTATAGACAATTGTTCGGATGTGAATTAGGTGCTTTACCATTCAGTTAGTTGGGAATACCGATCCACCACCGTAAGTTATCCAATAAAGAATGGAAGTGTATTGAAGAGCGAATTGAAAAAAAAAAACTTAGCTGCTGGAAGGGCAAGCTTATGTTATATGGAGGTTGGTTAGTCCTGATTAACTCGGTACTGACTAGTATGCCGATGTTCCTACTTTCGTTCTTCGAAATTCCGAAAGGGGTTCGAAAGCGACTTGATTTCTTTAGATCTCGTTTCTTCTGGCAGTCTGATGAGGCCAAGAGGAAATATCGTCTCGCGCGATGGGATATCCTTTGTCGACCTAAAGACCAAGGGGGTCTCGGTATTGAGAAATTAGAAATTAAGAATAAACGCCTTATGAGCAAATGGCTATACAGGCTAGAGATAGAGCCGGAGGGTTTGTGGTCACAAATTATGCGCAATAAGTATTTACAGTCGAAAAAACTAGCCCAAGTTATCATGAAACCGACTGACTCGCCATTCTGTAAGGGACTTATGAGAACAAAGGACTTGTTCTTCCGCAGGGTTAAATTCTTGGTTGGCAATGGGATGCCAACAAGATTTTGGCAGGATACATGGTTAGGAGAGATGCCCCTGGCCGTCCAATATCCCACCCTTTATAATATTGTGCAACGTAAGGAGGATTACGTAGGCACAGTCTTCCAAACAACTCACATTCAGTTCAGACGTGTGTTAGTTGGTGAGAGATGGACTGCCTGGATGCATTTGGTTCGGAGACTGATAGAGGTTCAACTCTCCGACCAGCCGGATTCGACACAATGGAAGCTAACTAAAAATGGGATTTTTACGGTGAAATCATTCTATATGGATTTGATTAATTCTGGCCCAATCTCAAGATCGTTGCATATTTGTAGGGTTAAGGTTCCTTCGCATATTAAAATTTTTATGTGGTTCGTCCACAAGAGAGTGATACTCACAAAGGACAACTTAATCAAAAGACGATGGGTAGGAAGTTCGCGGTGCTGTTTTTTGTGATCATGATGAAACAATACAACACTTATTTCTTGAATGCCCATGGGAGATGGTAGCACGGGCTATATTCAATCGGTTCGGATGGCGGTTGCATATCAGTATAGGAGTCTAGGGAGCTTATCCTTCATATTACCGTATCGGTTGCTTTTGTCAGCATGTAATTTTCTTTTTTTCCTTTGTTTTGCTCCGCTTGCGAGCTGTAAGACTATTTTGACTGTTTCGATACTTCATGGATTTTTAATAAGATGGTTGCATGCATCGTCATGATGCAGAGGCCGGGGGCATGCCTCCATTTCCAAAAAATTGCACCAGGGAACACATATGCATATACCGTGTAGAGAGGCCCACAACCACAAAAAGGTTACTCAACCATTCAAGCAGAAAACATACATACTGTATTTCTCAAAGCATTGGATGGAGGTGGTTGTGGTTGTGCCGTGGCCATAACAGTGCTTCTACGATTATGCAGGTCAGGTTAGTGGAGTGCTAATTAATCTCTGATATACCATTGTTTAGTGCTCATAATTGAAGCCTAGGGCAGCTAGCTAGCCCCCCTGCTAGCTTCGAGCAGAATAGCAGATCAAGATTTAAGAAATACCCACGGACAGAGACTGCCTAGCTAGATAGCTAGGTAGCTCCATCACTCCATGGCACTAACAGTGCGATTAACCATTAGACTGCCCAGCTAGCTAGGTAGCTCCATGCTGACATTAGCTACTTATTTGACAGTGTGAGTAACCATTAGGATTTGTCACATCTTTGCCTTGCAACAGGCTATCCAGGAATTCAAGAGTGTAGTATGGCAGCCTTTACAAATGCAGGAATTCAATTGATCTTTGGAATGTCAGTGGCAAAGATATGTAGTTTTGCTCATCCCAAATAAAAAGGCAACAACTGGTTCGGACTTGGGACAATGACAGAAAGTGGTTAAGCGACAGCACTAACACAAAAGCATGCACACACTCATGTGAACTCCAAATGAAATTCATAGAATGGAGCAAGTAGCATACTGCCATATAAAGTTTACATACAACTAACCATTTATATAGTATACTTGAAGATGACCTCAAGTACTAATTATAATCAGTACAGTACAAGTTTCACTGCATGGCAGGTATGTGTTTGTGATTCTGCTGATGTCAAACTGAAAGCAATACTACAGGGTCCGGCCAGAGCAAAGTGCAGCATATACTTGTAGAAGTAATCGGCTAGATAGCTACAGAGTATCTGTTCTGGAATCTGAAAATGTTCTCTTGGCTTCATGCTGGAGCCAACACAAATGCTACAGGTGTCACATGAGATTTTGGGCCTTTGCATTTCAGATAAACAGTCTCTGTCGAATCATTTTTCGCAGCTTGAAATTTTATTCGCGGTCGTATATGCACGGAAGGAAAATGATCAGCAAGGCATGTATGTGTGTGTGTGTGTGTGTGCAGAAAAACAGGGCAAAAGCAATCCTTGCCTGATCTTTGCCCGGCCAATTATTTTCTCCTTTTGTCACCTCATTGCCACTACATGATATGAATATGAGGTTCATTTGTCTACATGAGCTGTTGATTATTCACTTCAAACAGTGACCTAGTGCAAAGCAACATAGAGCAGTTTCAGTCTCGATAACCATGCCAATGCACTGACATGAAACAAGATTCACCAAACCAGCTAGTGCCTGCTGGTTAAGTTTTCTTCCAAGCTTCACCAAACTAGCTATCATGCAGCATTGCTGATGGTTCAGTTCATGATCTTTCCTCGCGACGAAGGGGTTCAGAAGCCACTTTCAGTAACCACTAGGGAATAGGGACACACACTCCCATCACTACTCATGTAAAAGAATGGGCGGCTGATGGCTATGACATTGACGGAAGTGGTCAAGCAACAAGAATCACACACAGGAAAAAGCATGTATAATCTTGCAATAGAATTGTCCACATGGATGCAGTAACTCTAATCATTTTATCTGGATGCATGCAGTAACTCTGCTGCATTATGCCATTATTAACAAGGTTTTCTTTCTAGGATAATCAGTTCATACAGCAAACAAGTATGTCTTCTAATCATTTTATCAGGTACTGATGCTCCTCTGCTCCTTTCATACTGAAAGCAATACCACAGCAAAGTGCAGCATATGCTTGTAAAAGTACTAGGCTGGAGGCTGGATAGATAGCTACAGAGTATCTGTACAAATGTTCTCTTGGCATGATGCCAGGACCAACATATATGCTCCATGTGTCATTTCAGATTTGCAAACTTTACAGCTCGATAAAAACAGTCTCTTGTCCTCTGCAGTGCAAATCATTTTCCAGGAGTGGATATTTATTTGTCGTTGCATATGGGGTGGTGAGTGAGGGAGAACCATAAACAGCAGGGCAAAACCAATCAATCCTTTCCTAACCACTAGGTCTTGTCCATATGCAAGCAGAGTGGCCTTTTCATCCATCATTTACACTGTGAATCTAACACCAGTTGCCCATGCTGATTATTTCACTACAAACAGGCGACCTAGTGGCACAAAGCTCCATCAAAAACAGAATCAAAGATGGCCATGGCATGCTTGGCAATAGCAGAGGTGACATGGACCAGTATAGTGGCAAGACCATTGACCTGTGGCTGGCATCTAGACAGCACACACATACAGAGGCACACCATGTGGCAGCAACAGTTCATAATCACAAGCACACACACCCACTGCCCCCCAGGATTATGAATTAACACCATAATTTGCACTGTTGTGATGTCATAAAAAAAGCACTGTTGTGATAATCTGTATAAGAGCTGTAGTATGGAAAGCAACCAAGAACAGATGCAGGTCCAGGCCACCACCAGAGGGGAATAGAACCACCCAAAAAACAAAGAGATAACCTAACAACCAAGCATGCACCAACCAAACCATCATTTCAGCACATTAAAAGGTCAGGATCATCTCCAGCCAGCCACACTGCTAGTCCCACAGCACCACCATCCATCCAGAACATCCAGAACCTTCACAGGCTGCAAATTCCAACAAGCATGGAAACAAACTTGTCAATTTGTGGATGCTGCCACTTGGCCATACTACATGTCACTGTACAAACACACACATGTAACTTTCACAACAAACATAGGCATGACACTTTCCGACTGAAGATTCTGACAGAAATTTCAGAAATTCACCAACAATTTTGACTCTAGCTAGTTCCTATCATTGTTGGATGGACGGAGGAAGAAGAAGAAGTAGAAGGGTCCAACTTAAGTGGTAAGCAATGGATCGTGTGTTGGATCCTAATGGCACCGAAAGGGAAAGAGGTGGACCGGGCTGCCAGAGCACGAGCCGACCATCCCTTTGCGTCAAAGTGGCAAGCGACAACTCACTCCGGCCAACAAGCAGTCCGGGCAATCAAGCAAGCAAGCAACCAACTTTTTTACTTTTGAATTTTCATCGGCTCGGCAGCAACTCACAAAATCGCCATTGAAACGGGGAAGCAGATCGAGATCGAGCTCTGGATTCGGTTAGTTACCTAAATGTGGCGGTTCTGACGAGCTCGCCTCGCCTCTGCTCCGGCGATCGGTACAGGGCACACCAGGAAGGGAAGAAGAAAGACTAATTTAAGGGGATATGATCTTTACACAGCCGAGAAATTTTTGATTTGGATTGGCTTGGGATTTTGGGGATGATGGTGGGTGGGTGGGTGGGATTATTGGTGCCGGCCGAAGGAGTTGTGGATCTTCTTGATGAAATCCTCTGACCGCTTGCTCAGCTCCGCCGCGCCGACGGAAGGCTCCCGGGCTCGCGGCCGCGGCGATGGGGTTGGCCGGGGAGGCGACGAGCGTGGGGCTGGAGGGGAGGTGGTGGATGCGGCCGGCGCCGTCGCCGGGCGCGTCTTCTGCATGATGGCGTTCCACGTCGCGTCCAGGTCGTCGTCGCCGCCGCCGCCGTCGTGGTTGTCGTCGGCGCCGTCGAAGTGTTCGTCCGTGGGCGCGGTAGCCCGGCGAGGGGGCAGGGAGACCCCACGCTCGAGGACCGCGTGTTCCCGTGCGGGCGCCAGTCCAGGCGAGACGCTCCTGCCCTCGTCGGCGGTGGCGATGTAGGCTGACACGGCGGCGGAGGAAGCGTCCTCATCGGACTCCGTGGTGACGCACGACTCGCCGCCGAATGAGACAGGGGAGACGACCTCCTCGACCACCGCCGAGTCGGCAGCCTCGTGCCAGCGCGACACGGGCGGGGGCACGCGGTACACCTCGGCCGGCGCGGCGGAGAAGACGGCGGGGGCGGGCGCGAAGTCCACCCTGCGCTTGACGGCGGCCAGCACGGCCGGCTCCGTCAGCAGCGGGGGCGCCGCGGCAGCGGGGTGGTGGAGCGGCGACGGCGCCCAGGGGTCCTTGTGCTGCTGCTGCGCGGCGTGGAAGTGCTTGCTGTCGGAGAGCTTCCAGATGACGAAGATGATGACGTGCACGGTGACGAAGAGGTAGAGCTTCCAGAGGAAGGCGTCGGCGCCGGACACGAGCTGCGGCACCATGCACGCGGCCGCGGCCAGCGCGGCCGACGCGAACGCCACCTTGGCCGCCAGCACCGTCGTCGCGCCCAGGCCCCCGCCGCCGCCCCCGGCGCGGAGCCGCGAGGAGTAGCTCCCCGACATGGCTGTCAAGCCGCTGGATCGAGCTGATGGAGCTTCCCGACGGCCGGCGGCGAGAGGAGTGGAGCGGCGAGGGAGGAGTAACGGAGGTGGTGGGCAGAGGCGGAGAGGGGGGGTTGGCGAAGTGGAGATGGCGTTGGAGCGGGGCTATTTATGGTGGGGAGGGCGGCGACCATATTTTTTTTTGGAAAAAATTAACTTAGCGAGCAAATTTGGAAGTTTCACCGGGAATGCGATCGCGATCAGGGGTAATTTGGAAGAAAATTACACCCGTAATTTGGAGGTTGACGTCGAGATAAGGTCGGGATCATCCGGAATTAATTGATTAATTTTGGAACAAGGGCAGAAATTAACACTTTGAACGGATGAGCTTCGGATTCAGATGTCTTGCCGCGTACACTCGGGAGAAAATGCGGTTACTGCCGAAGAAATTCGTGGTTGTGCGCTGACGGGCGATATGTTTCCATTTCTGCGGGATTACACAGCGTCGATTCCCTTCCCTGGAAACCCTACCACACCACCACCAAATAGATCAAATCAGATCAGCAAAATATCGTCGGCAATATGCAGTTGTGCACTGCCGTGTATGGCACGCGCCCATCCAGTTCCCATGCATGATTGGATCTTGGATTGGCATTTCAGAAGGTCCGGTACATTTCAAAAATCCTATGTTTTTCCAAATAAATATAGTCAAACCAAAGGCAAAATATAGTCAAACCAAAGGCAAAACACATGAATCTACAAATAGAATGTTATCTCTGAAACTAAAGATACCAGTCTTTTTTTCCGTGCGTAGTATTTCTAAGAAGAGGTCCAAGTGCAAAGTAAAATTCATATGTGTTATTGTTTCAAATGCGAATAAAGAAAAAAAATCCTATGTTTTTCCTCTACTCCATTCGTTTAAACCAAATGGATGATCATTTTCGCCAAAAGAAAACTTCCAACCAACATACTCTTTTTTTATATTTTTTTCCTATGTACCAAATAGACCACAAAAATCTAGAAAATAAGACGGGTATTTTCTAGAAAATATGGTTGAGCCCAAGACTTACCTAGGTAGATCTTCAAATTAGACGGGTATTTTCCGAGCCAGGTTTTCACAAGCCCGGCCCTATAAAAGCCAAGCCCAAGCCGAGCTCGCCCCCAAAACGTAAAAGTAACAAATTCCTATTTTAAAAATCTTATATCAATCATATTTGAAACATAGTACTACATCACCGTGCCTATAATTTCACTAAAACCTTTTTTTAGGTGTTCTCCACCTTTCCGGGCTTTCGGGCCCTTGGGGCGAAAATTGGAGTCCATGGGTTCGGACAGCTGAAGCCAGATCTACTTCGAATTTTCAAAAGTTCAATATCTTTTTTTACAAGGAAAAAGTATGCAATTCTTGGTGTGTTGTAAGAACAGGTCATCGAGAAACTTTTGGCATTTTTTAATGCCATCTATCTTTTTTACAAGAGTTGGTTAGTTAATACTACACGGCATAATTCGCCTAAAGAAGATAGTGGATGACTGTGCTAGCGAGGTTTGGGATGGGCAACAACTTGAGCTCTCATTCAGAAGGAACTTTGTGGATAACCTCATTGAACATTGGTTCCAATTACTTCATATTGCTAGTAGTGTAGTGTACTCTGATGAAGCAGATTCTTTTACTTGGTAGCTGGAAAATATGGGTCAGCACTCTACTAGCTCTTTGTATCATGTTATCAATTTAGAGGGATACGACTAACTATTTATCAGAGGTTTGGAGTGTAAGAGTCCCACATAGGATTCATATTATTGATTGGTTGTTTTCTCATACTAAGCCTATGAGTGGAGATAACTCAACAAAAGACACATGATTAAACATCTGGATTGTCTTCCTTCTTTGCGGGTCAATCTGGATTGTCTTCTTTGTAAAGAAGATGAGTCCATCCAGCACCTGAATGTTTGGTTGTGTAGTTACCAAGTGCATTTTGTCTTTCATTAATGAGCATTTTTGTGCTATGAAAATTGTTAATTCAGCTGTATCGTGGTGTTTGCGGAAATACATGAACTCTATGGTTTTTTACAACACCCAGTGGATGTGCATTACGCAGGTTTGAATGAACATTCTGAAAACTGTTGAGTTTCGGCCAGTTCTGTCCCCGGAACAGAGCAAAATGAGGATTGGAGAGCTTCTCGCCACTCTGGCAGATTTCGTTGGGCGCTAACTGAAGAGATCGCCATGGCCGCGGAATGTCGTATTGCCGTCGTGGCACTGTTTTCTTCCGTCTGCTCATCATTGATGTTGATGAACAAAGCAGAGCGGCCACCGAACGTCGGCAGTAGTACGTGCTAGCGTTTTCTTCTGTCTGTCTGTGTGCCAGTGCTACACCCGTCTCGTGCATGGCCTCGGAGACAAGCAAGTACGCCCATCTCATAATATCATGATCTCGAGAAGCATCACAACCTCTCATGCATGCATGCCAATAATCAGCTCAGTTCCCCGATCCGACTACACTGGCAGGTAGTGTGCGCCCGCCGCTCGCAGGTCAACTCCTACGCCGACGTAAACAATGCGTACCATATCTGCGACGATCTAGATCTGTCTGTCCGTCGATCTGAGCACGAGACCACGAGTCAGTCAGTAATTGTTTAGAGGATCAAAGCAGAGGAGAGCAGAGCAGTTGGAATCAAATGCACCATGCTGCTGCTGCATCGTATTCGTACCATGTGTAAGATTGCTTAACCACCGGCTCACTAGCTCACCACTAGTCTTCTGTCATTATTAGGTGAAATCAAACGTACAAATGGAGGGTGTAGCACACGAAACCCGGCTGCATCAATTCAGTAATGAGGGCGGCCATGCAAAATGGATGTGCAGGGGCAGGGGAGTCGGGACAGAGTGGACTTTCTGCTCCCTCCATCCTCTGCCCTTGTTCCAATTTCAGGGGAATTAACGGGCAAGCCAAGTGCAGCCCGGCCCTCGCTTGCCATGCAATGCACCCACACCGCGCAAACAAATGCCACTGGATGGATGCGCTTTTGTTGTTAATCCGCCACGCCCGTCGCGTTGGGCTTGGCCGCGCCCTCTCACGCCACAGCAAGCATATCCACGCATCCGCCCGTCCCTCGACGTTGCTAATGCCCTCCATCTTCTTCTCTGCTTTTATACGCAGTTTAAGTGCACCGGCGGAAAAAGAATGTGCGCCGCATGCATAACGAGCTCCGTACGACCGCGCAGACGGCCGGGGGGAGGCGGTGCCGTGCCATTTGATCTGTCGCGTTCGTCCTCTCGCCGGTGGATCGATCGCCTGGGACGCGTGCTGATCGATCGGGAGTACGTCCCCGTTAAATTTGGCCGGTCTGACGAACGGGGGCATCCTTCGTCCGGAACGCTCCTCCATCTCATGCCATCGGCGACCTTATCTGTCACCGAGCTTACGTACGTGCATGCCGCCGCGCTCTGCTGGCACGCGACCGCCATGGCCGGCGGATCGAGCGGTGGATATAGTAATCGCCCGTGCGGATCAGGATTCAGGAAGACGCATCACCGCCCTACGTCTCACCAAGAAACGCCATCGTCAGTTCGTTACGACGCGCGTTTTCATTTCTGCCGCGCTCTGACTTGTGGAGCATACATATCGGTCAGGCCGGCCGACGTACGTACCGTGCGAGGTGCACCGATTGCTAACTGACATCTTGATCCGGTGGTACGTAACGTAAGGCGGCGAGCCTGCTTTGCGTTCGCCTTTGGGCACCCTCTATCAGCTAGTTTGGCCTCTGGTCACCGTCCGATGGGACCCATCGATCCGACTCTGTCTCACACAAGGGCACACGTACGTCTATCTTGGACCAGCCGACCGACCCTGCACGTCAAACTCGTTCCACAAATTAAAGTTTTAACCACTAAGAGCCTGTTCGGACTCTCTCCCCGGAGCTGAGTAGCTAGGAGTTATTTACCCAAAACCACCACATTTTAGGCTAGGATAACAACTTGGTATCACATTTGGGGCAGGGCACAAGAAACCATCATTTTTGTGCCTAACGAGTAACACAGAGCACTGACATTCGGATAACCTCGCGAAAACAGCAAAACTGACTGGTTGAGCCCACCTGTAAGGCTGACGTGGCATGCCTATGTGAAAATTTTGCTGACTTGGGCGAGGATCCCACATGTCAAATTCTCAGAGTCGCTGAAAGGCCACTCCGCGCGCTCCGCTCGGTGCTGAAGGAGTGGAGGGTTGCCGAACAGGGCCTAAATCAGCGCACTCTACACAATACTGGCAGACTTCTCTCGCGACGGTACATGTACAGTCCGTCCATACCCGACGAGGAAGGCGCGTAGTGGCCAACACACGCACGCTCCCTGTGCTTTTCGACCGTCCTGTGCGTTATAAACCTGGCACATGCATGCGGTTCTTATTACCTGAGCGAAACTGTAGAGTGAAACACGATATACTCCGCTCATGAAGCGCCCACGACGCCCCGACGGCGACGCCGGCATATCATATTCACCTGGACGCCGCCGTCGTCGCTGACCGGTACGTACCTCTCTTTCCCTCCCTCTCCAGTCCTGTCGAGCGTCGACACATGCAAATACCAGCGGCGCCGGCCGGCGGTCACTGTCCTGGAACATGGCCAAAGTCCACACAGCGGTCCAAGTCGCCTGCATGAGATCAGGTGCATATCCGCCAAGATGTAGATGGGTCCAAAGAAAATCTACTAGCGGTCAAGCTCAATTGAGAAATAAGTCGATGGAAAGCGGCACATGCAGAAGAGTCTGAAGTTTATTAACAAAGTTATCAAGAACAAGAGAACTGAACCGGTTTATGCGAGCAGAACTAGTAATCCAATTCGCTGTGGCATGTGCACGGTCCAAATCCTAACACCAAGTCAAATGGATGAACAAAAATGAAATTAGCAATCACACTTGGATGGACAATAACATCTAGATTAAAGCGCAATGGCGTATGTGCGGTTTTTACGGTTGTCGGTGTAGGAAGTAAATGCATCAGCCAATATTTATTTTATTTTATTAAAAATAAGATAATTTGTTTAGCTTCTAAGATAAAGGGGCCTTTAATAAAACATTTGGGAAAATGCCATGACATATTTTTTCTTTAGCAAGGGGGATGGTGACCCGAGCGGAAAAGCCGATCGACAACAACAGAAGGCACGAGCCAGCCGTTCTACCAGTAAATTCCTTTGTACGAGTAATTTGCATCACGGTCGAACACAAATTTTATTCCCTGTTCGCAATCTTATAAGTATACCCACACATTCTTTTTATTGGATTATCTAAGCTTTCATGATGGTGTGGCCTATTTGGAAAAATAAATAAATTTTGTGGCCTGCTTGCACCTTACTTTGTTATAAACAAATAAATAGCTAAACACAGATATAAAACCAACAAACATTTACATGAATACATGATTAAACCAAAATCATGCGAGATTGAGATAAAATACAAGCCGATGAAAGCTCTCGTTGTACTGAAGAAGAAAAAACGAGTAATTGCATATCTACGTACTTGCTCCATTTTAAAAGTGGAAAAAAGGTGGTGTGTTGATGCATTTAAAAAACTGGAACACTATTACTGGCAACAGGTTTGCCTAGCGCACTCCAAAGTTTAAACAAGGATTAATTAGCTACAAAGCAGACACGCGAACCGCTAACCACCAAATTAAAGCTTAATCTGGTTCCCCTCCGTACATTCCAGTTCAACAGGCTTTCGCCGATGGTCCCTTTAGTTTGAGCACAACTTTATTCGTTGCTTCTCCTAAAACAAATACTACATGATGCATCAATAAGTGTATAAACTAAGATAAGGTGATCATGCATGCATACTTAAGTTGCTCTCCATCCACTGATTGTTTAGTTGGAACTACCTAAGAATCAGCTGATTAAGGATTGGCTCAGAATATCTGATGAGAGGTCAACTGAATTGGCATTACTGAACAACTCATATTTGTTTAGTACAACAAAGAACCTAATTTAATCTAGCAGTTAAGCAAGTGCAGTGCAATTAGGAGGCATTTCATATGCACATGGAGTAGCACCAATCCAATCCTGCAAGGCTACCTCAGTGGATTATTCAATATGAATTAAGCGATCCAGACATGCATGCGAGACAAGGTTGATGCGGCAATGGCTTCCAAAGCAAGCTTAAAGCACACTTTGAGTGAGACCTTCTAAAGCATACTTTGGGTGAGACAAGTAAGTTAAAGAGTGGCTACGATTTTGAACACAGACCATCTTTGTAGCTCAAACTTGGATTGATTTTATATGTGGCTCGATTTTAGAATGGTTTTGCATGGGGCTTGCATGAATGAAATGGGGGACCCTGAGAGTCCGGGCATCAAGAATCGGCCGATCCCATTACTCAAGGCAGATAGCAGCAATAACGTACTACTAAACCATACATACATTACATGAAGTGGTGGGTATATCAACCTCTTATCTTTCTCCATGGACGGTGCCATCGTGCAGCCCGGGCCCTCCTCTTTCCACCATCTTCCTCTCCCTCTCTTCTTTACACTAACGTCATCGTCGTCACTCACTCATGAATATATACTCTAGGATGATGGTGTTGAAATATGAGATGGGCCTAGAGCCCATATGATAATTTCAGATTCGATCTCTAAGGGCCCATATAGGTGGCATGACAAGGTGATGGAAAATTTAGTCCCACCCCGGAAATGGAAGGAGAGTTGGAGTGGTTTATAAGGTATCCTCTCCCTCATGCTATTGGAGTTTGAAAAGTGATGAGGCCCTCGCACACTCCTCCTCCACTCGCCTTGCCACGATGCGCCGCGCCACGGGATTGAGCCGAGCCGAGCTCACTCCTATGCGCTTCTTTTTGCCGGCCAGGAACGGAGAGTCTTTGACAGGTAGGGCCACAATCTGAGACGTCGGATCGTGGGCTACCGACTTGGACGTGGGTTCAGCCCACGTCTCTCCACGCGCGACCGCACATATATATGTGGGACGCTGCCAACCCTAGCTGACACGAAACAGAACGCATCTCCGCCTCCACGCCCACGTCGTTCCTCTGCTGCTGCTGCCGCCGCCGGCGACTCCGTCCCGTTCACTGCGTACACGGTTGACGGGAGAGCAGGCCTCCGAAACCCCGCTTCTCCGGATCCTGTACGGGAGAGGGGCGATTGGGTTTTTGGGTAGCGATTACGCGACTGCTCGCTTCTGTTCATCACCTTCGTCATCACCATGTCGACCGACGCCGACCGTGCCGCCGCTGAGAAGGCCGAGGCCGCCGAGGATGCCGCGGCTGCTGCCACCGCCACCACTGCCGCGTGGCCGATTGAAGGGTATACATTGTTTATCCTTCTCGTGTTTCTTTCTGTTGTAGCAGTACTAACGATATGCGTAGATGTTTCTAGTATATGCGTAGTACATGTTCTGTTAGATTGTAATCAGTGTGTTATCAATGCTGTCCATGTCATGTTCATGATTTATTTATGGATTATCTTAATCGAAAAACTGTCTATTTTCTTATCAGATGGATGGATGCACCCCATCTCCCATCCCTGCCTCTGGAAAGAGAAAGAGAAAAGAGGAGAAATACGAAGGATCTAAAGTGAAACCGTTTTCTAAGGAAGGCATGCGATCTCAGGCGACAACGATCGCCCGGCGTTACGACACTTGCTCGCAAAGTTTCGTGATGGTAGATAAACACGGCCGGCTATCCGATTGCTGCCAAACGGCTAGTGGCTCGTCACTTGTTTACCGACGCATAGAAGCTTCTGTGTGGCACGCACTGGCCTTTGTGTCAGTCAAAGTCCCAAAGACTCTGAGAGATCTCGCATTTTTTCGGCTGGGCCATGCATATCGGGACCGATCTGCAACGCTACTATTATATTTTCAAAGAGACAATGTATGTCATCTCAAATATTTGGCTCTGCTGGATCGAATCCGATTGAATAATGCACGGTGCATATATATGATTGGCAAGGGGAGTTGATGTGCGTGGAGGTTTAGAGGTCAAGAAATTGCGAGCAGAGTTGGCTCGTCTCTGCTTTTGCAATGGATGGTGTGTGTGTGTGTGTGTGTGTGTGTGTGTGACTAATTCCATCCTTGTTAGCGCTGTGCACTGCACACCCACTAATCGCACGTCCACATTGCGTTGGTGCGTGTTGGCTGGATTTGGGCGCTAATGATTAGTGTCCCCTGCTTTAGTAATGGAACGGCGAATGTTCCTCAATTGCGATCGGGCACTGTGTACTGGGCATGCTAGTTACCATAGGTAGAGCTTTGGCGTGAAGCAAATCCCGAAGGCAGAAAATTCCCGTCGAGATTTCGACACTGGGCTGTCCTATCCTATGTAAGTAGAGAGGGGGAAAACAAACTGGCCTCCAGCCAGAGACTCACAGTACACACAGCACACCAGTACTACAAACTCACTTACAGTAGAGACGGGTTTCAGTTCAGAGCACCTGGCCAGCCATCCAATTAGCGACCAACAGTTTTGTTAGCAAAAGGAGGAGCAACACACAAATGGTCATCAAAAGAAAGCAAAACAGTAACAGATTGCAATGCAGGCAAAATAAAGGACGTGGCTGTTCTGATCCCGAGCTCATGTGAGTTTGGGTGAACAGTAAAATAAAAAGTGAAAAAGAAATTCAAATAATTCTGAATTTTGTGTGCCAAACATTGACAAATGTTTTGATTGCTTGCAAAGTTTCATCACCGGATGTCATTCAGAAAAAAGACAAAATTGATGCTCCAAAATACTTTTGGAAATAACATTTTTGCTGCTTAACCACTTTTTGTCCTTGTCCGGTCTAGTGGCTGCCCTTTTCTTTTGAGATGGGCAAAGTTAAATGTCATTGCCACTGACATTCCACATATCAACTTACCTATCATCTTTGAATTTCTCTCATGGTTGTCTCCCTAGTACTATGCACAGTTCATGCATTCTATCCATGGGCACATGCACCTAAATTTGCAAAGGCTACTGGTGCAACACCCTTGAATTCCTGGATACTAGCCTCTTGCCGGACAAGATGTGACAAACCCTAATGGTTAATCGCACTGTTCATAACATATGTGCATGTGTCGTGCCGTGATGGAGCTAGCTAGCTAGATAGGGAGTCTTTGTCTGTGCATATTCTTAAATCTTAACTAGCTTTAGGCTAGCTGCCCTAGGCTTCAATTATGTGCACTAAACAATAGTGGATCAGAGATTAATTAGCACTCCACTGACCGTGCAGGAACATACTAGGAGCATTGAAATAGCAGTAGTATGTTTTCTGCTTTTTTTAAGGAACCGGTAGGAGCATTGCCTTTTTCTTATAGAAGAGATAGTGAAAGGGCGCAATTTACAGAGGAGCGAGCGTTTTTAGGGAATGTCACAGAAACTACAAAAGACCAACCTAGAATCTAGATTAACCAATGCCGGCGGTTGGCAGGTTGCCGGCAAACGCCAGATCACGCTGATTGATTGCGTCTAGGGCTAGAGCCGCCACCTCGCGATGCATCAGCCTTTGTCTAGTGAAGACTCGCCTATTTCGCTCCTTCCATACGGACCATATCGTGTAGATGATTCTTTCACTGCGCCTCTTGCGCACTTGATTGGACTGGGAATTCAGAGTCTTGCCCCACCAGTCAGACACATTTCCTGGCTCCGGGAGGAAGCCCGAGATTGGAACGCCTTCGTTAGTCCAAGAGTTCACCTGGTTCCAGACCGAGATCGTGAAGAGACAGTCTTTGCAGAGGTGAGTTGTTGTTTCTGGCTGCTGAAGACAAAGCATGCATCTGGGATCGTGAGGCCATTCCCTCACGGCCAGTATATCCGCAGTGAGAATTCTTCCGTGCAGAGCTAGCCATGCAAAGAACTTGCACTTGGGCTCAGCGTTTGCGGACCAAACTTTGGTCGTGTCGAAACGTGAGTAGGAGCCGAAGAACTGCGCGGCGTAGGCAGAGGCGGCCGAGTAAGTCCCCGAGCTGGTTAAGTTCTAGCGAATGGTGTCCTCTTGGTTAGGGAGGAGGGTGATCTGACTAATGTGGTTCGAGAGAGACACGAATTCACCTAGCTGCTGAATGGTCTGCAGTCTGGCCACCGCCCTAATCCAGTTCTCGTTCATGAGCTCGTTGTGCACCGATCTGTTCTTTCTTGAGGCAATCTTGTAGAGCTCTGGAGCTAGGAGCTTGAGCGGACCGTCACCAGTCCAATTGTCATGCCAGAACAGTGTCTTCTGCCCATTGCGCAGCATAATAGAGGTACATGCGCGAAAGAGGCTCATGTCTAATTGGTCACACGGCAGCTCCGATCCCACCCATGGCCTTTTTGTGCCGTAGTCCTCATGTTACACAACCAGCAGAAGTGCATCGATGCATATGCGCTGGACCTATCTTGTTTTATGGTGCAGTGCCATGTGAGGACGTATGGACAAGTGATCCAGTGATTGGAGCATGGATCGTTGTGACCGACGTGGTGTGAAGCATGCCACAGAGTTACATGGCACAGTCTGGGGAACAAAGATTTCATTCTATAAAAAGGGTTAACGGTTGTTGTGTGGCTTATCGGTTGTGGTGGTGTGCGCGCTATACGTACTGCTATCCGTGTGAGAGCGACCGGCTGGAGCAAAGTGGAACGGGCGAGGCAGTGGCGCATGATTGATACATCCGCTGGGGCGCGAGGCATCCCGGCGTACATGATGCGCCAAAGCGCACGTCGATAACCCGCCGTCCCCACCACCGCCGACCAAGCTACCCTAGCCAGGGCTTGTCGCCTTCACGGGGGCCGGAATCATGCATGCACTACGGTACGGTGGCGCGTAGCCGCACCGGCGTCACGGGCAGATTCTCACTGGCGATTAGCAAGGGAATGGATGTATTTATTCAGCCAAGCAATGTATGAAAAGGCCGGGTTCTGAACTTGGGCGTCGACATGAGTGCGAGTGGAGTAGTTTAGAGGGTCAAAGCAGAGCAGGCAGTCGGAATCAAAAGCACCATCTACTATGTCTTTGGCCGAATCATTAGCTCGTCAATGGTCAGTCATTACTCCCTATGTTTTTATTTAGTCAGCGTAAGCTTTGATCAAAATCAAGCTTTATAATAACTTTGATGAAGTCTATAAACAAAAATATTAAGCTATAGAATAACAAATCAACATCATTAAATTTGTTATTGAACTCCAATTTTATTAGGTACGGAGAAGAGAAGTGCCTCCTGTGTCGCTCTCCTCGGGCGACTCTGGAGGCCGCCGCAGCCAGCTACTCTCCGCCCTTCTCCACCACTCCCTCTCCTCGCCGTCGCCGGAGGAGGCCGCCGGGCGAAGCCTAGCGGCGGACGGCGGCGGCGAGGTTCCTCCCGTCTAGACCACCCCCAGCCGCTCCTTCAGATCCAACCGAAGCTCGTCGACATGGCCATGGCGGGCGCCCAGAGCCGGTCCCTCCCACCCTCTCCCGTGCGCGGCCATGACCGGCGGATGGAGCGGTGGATTGATTGGTCGCAGGTGTACTCCAGATTCCAAAGCTACTGTATTTGCGTACTACGTCCGTGCGCGGCCATGGTCGTCGTCCTCGGGCCTGGACTGACGCCAATCTTCTCACCGTACAACGCCACCGTTGCTTCGGGTGTTTCCTTGGAGCATAGATGAGGTCGCCACGTATGTACATACGTATATGAGGTGCACCGGTCTGCAGCGCGCCAACTAAGACCTGATCGTCTCCAGTAAGGCGGCAAACCTACTTTACTTTGGGCCTTTGGGCACCGTCCGATCGGAAGCCATCGGTTCTATCCGTATCAGAGAAGGGCACGGCAGGATGTTCGAGAAAGAGACGCCCACACTTGGCTCGCTGCCGACGACAACGCAATGCACTACCGGAAATCACCCCCTATGCCGACAGCCTCAGGCCATCGGCATAGGCCCGAACCCCGTCGGTTGTGTGCATGTGTGTGACAGTTGTGTGTATCTTAACAATGCAGATGTCGGTTGTGATACTTGTATCACCTTGATATAACTTTACTATTAAAAATGTAGTTCATTGGATGACATTGTTGTACTCTCTTTCTTTCAGTTTACAAGGCATGTGCGTGCTTTCTAGATATGTGTGTAAAAATAGGTATTCTAGAAACTTTTGGTACTTTTCTTAATGTTATCTATCTTTTTTACAAGAGTTTGTTACCTAATACAACACGACATAATTCGCCAAAAGAAGATAGTTGGTGGCTGTGCTAGTGAGGTTTGGAATGGGCAGCAACTTAAGCTTTATTTCATAAGGAAGTTTGATGATAAGCTCATTGAACATTGGTTCCAATTGCTTGAGATTGCTACTAGTGTAGTGTAGTCCGATGAAATAGATTCTTTTATTTGGCAGCTAGATAATACGGGTCAGTACTCTAGTAGCTCTTTGTATCATGTTATCAATTTTAGAGGGTAGTATTTATCAGCACATGAGTGTAAGAGTCCCCCATAAGATTCATATTTTTCTTCGGTCGCATGATTAAACATCTGGATTGTGTTTTGTGTAAGGAAGATGAATCCATTCAACACACGAAATGTTTGGTTGTGTAGTTACCAAGTGCATTTGGTCTTTCATTAATGAGCATTTTGGTGCTATGAAAATTGTTGATTCAACTGTATTGTGGTGTTTGCGGAAATATAGGAACTCCATGGGTTTTAAGAACACCCAGCGGATGTCTATTATGTAGTAGGTTTGAAGGAAGATTACAAAAACTGTAAGTTTTAGTCAGTTGTGTCCCTAAAACGGAGAAAAATGAGATTGGAGAGCTTCTCACCAATCCGGCAGATTTCCTTGTGCAAGCTCTAATGATGGGACGTGGCTAAGGGTGAGTGGATATGCTGTACTGAGAAGAAGGCCATGAGTCCGCACATGGCATGCCTTCCTTTGCGGGAAGACGGTGTGGGACAAGCTCAAGTTCACCGGTGCTGACCACTGCCAATCTGCTTCTTCACTGAAAACTACTGCTCATTAAACCAGAGCGCCCACCGAACATCGGCAGTACGTGGCACTGTTTTCTTGTGTCTGCCAGTAGTTCGTGCGGCCATGTCGTGCATGGCCTGGAAGACAAAAAAGAAAATACGCCCATCTCATAATTTCGAGAAGCATCACAACCTCTCATGCATGCATGCCAATAATCGGTCCAGTTCCCCGATCCGACTACACTGGCAGGTAGTGTGCGCGCGCCGCTCGCGGGTCAACTCCTACGCCGACGTAAACAATGCGTACCATATCTGCGACGATCTAGATCTGTCTGTCCGTCGATCTGAGCACGAGACCACGAGTCAGTCAGTAATTGTTTAGAGGATCAAAGCAGAGGAGAGCAGAGCAGTTGGAATCAAATGCACCATGCTGCTGCTGCTGCTGCATGTCTTTCTTTCACCTGCCCATCGTATTCGTACCATGTCTTTCTTTCACCTACCTAACGATCATATTCGTATGTTGTACTATGATTGATTAACCACCGACTCACTAGCTCGCCAGTAGTCTGTCATTAGTAGGTGAAATCAAATTTTATTACTACACGAGAGCGTACAGATGGAGTAGTAGCACACAAAACTCATCGATCCCTGTCATCATCAGCCCTTCCTGTACCCATGTGCGGCCCGACCAGACTGGCCCGCATGCCGAATAGGGCAGGAGGGGAGGCGCCGGATCGCGCGCACCGGCTGCCAACGACCGCCGGATCCCTCCACCCATGCAGCTGGGACAGCAGATCCACCGCCCGCACGGCTGCTAGCCGGCCGTGTCTTGTCGATGAAGCTGTCGCTATAGACCTGGGGTTCCCCACGCAGATGCAGGGCAACCGAGGCCCCGCCGCCACCAGCCTTAGCGCCCCCGGGCCTGCTCGGCGGCTGCCTCAGACGGCGGCGATGAGGTGGGATGAGGTGGGGAGGGGCCGCAGCAGCGCGGCTAGTGTTCCCCGGCCGCCGCCGAGGGAGGCGACGAGGGGTTCACGAGAAGAGGGGATCAACGTTTTTAATGCCCTCCCCTTGATTTTTTTTTACTTGTATACCATTTTTGATGAGTTGGCTGGCTCTTTCAGCACCGCTACGCTGTCTACGCCGTTCTGCCGTGCGATTTGATCCGTCGCGTTCGTCCTTTCGCCGGCCGATCACCTGGGCCGCGGCCGCGGGAGCGGTGGGACGCGTGCCGATCGGTAGTACCTCCCCGTTAAATTTGGTCGGTCTGACGAACGGGCGCTAGTGCTTCATCTCATGTCATGGCTTATCTTACGTGTCACCGAGCGTACGTACGTGCATGCCACCGCGTTCTTCTGGCACGCGTCACGCGCGCCATGGCCGGCGGATCGAGCGGTGGATATAGCAATTGCAGGTGCGGACCAGGATTCAGGAAGACGCGTCAACCTCCTACGTCTCACCAAGAAACGCCATCGTCAGTTCGTTACGACGCGCGTTTTCATCTCTGACTTCTGGAGCATATATCGGTGAGGCCGGCCGACGTACGTACGCATGAGGTGCACCGATTCCTAGCTGACATCCTCATCGGTGGTACGTAACGTAAGGCGGTAAACCGTCTTTTGCGTTACCCTTTGGGCACCCTCCGATCAGCTTTGTTTGGACTGTGCTCACCGTCCCATCGGAACCACCGATTCAGACTCGTCTCAGACAAGGGCACCCAACTTTATATTAATTTTAGCATAAAGTTGGGTCATCTATTTTGAAACGAAGGGAATAGTGAGCAAGACACGCTGCTCGCCTCGCCGCCGGCGACGACAACGGCATGCACGCTCCCTGCACTTTTCGAACGTCCTGTGCGTGATAAACCTGGCACATGCAGTTCTTCCCTGAGCTAAACTGTAGAGTGAAACACGATATACTTTGCTCATGAAGCGCCCACGACGCTCCGACGGCGACGCGGGCATATCATATGGAGCTGGACGCCGTCGTCGTCGCTGACCGGTACGTACCTCTCTTTCCCTCCCTGTCCAGTCCTGTCGAGCGTCGACACAAATACCAGTGGCGCCGGCCGGTGGTCGCTGTCCTCAAACATCGCCACAGTCCTCGCAGTCGCGCGCGCACGGTCCAAATCGCGTGCACCAGATCAGGTGCATATCCGCTCAGATGTAGATGGACGCAAAGAAAAATAACTAGCGATCAAGATCTGATGGGAAATAAAACGATCGAAAGCGGCATATGCAGCGTGCATGTGCTTTTTCTGGTTCCTTGTGTCTCGAAAGGACAGGAAGAGCCTCAAGTTTATCTACAATGTTATCTACGGAACAAGGGAATTGAACCGGTTTATGCAAGCAGAACTAATAATAATTCAATTCACTGAGGCATGTGCACGGTCTAAATCAGACCAGTTCAGCGAAATGCGGCATATATACTCGGGATGTATACCCCTCGGCCTAGTCAAATTGATGAACAAAAATAAATTAGCAATAACACCTAGATGAAAAATAGCATACTTTATTTTATTTTATAGTTTTTATTATTATGGTTGTCAGTGTAGGAAGTAAATGCATTAGCTATTTTTGTTATTTTATTTTATTAAAATAGGACGATTTATTTGGCTTCTAAGGGAAAAAAAAGGGGGCCTTTAACAAAACATTTCGGAAAATACAATGAAATATTTTTTCTTCAGCAAGGGGGGTGGTGACATGAGTGGAAAGGACGATCGACAAAATCAGACGGCCTAAGCCGGTCGTTCCCATTGTACAAGTAATTTGCATCAGGGTCAAACACAAATTTTATTCGTTGTTCACGATCATATAAGTATACCCACACATTTTTCTAGGTTATCCTAGCTTTAATGATGGTGTGGCCTGCTTGCACCTTACTTTGTTATAAACAATCAAATGGCCAAACACATATAAAACCAAATAACCAATACACATTCACATGAATACATGATTATTTCAAAATCATGCTAGAGTGAGATAAAACACAAGCAGATGAACGCAAGCGTTGTATACTGAGGGGGTGTTTGTTTCCAGGGACTTTTTCTAGCCCTACACAAAAAAGTCCCTCTTAGAGACTTTTTTACCAAACGGAAGGGACTTTTTAGGGACTAAACTAGGCATTTGGGACTAAATGAAGAAGGCTCTCAAGGAGAGTCTTTTTTGGGACTTTTTGGGACTTTTCCAACAATGCCCCTCCATGCATTTAATGGCCCGCCCCCCATGGTGTTGTTTGATTGTTATTTTTCTATATACTAGGGGCAATATGGTCATTTAATAACTTCTAGGAAGGGACTAGGGACTTTTTAGTCTCTGCAAACAAACAGGAAAGGACTTTTTAGGGACTAGAGACTTTTTAGTTGGGACTAGAAAAAATCTTAGGACTTCTAAACCAAACAGGGCCTGAAGAGAAAACAAGTAATTGCACGTACTTGCTCTCTTTTAAAAGTGGGAAAAGGTGTGGTGTGTTTATGCGTTTAAAAGACTGGAACACTATTATTGGCAACAGGTTTGCCTAGAGCACTCTGAACCTTAGACAAAGATTAATTAGCTACAAAGCTGAGACGCGAACCGCTAGCCACCAAATTAAAGCTTAATCTGGTTCCCCTCCGTACATTCCAGTTCAACAGGCCTGGTGGCTTTCGTCGATGGTCCCTTTAGTTTGAGCACAACTTTATTCGTTGCTTCTCCTAAAACAAATTCTACGTGATGCATCAAGGAGTGTATAAACTAAGATAAGCTGATCATGCATGCATACGTAGTTGCTCTTCATCCACTGATTGTTTAATTGGAACTACCTAAGAATAAGCTGATTAAGAATTGGCTCAGAATATCTGATGAGAGGTCAACTGAATTGGCATTGCTGAACAACTCATATTTTTTTAGTACAACAAAGAACCTAATTTAATCAGGCAGTTAAGCAAGTGCAGTGCAATTAGAACGCATTTCATATGCACATGGTGCTCCAGGTGAGCACCAATCCAATCGTGCAAGGCTAGCTGGATTATTCAATATTAATTAATCGAGCTAGACATGCATACCAGACAAGGTTAATGTTGCAATTGTTTCCCTAGCAAGCTTAAGGCACACTTTGAGTGAGACAGTCTAAAACATACTCTGAGTAAGACAAGTAAGCTAAGGAGTGGCTTCGGTTTTGAACACATACCATCTTTGTAGCTCAAATTTGGAAGGGGTTTTGTATGGCGCTTGCATGAATGAAATGGTGGGTCCCTGGGAGTCCAGGCATCAAGAATAGGCCGATCCCAATCACTCAAGGCAGAGAGCAGCATTACGTACCAAATCAAGTTCATACATACATTACATGGAGTGGTGGGGGCTATCAAGCTCTTATCTTTTCCCATGGCCGGTGCCATCGTGCAGCCCGGGCCCTCATCTTTACACCCACTCACTCATGAATCCACACCCACATTTTCTATACATACTATGATAATGGATGGATCTACCCCATCTCCCCTTCCTACCTCAGAAAAGAGAAAGAGAAAAGAAAAGAAAAGAAAAGAAAAGAAAGGAAATGGAAGGATCTAAAGTGGAACCGTTTTCTAACCAAGGCATGCGATCTCGGGCGACAACGATCGGCCGGCATTCCGCGACTTGCTCGCAAAGTTTCGTGATGGTTGATAAACCCGGCCGGCCATCCAAGTGCTGCCAAACGGCTGGTGGCTCGTCACCTGTGTACCGACGCATGGAAGCTTCCGTGTGGCGTGCACAAGCCTTTGTGTCAGTCAGAGTCCCAAAGACTCGAGAGATCTCGCAATTTTTCGGCCGGGCCACGCAAATCAGGATCAATCTGCAGTGCTACTATTATTTTTTCAAAGAGACATTGTATGTCATCTCAGATATAGGACTCTGCTGGATCGAATCCGATTGAATAATGCATGGTGCATTTGATTGGCAAGAGGAGTTGATGTGCGTGGAGGCTTAGAGGTCAAGAAATGACGAGCAGAGTTGGATGGTGTGTGTGTGTGTGTGTGTGTGTGTGTGTGTGTGTGTGTGTGTGAGAGAGAGAGAGAGAGAGAGAGAGAGAGAGAGAGAGAGAGACCGATTCCTTCCTTGTTAGCACTGCACTGGACACCTCGCACATCCACGTTGCGTTGGTGCGCGCTGGCTTTGGGTGCTAATGATTAGTGTTCCCTGCTTTACTTCTCGCATCACCATATCTGGATTCTCGACTGCGATCGGGGACTCGCGCACTGCGTACTGATGATGTTAGTTAGCGTACGTGGCGGAGCTTGCTGGAGTTTTGGCGTGAAGCAAATCTCAAAGGCTGAAGCTGGTCGCCCCAACAAAGAAATGATCGATACTCCAACAAAGTTCTTTCCTATGAGGGGGAAATTCTCGTCGAGATTTCAACACTCGGCTGTCCATCCGATGCAAGTAGAGAGGTGGAAAACATGCGTAACAAACTGGCCTCCGTGCGGCAATTAACCATGTCCAGCCACAGACTTACAGTAGAGACGTGTTTCAGTTCCGAGCACCTGGCCGGCGATCCAACTAGCAACCAACAGTTTTGTTGACAGCACCTTGGATGCATTGTAAGTATGGAACATGAACACATATACAGTACTGATCTGCTGCTGCTTGGGTAAAGTATATGCACGGCATGTGCTACCCTATCCCCAATTGCACTGCACTATGCTTGCGACTGGAGCTCTGCATGCGGACATGTATGATTTGGTTAGTTAATGAGGACTGCTTCAACTAGTGGTATGACTACAAGAGACGCAATTGATGATCCTCAAAAAGAAAAAGATGCAAGGGGTGGCGGTAGAGACGGCTTCAACGACGGGTTCGCGCACTCCGGTGAAAACACAAGATATTTGATCAGGCTATGCTGACGTGCGCTTCCGCCGTGTTCTTACTGAAGGTGATGGATTAAAGCTTGGCTTTGGTGATGAGAATTTTTCGAGATCAACCTTGGGTTTGACTCGTCATCATCAGCGCACATGTGTAGGTGTAGTATATTTTTCGTTTTGAGTTTCTATTTTATCATAGGGTTATTGGCTGTTTGGTGGAGTTACTGTTGCAGGCATGCGGCCTCAAATATTTTTTTTGTTTTATTTCCGGTAGATATTGTTCGGCTGCTGAATTTTGAATAATAAATAATATATATGACTGGGTGCATCGCTTGGTGTAGAGATCGGGTGTTATCCTCCTTTTCAAAAGAAAAAACCCGGCCATCACGACAAGTGACAATTAGCAAAAGGAGGAGACAACATGCAAATGGTCATTAGAAGAAAGCAAAACAGTAACAGATTGCAATGCAGGCAAAATAAAAGACGTGGCTGTTCTGATCCCGAGCTCATATGAGCTTGGGTGAAGAGTAAAATAAAAAGTGAAAAAGAAATTCAAACAACTCTGAATTTTTTTTGGGGCCAGACATTGACAAATGTTTTGATTGCTTGCAAAGTTTCATCATTCGATGACATTCCTGAAAAACGACACAAAAAAAGAGAAAATTGATGCTCCAAAATAGTTTTGAAAATTACATTTTGGCTGCTTATCCACTTTCTGTCCTTGTCCCATGCAGTGGCTGCCTTTTCTTCTGAGATGAGCAAAATTAAATGTCATTGCCACTGACAATCCACAGATCAACTAAACTATCAGCTTTGAATTTCTCTCATGGTTGTCTCCCTACTCTGCAAAGTTGCAGTAGCTGCATGCGTTCTATCCATGGGCACATGCGCCTAATTTTGTAGAGGCTACTGGTGCAACAACCTTGAATTCATGGATAGCCTCTTGCCAGACAAGAAGTGACAAATCCTAATGGTTAATCGCACTGTTGGTAACGTATGTGCATGTGTCGTGCCGTGATGGAGCTAGCTAGACAGGGAGTCTTTGTCTGTGCGCATTCTTAAGTCTTAACTAGGTTTAGGCTAGCTGCCCTAGGCTTCAATTATGAGCACTAAACAATGGTGGATTTGAGATTAATTAGCACTCCACTGACCCTGCAAAAACATAGTAGGGGCACTGTTATGACGACGGCACAACCACAACGACCTCCATCCAATCGTTTCTGAAAATAGCAGTATGTTTTTCTGCTTGAATGGATGAGTAGCTTTTTTTGTGCCGTAGTTCTCGTGCATCCATGACGGGCAAGCTCCCTCCCTCCCTCCTCTGCTTTTGTTCAAGTCTCGCGGCAATTGACGGGCAACCCAAGTGCAGGTGCAGCCCGGCCCTCCCTTGGCATGCAATGCACCGCGCAAAAACAAATGCCACTGGATCCACGCTCGTCGCGCTGGGCTTGGTCACGCCGTCTGCGAAAATTCTAAACACATGGACTGATAGGGGGAGTTTAAGGACTCCTTCGTTAACTAATCTTCGCCCCCCCTCCCTCCCCCTTCACGATTTTCAGGGGATGTGAGGCCCCTCACACTTATTTCTCCCAAACATGTTATTCCAGTTAAGCCACCCCGTGAACAAAGTAAAAATTATGCCCGTGCGTGTAGCAAAGCTCTGCCGTCTCACGCCAAAGCATATCCACGCATCCGTCCGTCAATGTTATCATTTCCCTCGATCTTTTTTCTATACTTGTACTCCCTCCGTTCACTTTTGTAAGACCGTTTAGATATTTAACACAGCATTCAAAAAAGTTCAATTTTAGCTGTCTAAAATGTCTTATAAAAATGAAGAAAGGAAGTACCATTTTTGATGAGTTGGCTGGTTCTTTCAGCACCGCTACGCTGTCTACGCCGTTTAAGTGCACCAGCGAAGAAAAAGTGCGCTGCATGCATATCCAGCACCTCAGTACAACCGCGCACACGGCCTCCCCGGGAGGCGGTGCCGTGTTATTCAATCTGTCGCGGCCACGGGGGCGGGACGCGTGCAGATCTGGAGTACCTCCCCGTTAAATTTGGTCGGTCTGACCATGGACACGCGCCTCCTTCGTCGACAACAGTACAACACTCATCCAAAAAGCGCTAGTGCGTGCCACGCTCCATCTCATGTCATGGGCGACCTTATCTGTCACCGAGCGCACGTACGCCCATGCCACCGCGCTCTGCTCGGATCGCCGCCATGGCCGGCGGATCGAGCGGTGGATATAGTAATGGCACGTGCGGATCAGGATTCAGGAACACGCATCGGACGCCTACGGCTACCGGCTACGTCTCACCAAGAAACACAGTCGTCAGTTCATTACAACGCGCGTTTTCATCTCTGCCGTGCTCTGACTTCTGGAGCATATATCGTATCCGGTGAGGCCGGCCGACGTGCACCGATTGCTAACAGACGTCCTGGTCTGGTGCTACGTAACGTAAGGCGGCAAACCTGCTTTGCGTTAGCCTTTGGGCACCGTCCGAGCAGCTAGTTTGGCCTGTGGTCACCGTCCGATCGGAAACATCGATCCGACTCGTTCCACAAAGTTCTAATAACTGAATGATGTAAAAAAAAGTTGTAGTTACTGAATCAGCGCACTGTACACAGTACTACCAGTAGACTTGGCTAGTACTTCTAAAAGCGTTTTTTATACTAGTATAGTATCAAAAACGTTCTTATATTATAGGATGAAGGGAGTAGCGAGCAAGACAAGCACGCTCGACTCGCCGGCGACGACAACGGCGTGCACGCTCCTTCTACTTTTCGACCGTCCTGTGCATCACAAACCTGGCACATGCAGTTTGTCCCTCGGTGCAACTGTGGAGTGAAACGCGATATACCCAGCTCATGAAGCGCCCACGACGTCCCGACGGCGACGCCGGCATATCATATGGACCTGGACGCCGTCGTCGTCGCTGACCGGTACGTAGCTCTCTTTCCCTCCCTGTCCATGTTGGAAATATAGCAGGTATTATAATTAATATAATTCCGAATTTATGAGAGACTGATGACAAGAACAGATCTAACAGATTTATACATGCAATCACATAGATGAAATCTAGCAGGGTAAATGAAATCGACATGGACTGAAGTCCCATAACAAGATCACATAAATATAACCGATCACAAAGAATATCTTACAGCAGGGTTAATGATGAGATCGCAGTGAAAACGGGGATGTCGATGAGAGAGTTGATGATAAACTGATCACACTGCAGACGGACGTAGTCGAAGAAGATTGAGCAGCCGTGCGGATGCACTTCCCAGAAACTTTATCGCCCGGCTACCCGTGCAGGTCGCCGATGCCGGGGAAAGTCCGGAGACTACTGCTCTCCTCGCCCTGCTGCACGGCAGGGAGAGGATCGGCGAAGGTCGACGGCGGCGGCGTAGATGAGAACAGGTTAGGGTTGTGTTTTTGTTCCGGTCTCTGGCCAGAAGGACGTCTCCCTCTTATAGACTCGGATGGATAAACCCCACGCAGCACGATCTGCCTATATCCTAGGATCCGCCCCCTGGGATATCCCCATCATGAACGAACCTGTAACCGCACGCAAACGTGCGAGTCTATCCTCGGTTCGTGCGTGAGACAGACGCGGGTGGATAAGAGTAAAAACCGCGCGATAAAAATAACAAAAAATGCATTTTATTAGGCCACGGTCGCGCTCGCCTCGCCAAAGCCCAAAGTCACAGGTCACGCGTAATTAAACGTGAATAAATGCGAAATGCGAGCGCGCGCGTGTGTGTGCGCGTGTGGTGTACACTTGCATCTTTAGTCATCCCAATCAATGGAACCATGAGAGGCCCCCTTATAAGCAGGTAAAACTCTTGCTCCCTTAACGACGTGGGACTAAACTCCCACATGGCTGTCCACCCCCTTGACTTCTCTCCAAATCTGAAATTAATTTGGGCCCAATCTCTGTATAAAGCCCATTAATTCCAACAATCCCCACCAAGAAGTCAAGGTTTGCAATTTGTTCTCATTTGGCTTTTATATACCAGTTTTAAAAGTATAGACCCGTCTCGGGTTGAACTATACCTAGCACTCCATGATCCACTCCTCTTACAACTAGGCAATGGACACTGCCTTGAATTGCCAGTCTTGTGTAGAAGAGATTCACCTGAAGGCATCACTGATACTAGGCCACCTTGATCCACGCCTAAGGTTTGGAGCGTTACGGTCGTGCTCCCTAGTCCTTTAGTGAGCTCATTAGAGATCACCCAAATCTCATGTACTGCGACCTCACAGCTAAGCTCACATAGGTGTGTTCTTTCAAGAATACCCTGCAGGATGGTATCTTTCCGAAGTGTTTCGGCATTAGAACATATTAAGACAGAAGTCAGCCTCCCATGCAGTACTTAAAGTACTCATCTCAGCGGGAAATGGAAGATACATATGTACTCTCTCCTGTTGCTCCAACAACTTGTTTTTCCCTTTTCCTAATTCACGGGATCTCCGATCACATAGGCCGGGTTTCTGTAGTTGTGCAACTCAGGTGGGTCTCAAGCCCATTTCCCTTGATGCTCCATCTATCACTGAACGTGATAGCCCCTTTGTAAAGGGATCCGCCAGGTTTTTGGTAGTGTTAATATAGTCAACGACGATCACTCCTTTACGTCTCAAGTTCCTGACAGATTTGATGCGCAGTTTCACATGTCTTGATGACTTCAGATTGTCCTTCGAACTTTTAACCTTAGTGATCAGGGTTTGGTTATCACAGTTTAGAAGGATTGCCGGAATTGGTTTTTCAACCATTGGCAAATCACTCAAGAGTTCACGCAGCCACTCTGCCTCAACAGTGGCTGAGTCAAGTGCTACAAGTTCAGCCTCCATAGTAGACCTCGTCAAGATAGTTTGCTTGCGAGACCTTCAAGAGATTGCAGCACCGCCAAAAGTAAATATATATCCACTAGTGGCTTTGATCTCATCTGCATCTGAGATCCAGTTAGCATCACTATACCCTTCTGGTACATCAGGGTACCCTGTATAGTGCAGCCCATATGTTGTGGTCCCTCTCAAATACCTCATTACTCGTTCCAGCGCAATCCAGTGATCATTTCCCGGATTTGAATTAAACCGGCTCAATTTGCTAACCGCAAATGAAATGTCAGGTCTAGTTGCAGCAGCAAGGTACATGAGAGAACCAACTATTTGGGAGTATTTTAGTTGCTCGACCCCTTGTCCTCTGTTCTTACGAAGCTTTAGACTTGGGTCATAGGGAGTTGGAGATGTTCTAGAGTCCTCAAAACCAAACCGACTCAGGATTTTCTCCACATAATGAGACTGACTTAATGTAATCCCATTCTCATTCATTTGCAGCTTTATGTTTAAAATAACACCCGCCTCTCCCAAATCTTTCGTATCAAAGTTTTGAGACAGAAAGGATTTAACATCATTTATAACATCCATATCGGTCCCAAAAATTAATATGTCATCAACGTATAAGCATAAGATTACACCCTTACCCCCACCATATTTATAGTACACACATTTGTCTCCTTCATTCACCACAAAGCCTGCCGAAGTGAGAGTTTTGTCAAATTTTTCATGCCACTGTTTCGGCGCCTGCTTGAGGCCATAGAGTGATTTCTTCAATCTACACACCATGTTCTCTTGCCCGGTTGCTACAAAACCATCAGGTTGCTGCATATAAATTTCCTCATCAAGCTCTCCATTTAGGAAAGCCGTCTTCACATCCATTTGATGGATTAGGAATTTATAAGATGCTGCTAGAGCAATCAGCACCCGAATTGTAGTCATCCTAGCAACAGGCGAGTATGTATCAAAGAAATCCTCACCTTCCTTTTGGGTAAAACCCTTGGCCACGAGTCTAGCCTTATACTTTTCAATGGTACCATCAGGTCTTAACTTCCTTTTAAATATCCATTTGCAACCAATAGGTTTACAACCCATCGGTCGTGGACAGATTTCCCATGTTCCGTTAGTGAGAATGGAATCCATTTCACTTTCGACTGCCTCCTTCCAATCATCAGCATCTAGTGATGCATATGATTCAGAGAGAGATCTGGGAACATCATCCACGAGGTACACAGCGAAGTCATCTCCAAAGGACCTTTTAGTCCGTTGTCTCTTGCTCCTTCTGGGAGCTACTTCGCTATCATCCTCCTCAGTTGGATTATACGGAGTTACAAAAGGAGTACTTTCCGGTTCAGACTCGGGTTCAAATTCTCTTTGTATAGTTGGTTGACTAGTGGATGCTCTATTTTCCTTCATTGGAAAGATGTTCTCAAAGAAGGTAGCGTCTCGAGATTCTATCACAGTTTTAGTGTGCACATCAGAAAACTCGGACTTGACTACCAAGAACCTATAAGCGTTGCTATTATGTGCGTAACCTAGAAAGATACAATCAACAGTCTTAGGTCCCAATTTTTGTTTCTTGCATACAGGTACATTAACCTTGGCTAAAAAGCCCCAAGCACGTAAGAAACGCAGAGTTGGTTTGTGTCCTTTCCATCCTTCATGCGGAGTTGTATCTCCTTTTGATGAAGGAACTCCGTTGAGAACATAACATGCAGCCAACGCAGCCTCTCCCCCCCATGACTTAGCTAAACCGGCACTGTCCAACATGGCATTTACCAAGTCCGTAAGTGTTCGGTTTTTGCATTCAGCCACTCCATTTGATTGGGGCGGGTAGGGAGGGGTTGCCTCATGGATAATTCCATGCTCCGCACAAAATTCAGCAAACTCATGTGAGACATACTCTCCCCCTCTGTCAGACCTTAAGCGTTTGATCTTCTTCTCTAATTGGTTTTCTACCTCAGCTTTGTAGATCTTAAAGCAGTTCAACGCCTCATCTTTCATTTTTACTAGATAAATATGACACCACTTAGTCACAGCATCCATCAATGTCATCATATATCTTTTCCCTGCCTTAGTCAAAACTCCATTCATCTCACACAAATCTGAATGGATTAAATCTAGAGGTGAAAGGCTTTTCTCCCCAATAGGTTTAAACGGTTTTCGGGGTTGCTTTGCTTGCACACAAGCCTGACACTTAGATCCGCGGACTATGGATACATTCGGAATTAAATTAAGCTTGCATAACCGAACAATGTGATCAAAATTTATATGACATAAACGAGAATGCCAAACAGCAACATCTCCAACATTTATTCCAGAATATGAAGAACAAGATAAATTGTTTACGACATTACAGTCGTCTAGAATAGAAAGGCGGAACAAGCCTCCGCTGTTATAGCCTTTTCCAATAAATAAACCAAATTTCGAAATAACAAACTTATTCGACTCAAACACCAGCTTGTAGCCATCACGGCACAGCAGTGAACCAGAAAGCAGGTTCCTATTTATTCCTGGGACATGCCGGACGTTCTTCAGCGACAAAGTCTTCCCCGAGGTAAGCCTCAGGTCAAATCTACCGGTTCCACGAACGGTTGCCCTTGTTTCGTTCCCCATCACGATGGTGGAACCGCTGCAAGCCTGATAAGAAGAAAACAAGTTGTAGTCAGCACAAACATTCACATTAGCTCCAGTATCTATCCACCAATCAGTGGATTGACATGCAAGAAGGACACTAGGGACATACCCAGATCCTCCACCCGCCTCGCTAACGACAACATTCGCAGATGGCTGGCCTCCTTCCTTCCTGCCTTTGCGCATGCGGCACTTACTGGCTATGTGCCCAGGCTCACCACACACGAAGCAGTTGAAGTCACCCTTTTCTTTCTTCTTCTTCTTAAAGCCGGTGGTTTGTTTTGCCTTTCCTTTGTTCTTGTAATTCTTTGCACCGGAACTGCCAGCCCCACTTTGCACGACATTGGCATTCAGAACCTGCTCGGGAGGAAATTTTTCCGCATCTTTCGCTCTGGCCTTTTCCTCAACATCAAGAGTGGCGATGAGACTTTCCACGGTCATCACCTCCCTCTTGTGTTTGAGAGTGGTGGCAAAGCTCCTCCAAGATGGAGGTAACTTGGCAATAATGCCCCCCACCACAAACTTGTCAGGCAGAATGACTCCAAAACCAGCGAGTTCCCCCACCAGGAGCTGGATCTCATGGGCTTGTGTCACACAGCTGATCGGTCATGAGGGAGAGAAGACAGCCCATGGCCGTGTCTGAAGACACCTCAAAATCACGCTGTTGTTCCTGCGTGAGTGGCCTCTCAACGGTGGGTGAAATCACCCACCACAAGTTCATGCTCATAAGCCAGAACTTCACACGGGTCTGCCATCTTTTGAAGTTCTCACCCCCAAACCTCTCAGGTTTCATCACATCGCTTGGTCCAGCCATTGCACAGTAATAAAGTTTCTGGATTGTTGGAAATATAGCAGGTATTATAATTAATATAATTCTGAATTTATGAGAGATTGATGACAAGGACAGATCTAACAGATTTATACATGCAATCACGTAGATGAAATCTAGCAGGGTAAATGAAATCGACATGGACTGAAGTCCCATAACAAGATCACATAAATATAACTGATCACAAAGGATATCTTACAGCGGGGTTGATGATGAGATCACAGTGAAAACGGGGATGTCGATGAGAGAGTTGATGATGAACTGATCGCAGTGCAGACGGACGTAGTCGAAGAAGACTCAAATACCGCAATGGCTTCCCTAGCAAGCTTAAGGCACACTTTGAGTAAGACAGTCTAAAGCATACTTTGAGTAAGAAAAGTAAGCTAAGGAGTGGCTTCGATTTTGAACACAGACCATCTTTGTAGCTCAAATTTCAAATATTATTGTATGGCGCTTGCATGAATGAAATGGTGGGTTCCTGAGAGTCCAGGCATCGGGAATGGGCCGATTCCCACGACTCAACGTACCAAATCAAGTGCATGCATACATTACGTGGAGTGGTGGGGACTATGAAGCTCTTATCTTTTCCCATGGCCGGTGCCATCGTGCAGCCCGGGCCCTCTTCTTTACACTCACTCACTCATTAATCCACACCCACATTTTCTATATATACTATGATAATGGATGGGTGCACCACATCTGCCATTCCTGCCTCTGGAAAGAGAAAGAGAAAAGAGGAGAAAGGAATAGGAAGGACCTAAAGTAGAACCGTTTTCTAACAAAGGCATGCGATCTCCGACGACAGCGGCCCGGCGAGCGTTACGAGACTTGCTAAAAGTTTGGTGATGGTACATAAACACGGCCGGCTATCCGAGTGTTGCCGAACGGACCGTGGCTCGTCGCCTTTGTACCGACGCATGGAAGCTTTCGTGTGGCACTGGCCTTTGCAGTAGTCAAAGTCCCAAAGACTCGAGAGATCTCGCAATTTTTTGGTTGGGCCGTGCATATCAGGACCGATCTTCAGTGCTACTACTCCCTCTGTCCCAAAATAAATGTCTCAAACTTAATTAGTATAATTAAGTGTCTCAAAATTAATTAGTATAACTCAAAGACTTTAAGTTATAGTAATTAAGTTTGAGACACTTAGGCCCTGTTTGATAGCAAAGTATTTTCTAAGTATTTTGAGAATACTACAGTTTTTGAGATTACCACGGTTTTATTTACAATGAGCTGTTTGGTTGCCTCTAACAACTGTGCTTTTAATATTGTAGTATTGGGCAAACTGCAGTTTTTTCTCTGCATAAAAAAAAGAACCCCAAACCTCTTTTTTAAAAACAGAGCTTCTGAGTGCTTAAACACAACGGCTAAACAGCAAAATTTACAGCGTTATGCGGCAACAACCAAACAGGTTCTATGTATTGTGAATACTGCAAAATACTCTGTTTTGATAAAACTATGGTATCTCACACCTATAAGCAAAATTATTGTAGTTTTTGATACTTTGGTTTATATAACACTTTGCTATCAAACACAGCCTTATTTTTAGGACGAAGAAAGTATTATATATTTTCAAAGAGACAATGTATGGCATCTCAGATATAGGACTCCACTCGATCGAATCGGGTTGAATAATGTATGGTGCATATATATGAGTGGCAAGGGGAGTTGATGTGGGTGGAGGCTGTAGAGGTCAAGAAATTGCGAGCAAAGTTGGCTCGTCTCTTTGGACAGAAGGATGCTGTTTCCTCTGCTTTTGCCATGGATGGGGTGTGTGTGTATGACCGATTCCTTCCTTGTTAGCACTGCAGCGCACACCCACAAATCGCATAGCCACGTTGCGTTGGTGCGTGTTGGCTGGCTTTGGCTGTAATGATTAGCCTTCTCTGCTTTACTCCTGGCATCACCATATCTGGATTTTGTAATGGAACGGCGAATGGTGCTCGATTGCGATCCGGCCTGTTAGAGTTGTGTCGAATATTGTATATAAGGTAGGTTACAGTTGAACTATGAGTTGTATTGTGTTTACATAGGATGTGGAGTCGTGTCCTAATAGGACACTTGTATCCTAGGCCTCTTATATATCGAGGGTAGACACGCGATGTAATATATGCCAACATAATAGCACGGGCATGCGGGGGAGTCGGCGGTGTGTGCCGGCGCCCGGGCGGCCGGGGTGCGGTATTGTGACGGTGTCACGGGAAGGAGCGCCCGTAATCAGGCCCCGGGATGTAGCCATATCGATGAACCTCGTTAACAAATCTCGGTGTCGTGCACGTGTGATTGCTTGGTCCTCGGATGATCGACGGTATGCCTCAGATTTATTCTCACATTGCGTATTGATCATGTTTTCTTTTTTGACCGCGATCATGTTAGTTACCCTACGTGGAGTTTTGGCGTAAAGCAAATCTCAAAGGCTGAAACTGCTCACCCCAACAAAGATTTGGGCGCCAATGATTAGTGTTCCCTGCTTTAATCCTGGCATCATCATATGTGGATTCTGTAATGGAACGGCGAATGTAGCTCGATTGCGATCGGGCACTGCGTACTGATCAAGCTAGTTACCGTACATAGAGCTTTGGCGTGAAGCAAATCCCAAAGGCTGAAAATTCCCATCGAGATTTCGACACTGAGTTGTCCTATCCTATGTAAGTAAGTAGAGGGGGGAAACATGCGTAAGAAACTGGCCTCCGTGCGGTAAGTAATCATGTCCAGCCAGAGACTGACAGTGCACACAACACACAGGGACTACAAGCTCACTTACAGTAGAGACGTGTTTCAGTTCAGAGCACCTGGCCGGTGATCCAACTAGCAACCAAACAGTTTTGTTGATGAAAAAAGATTTTCCCCATTTTGTATTACAAAGCAACCAACCAATATAACCAACGATAGGTGCTAGAGTGGAAGCAGTACAGACACGTTCAAAAGAAATAAAAGAGAAAATAAAAGGAGCAAATGACGACAATGGCGGATCGACAAAAACGAAAAAGCCTCGCGACCACTGCGCCTACCGTAGATCTCCCACCAAGCTCCTAGACTCCGAAGCGCCGGTACCAATCAACACCTCCAAGAAGGGTCGCAACGATAACGACACTGCTGCCAAGGGTTTCCCCCGGTACTCGACGAGGAGAGAAGAAGGGTAGCCCCCGACGCCCTCCAGGAAGGTCCGGCGGCACCCTCAAGCGCCACCGCGTGTCGGTGCCGGCCATGCCGACAGGGATTTCTCCCAATCCCAACTATCACCACGGGTGCTCCGGAGCCCACCATCAAACCGATCACCATCCTGCGCCAACATGATCTTGAAACTTCTCACGCCGTCTCACCACAACACCATGAAGTGAGGTCTGCGCACCGAATAAGAGAAGCCGAGACTAGAAGCAGCAGCATCGTCGGCACGCGGGAGGGCTCAACCTCCACCGTCTGCAAGGTAGCCAAGCGGATGCAATAGCAGGAGCATACTAGGCTCGTGGGTCCACAGGCCCGGCCGGGCCCTCCTAGGCCCGTAAAGCTCCCGCCTTCATACTGCAGCAGGCACGCTATCGGCGTAGACACCCCTGGTCCGAGCTGCTCCTCTACCTCACCATGCAGAGACAACCAAGCCACGCCGGGGACCAACCCGCTAAGACCCAGATGGGGCCCGCAAGGCCCTGGTCTGAGCCGGGGACGCGCCGCCGGCTACCCCGCGCCATCACGCCGCCCGCCGCCAAGAAGCAGCGCCGCCACCACGTCCGCCGCCGGCCACCTCGCTGGGTCACCGGACCGCTGCCTTGCCGGCGACACCGCCCCCTCCCCCCGCCTTGGGACAGGAGGACGCGCTCGCGGGGAGAGGAGATCTCGCCACCGCCGGCACCACCCGGGCCGGAGCCGGGGGCTCCCGCCGACGACGACAAGGGAGAGGCTGAGGGAAGTGAGGCCGAGAGCAGAGGCGTGGGAGCCGCCCCGGCCGCCTCCCGGGGAGGCGGCGCGGTCACACGGCCCCCATTTTCATTGAAAAAATAAAGTTGTTTACAGGGCAACTAACCAACCGTTATATCACTAATCTATAACCGCACCAGTGAAAACACAAGATCTCTGACTAGGCTATGTTGACGCGCGTCTGCATCGTGTCCTTCCTGAAGGTGGTGGATCGAAACTTGGCTTTTGTGATCAGAATCCCGAGATGATCCTTGGGTTTGACTCGTCATCATCGGCGCCCATGTGTAGCCTAGGAGCAGTATATTTTTCGTTTTAAGTTTGGCATTTATCATAGGGTTAGTGGCTGTCTATTGCGAGGCATGCCATCTCGGGTTTTCTCTTTTGTTTTTTCCAGATTGATATTGTTTGTTTCTAGATTTTAAATAATAATTAATATATGATTGTGTGCATCACTTGATGTAGGGATCGGATTTTATTCTTCTTTATCAAAGAAAAAAACGGCCATCACGACGAGTGGCAATTAGCAAAAGGAGGAGACAACACACACATGGTCATTAGAAGAAAGCAAAACAGTAACAGAATGCACCCATTGTGCAGGCCAAATAAAAGACAACCGTTGTTATGATCCCGAGCTCATGTGAGCTCGGGTGAACAGTAAAATAAAATGTGAAAAAGAAATTCAAATAATTCTGAAATTTTTTGTGCCAAACGTTGACAAATGTTTTGATTGCCTGCAAAGTTTCATCACCGGATGACATTTGTGAAAAATGATACCAAAAAGACAAATTGATGCTCCCAAATACTTTTGAAAATAATATATTGGCTGCTTAACCACTTTATTTCAGTAGAGCAGAGAAGTTGGAATCAAAAGCACCATCTACTCATGTCAGTGGTGTGTCATTATTTATTGGATGAAATCAAAGGAGTAGTTACACGAAACCCAGATGCCCACCCATCACTTTGCATGAGCAAACAAATGCCATTTGATCGGTGCGCTTTGTCGTTAATCTGCCACGCTCGTCGCGCCGGCTCACACTATCTTTTTTTTTAATATCAGTACAGACATAAGCTTTTATGTTAAAAAAAAGTAGTGAGTATAAATATCCCTGTCCTGATCCTCTTTCAGTAGAGTATACACTTTGTAGGTGGGTTGACGGGGCGCCGGTGCTCTCTTTAGTTGAGCCGGTCGATCGTGTTCAGGCAGCGATGGACGGATCGCCTTGGCCGCGGCCGCGCCCGTGGGAGCGGTGGGCAGCGTGCGGTGCGGATCAGGAGTACACTCCCCGCGCCGGACGGGCGCCTCCTTCGTCATCCTCCAGAAGACGACCACACGTACTACAAATTCAAAGCTAGTGCGTGCGTTCATGCGTGGCCATGGCCTGCGGATGGAGCGGTGGGCAGGTTGGTCGCACGTGCGCGGATAACGGGATAAGGAACACACATCGTCGTCCTCGACCTGGACGGACGCCAATCTTCTCATCACCATACAGCGCCGCCGTTGGTTCGTCACGGCGCATGTTTTGCTTTGGGTTCTGGAGCGTAGACGAGGTCGCCACGTACATACAGTACGTACTATTTTTTTTTGAGGGGCACGTCACGTACATATACATACATATGAGGTGAACCGGTCTGCGGCGCGCCGACTAAGACCTGATCGTCTCCGATAAGGAAGCTAACCTACTTTAATTTGGTCCTTTGGGCACCGTCCGATCAGAAGCCATCGGTCATATCGGTCTCTGAGAAGGAGACACCCACGCTAGGCTCGCCGCCGACGACAACGCCATGCATGCTACCTCTACTTTTCTGCGTTTCAGACCGCCCTGTATATCATAAACCTTTTTTCCAAATTCTTCCCGGTGCATGCGCACCATTTGGACGAAACAGGCGACCAATCTTGCATGCATCTATATGTGTTAATTTTTTTTGTCTTCTAATGCATGTGGCTGTTAGTATTAAATGCGAACACATTGATTACCACATTCCGAAAAGAACATATCCATACATATTTATTTTGGAGTTTTAAATTTTAAAAAGTCATATCTTTCAAAGAGTCTACAGGTTTCCGGCGGCCGCCTCATTGCCTCCACATTGTCGACCCTTCTCGTGGACCTACGCTGCAACGCCGCCGGACATGCCCGCCGACCGCCGCGCGCCCACATCGTCTTCCTATAGAGCTGCCCGGCACCTAAAAAAATTAACTTTTAGTGTGCAGAGTTTTTTTTGGACGCCTGTTGGAGATGCTCTGACTAGGACGCGAGTATGTGAGGGCGATGCGTGCCCCCGCCAGAGGCGCGGCCGGAGGTTAGGAATGTAAGTGGCAAATAAACGGCATCCGCCAGTCCCATCTAGTTAATGTGTGCTAGTTTCCTAATTTATTTTCCTCAAAAAACAAAAACTCTTTTGAACTATCATATCACTAGTGGACTTTAATCGAGATTAAACCGGACCCAGTTAACATCCCTACTGGAGATGCGAGGACGCGACGGCCATGTCCGGCGGTTTAGGTCAAGCCGCTGGAGGAGCGTGGCAGCGGAGTGCGCCGGGAAACAGGGATGCGGCGGCGAGTTCGGGGATGGCGGGGTCTGCTACGTCCAGTAGGCGGCGACGAGCAGAACGACCAGTCAATTGATGATGTGCTAGCGTTATTTTGGAAATGGGAAAATGACTATGACTATCCTCACGAAATCAAGGGTGGATGATTGTATACTGCTACCTTCCATCTTTTTCTTGAGACATTGCTAGCTAGCCCCCATCTAACAATTACAGGGTACCATAAAATGGCTCCTAAATCAATGTTGACAAAAGGGAATTGATCTATTTCATCCGGCTGTTTACAGCCACCGCGGCAGCGGCCCCCCGTGCGTGACACGCGTCACTTGGGGTGCACGCAAGTCTCGCTCTTCCTCTATTCCTTATCCCGAATATCAACCATCCCAGGTTCTTTGCCACCACACGACGCGCCGCAGCTAACGGCACGAGGCTGACGGAAGCCGCCGCCCGCGGAGCACGCTGGGATTGTGCCTGCAAGGAACTGCCACAAACGGTCGTGTGAGCTCCGTGGATCAAATCCGCCATGGCTGCGAGCAAAGGATGGCCGGTGACACTGGAAGTCGACTGCTCGGGTGCTGCAAGGCCGGAGGTCGCCGTTGTGGTTCACCGCTCTGCTGCCAGCGGTACTGCAGAGGCAGGCCGCCGTGGAGCACTAGCTGCTGAAGGTGCAAACCACCGCCAGGATGCTATGTAAGGGCGGGGGCATGGGGTGTTGCTGTTGCTGCTGCTGCCACTCATTAGACCGCCGGTGCTGTAGGTCGGGTGCTCCAAGAGCTACTCGCTGGCTGGAGCACGCCAATGCTGCGAAGCTGCTCACCGGGGCGCCGGATGCCGGTATGATGCAATGACACTGCCACGACACCAGTGATGCTATGAGGAGAGGTGGGATGTTTTGAGGTGTGCTTTTTCAAAGGTCGTGGTAATGCTTAGATGAACACGACACAATGCCACAACAATGAGGGTGGTTTCGATGGCGTCTACGGTCACAAAGATGCTTCAACGAGCGCACAATGCTTGAGGCATATCTTGGCGGCGTTGAAGGTCACGGCGATGCGGCGAGACGTGCTTCAATGACCGTGGTGATGATTTGACTACCACTGCGATGAGGCGTGTCTCAACGGCGTCGACGGTCGCGACCATGCTCCAAGGCACACTTCAATGATTGTGCTGTTGCTTGAGTGACCATGGCACCTTGCCTCGGCATCAATGGTCGCGGTGATGCTGCGAGGCGTGCTTCAATGACCGGAACGATGCTTTGACGACCACGACGACGAGGTGGTTGTCGATGGCATCGACACTGTGGCAAATGCTGTGAGGCGTGCTTCAATGACCGTGGTGATGCTTTTGATAACCAAGGCGATGAGGCGTGTCTCGACGGCATCAACATTCGCGACCATGTTGTAAGGCGTGCCTCAATGGTTGTGGTGACACTTGGGTGACCACAACACATTGCCTCAAAGACGAGGGGTTTCGACGGTATCAACATTCACGACCATGTTTTAAGGTGTGCCTCAATGGTTGTGGTGATGCTTGGGTGACCACAACACATTGCCTCAAAGACGAGGGGTTTCAACGGTATCAACATTCACGACCATGTTGTAAGGCGTGCCTCAATGGTTGTGGTGATGCTTGGGTGACCACAACACATTGCCTCAAGGACAAGGGGTTTCGACGGTATCAACATTCACGACCATGTTGTAAGGTGTGCCTCAATGGTTGTGGTGATGCTTGGGTGACCACAACACATTGCCTCAAAGACGAGGGGTTTCGACGGTATCAACATTCACGACCATGCTGTAAGGCGCGCCTCAATGGTTGGGATGATGCTTGGGTGACCACAACACATTGCCTCAAAGACGAGGGGTTTCGACGGTATCAACATTCACAACCACGCTGTAAGGCGTGCCTCAATGGTTGTGATGATGCTTGGGTGACCACAACACATTGCCTCAAAGATGAGGGGTTTCTACGGTCGCAACAATGCTGCTAGGCATGCTTCAACGACCGCGGTGATGCTTTGACGACCACGACGACGAGGCATGTCTCGACGGCGTCGACAGCCGCGGCGATGTTGTGAGGCATGCTTCAATGACCGTGGCTATGCTTTGAAAACCACGACGATGAGGCGTGTCTCGATGGTGTCAACGGTCTCGACCATGCTGCAAGGCATGCTTCAATTGTTGTGGTGATGCTTCAGTGACCACGACACATTGCCTCAACGATGAGGGTAGAAGAAGTTGTACCAGGTTCAACGACCGCGGCGATGCTTTGACGACCACGACATCGATGGTCGTGGCGATGTTTGCAAGGCGTGTTTCAATGATTGTGATGATGTATTGACCACCATGACGATGTGGCGTGTCTTGATAGTGTCAACGGCCGCAACCATGCTGCGAGGCATGCTTCAATGACCACAACACATTGCCTCAACAATGAGGGGTGTCGCGGCGGCGTCGACGACTGTGACAATGCTTCCACAACGACGAGGACGTGGACGGCCGCGGCGATGCGTCAACACGTGGTTAAACGGCCGCGGCAATGCTTCAACGGGCAGGAAGACGAGGCGTGTTGCGCTTGATACTGCGGCGATGCCGTGAGGCGCGCTTCAACAACCGTGGTGGTGGTCCTTCGACAGCCACGATAACAAGACGTGCTTTGATGGCCATTGCAATGCCTTGAGGCATGCTTGGACGGGTGTGGTGCTACTCCAAGTCATGCTACATGGGGCATAAGTTGATCCGCTATTGTAAAAGATGTGAAGAGGATCATCAGTCGCACACATGTAGAAAAGGACGAGCAGTCTGTGTGCTAGAAAATCAGAGGGTCACACGCACCCCCGTATCAGACGGCTGTAGAAGCGGATGATTTTTTTGGCCTCTACAGCCGGATGCATACGACGTGCATACGTGTGAATATGACGCGCAAACAGAAAACGTACGTAGGAGCAGGAGTACATACGTACGAGGTGCACCGATATGGGGCAAACCTAGTTTACTTTGCGCCTTTGGGCACGGTACGATCGGCGCCATCCACTCGACTCGCTCGCTTCGTCTCGGAGAAAGACCGTGCACGTCAACTCGTTCGACAAAGTTCAAATGGCCACTGAATCAGCGCAATGGACATGACACGCACGCTCGCCTCGCCGCCGACGACAACGGCATGCACATGCACGCTGCCTCTACTTTTCTCAGACCGCCGTCCTGTGCGTTACAAATCTGGCACATGCAATCTTCCACTGTGCAACCGTAGAGTGAAACGGGATATATATACTGCGCTCACTAAGGGACCACGACGCTCCGACGGCGACGGCGACGCATAGAGCTGGACGCCGTCGTCGCTGGCCGGTAGCTCTTTTTCCCTCCCTGTCCTGTCGAGCCAACGATCGACAGAAACATCAGTGGCGGAGCCGGCCGGCGGTCGCTCTCATGGAACGGCGCCACGGTCCACACGTACGGGGGATGGCAGCAGCAGCGTAATTCATTCCATCACGTCGCGCGTGCACGGTCCAAATCTCGCGAGATCGATCAGGTGCATATCCACGCCGCTAACCGCCATCATCAGATATGGATGGACGAAAAAAAAGTTAATAGCAATCACGCTTGGATGGGAAATAAAGTCGAAGGTGGCACATGCAGCGTGCGGGTGCTTTTCATGGTCGTTGGCGCTTCACAAGGAAGGACAGGCGGACCGTGAAACTTATCAACAAAGTTTTCTTTTCCGAGAAACTTCTAGACATATTCATTTTCAATCATTGCAATACAATGAGCACAAGAAACAATAAAAGTCACGTCAGGTTCATAGACTCACCTAGCGACAACTATAAGCAGCGAAGCGAGCCGAAGGCACGCCATCGTCATCGTCCCTCACTTGCCGGAGCCGGGCAGAACTTACTGCAGTATACAGTCGGAATGTCGTCGTGCTAAGGTCTCATAGAACAAATGCATCATAATAGCAACTGCCGTCAATGAAGAGACACTTGGATCGGAAGGATCCAACCTCAAAACACACGAACGCATAATAGCGAAGACCGGATCCATGTAAATCAACCAAAGACGACCACCGACTGAGTCCTGCGATATCCATCAGGGACACGTCTCCACGCCCCCTCTGACGATGCTAGACGCACCATCGGGACGGGACCTACACGGAAAGAACTTTATTTCATCATTAGGGAGCCGCCACCATCATGCCTTTCTGAGCAGGACACAAACCCTAATAAAACTCAATCAAAAAACTAAAATTGGAGCCCCCTCCCATCGGCATATGTCGGGATCCATCATGCCTCCATGACCCGAAGGCCACAGGAGTCGTTGCAGACTGCAGCACCGCCAACGGGAGGCGTGAACCCTAGTTGTTGTTCGCTTGGTATGTAGAGACGAAGGGGTGGCGGCGGATGTTATTTATCAACAAAGTTATCTAGAAGAAGATAATTGATCAAGTTTATGCACGAATAGTAATCTATTTCATTGTGTTGCACCCACGGTCCAGATCATGCTAGCTCAGGGGATATGCGGCATTAAGCTTGAGATTATACACCTGGGCCTCATTAAATTGATAGAACGAAAAATATTACTTAGTAGCAATAGCACTTCAAAGGAAATAAATTGAAAGCATCACAGCACATGGGTGTTTTTTTTATCGGTGCCGGGCTGTTGGCATATCGAAAGAAAAGCCATAACATAAAAATTATTTAAAATAAGAGAAATGTTTTCACTTTAGTAAGGGATATTCTTTTGAGAAATGGTTGGATCTATTATAAAAAGTTCATTGAAAGTATAAAGCATTTTAAACGTAATAAAATACATCGAAATTCTGAGACCACCGAACGACCACTACTGCCGTCAAAACGAGCCGCCGACGCGCCGCTTCCCTACCGGATCCGGCTAGACCTTGTTGATTACAGCCGGGAATTCTTCGCGCACGTGCCCCTAAGGACCAGCGCCCGTGAGCCATAGTCATCGCCGTTGAACCGCTACATAGATCTGAAGCACCTGACGCCAAATTTTGTCACTTGACGAAAAACCCTAACCTCACCACCCCAGGGAGACGGCATGAATCTACGTCAGAGCTACGTCAACTACGTCCAAAAGGACGAACTCGAAGAGGATCGAAGATCGGAAGCCAAACACAAAGAAGAAGTGCCGCCATCCGCTGAGTGTCGCACCTATAAGGACTAAAAATCCTTACCTAAACAACGAACCGGAGTGGAGGCACCGGAATTTTCCTCGCTGCCACCGGCCGCCGGAGCGGCAAGCAGAGGGGAGCAAATCCACGGACTTGCCAGTAAAGTCTGGAGGGAAAAGATAACCCTACCCTCAAGGGTTAGGTAAGGAAACAACAATTTAGCAAGGGAGATGATGTGCTCACCCGTATGTAAAGCCCGGTTGAAAGCAAAACAGTAAGGCGCGTGCTTACCATTTTAATACCCGTGACTTTCCTTGCGGAACGACTAATTTGCATGGATCGGAGCAGCCCCGCCCCGCCCCCGCAACGTCCTGAACCGGTTGTATCATCCACGTGATTAAACAAAAAATCATCATACTACAGTGAGATAAAAAATATTAAAGGCGTGCGCCTACCGTTTTATTACCCGTGATTTTCTTTGTGGGACGAGTAATTTGCATGAGGATCAGTGCACTCCTCCCCCACCCCCCTCCCTACCCGACGTCCCGGCCCGGTTGTATCATCCAGATGATTAAACAAAAAATCATCATACTAGACTGAGCTAAAAATATTAACCAATGATAGTTGGTATGGTACTGAAAAAAGAACCAAGCAATTGCATATATACTTGCTCCAGTTGCTCCAGCGGGGAAAGCTATTCTGTGCACGCATTTCATAGACCAAAGCACTATTATTGGCAACAGGTTTGCCTAGCACTCCAGCTTAATCAAGGATTAGCTCCAAAGCTAAAAAGTGAACTCCTAACCACCAAATTAAGCTTAATCTTCTTCCAATCCGTATGCTCCAGATCTTTCGTCGATGTTCTCTTTAGTTTGAGCACAACTTTATTCGTTGCTTGTCCTAAACAATATTGCAGGATGCCTCAACTAGTATATAGACACATGTAAAATTGATCATGCATGTGTACTTAGTTGCTGTGCATCCGAATCCGATCATTGTTTAGTTTGAAGTTGGAACCACCTAAGAATATATAGCTGGTTAAGAAGACTATATCCGATGAGAGGTTAACCAAATTGGCATTACTGACCAACTAATATATATTTTTCTACCACAAAGATCCTATAATTTAATTAGGCCGTTAAGCAAGTGTAGTGCAAGTAGGAGGCATTTCAGATCCACCTTGATTTTCTGATGTACGCTTGCAACTTCCCAAACATGCCTAAAGCACACTTTGAGTAAGACAAGTCGGCTAAGCATGCATGGCAGTGCTACTACTATATCACTAGTGTTGAATTCTTGATGAGCTTTAGGCCCATAAATCCATAAGCTAATTTTTATGATTTCATAATATGGAGGAAAGTTTAGTCCAAATCTGGAGTGTGCTCCTCCTTCGTCGCCCACGTGGCATCGTGTTTCTTACTGGTTGAAATCAGATAATTAATTGCTAATTAAGTACAAGTCATTAACCAACATATGCTCTCCTCTTGAACTAATTGCCATTCATCTCGCTGCTTTTGGTGCCGGCTCTTCCATCTCGATGACTGCTTGAATGATTGTACGGCGCGCATCTAGTTTATCGACTTCCCCAATATCATCATGGGTGGCAACACACATGCCGCGAGGAAGGTTCCTGGTGCCAATGCTGCAGCCGCCACAACTCTGATTTCTCCATTCCTCTTTTCTTAGTTTATGTGTTTTCGTACTTAATGTGATCATAGATATGCATGTTATATGCCTAGTAAGTGCCCGCATGATTAACTTGAATATGAAATTAATACTGTTTACACCATCATCATGATTTACCTACCAATCAATTTAATGGGAAATCTGCGAGGGGGAATTAAGTGGGAGATGCATTGGTTAGCTCGTTTGGCCTTGTATAGATGGAAAAATGAAATTTGAGGCTAGGCCGTATATAGATGGAAGGAGGGAGTAGTAATATCTACAACAACTAGATGAGCTACAAGATTTTGAACACGGACCATCTTTGTAGCTCAAATTTTGAATTGATTTTGTATGGCGCTTGCGTAGGCGCGTGAATGAATGACCAGCCGACCCCCCATCGCGCACGGCAGAGAGCAGCAATAACGTACCGAACCAATTGCATACACACAATACATTGGTGGTTGGGGCTATCAAGCTCTTATCCTTCTCATGGCCGGTGCCATCGTGCAGCCAGGGCCCCCGATCCTCCTTCCACCGTCTTCCTCCTCCTCTCTTCTTTACACTAACGTCACCGTCGTTGTCACTCACTCAGCAATCCAGACCAACATTTCGTCTCTATAGTGATGGATCACCCAGTCTCACCTTCAGGCCTGAAAAGAGAAAGAGAAATATATAGGAAGAAGGGTCTAAAGTGGATCTGTACGTCTCCGACGAAGGCATGGGATCTCGGCCTCTCGGGGGAAAGCGACCAGCGTTACGTTCCGGTGGATTTTTCCTTCGTCGCAAAGTCTTGTGCGGTGATGATAGATAAGCACGGCCGGCTAGCTGGGTGCTGCCAAACGGCCAGTGGCTCGACGCGACGAAATTTTGTGCGTGTGGGTCTTGCTTCATCAGTAGTCAAAGGCGCAAAGACTCCAGAGATCTTGCGATTTTTCTGCCGGGCCATGAAAATGAGAACCGGTCTGCAGTGCTACCGTTTCAAAGAAAAAACATGGTGTCTCTGCACTGCATATGCCAAGTCGCCGCATCTCAGATACGTATGACAGTGTGAACGAGCACGGCCACTACCGAAGTACGTACTGATTAGTACAGAGGAGAAGAAGAAACATGTGTGGCAATTGAGGCCCCCTTTTGTTCATAAGCGGCCACCCAGAGGATTAGAATTATGTATATACACTGATACTCGTACACTACAAGACGTGCCTTTTCGAAGAGTCCATGCCTGCACATCGCATCACAACAAGTGGCGATCAACAAACGAAAGAGACAAGACGCGCAGGAGAGTATGAAAAGCAGAATGGTCCAAGACACGCCGTAGTGGGAAAGGTTCGAAATTTCGTTAGTGAGCACGTGGAAAAGAGAGGCCGGGAGCAGGTATTGGATGCTCCCATATACTGGTACTGCCACGCAGAAAAAGATCACAGATGGCACTAATCATGCATGTAAAATAAGCACTTGGTGCAGCATGGTCCATTGCTGGCAGACTCGTGGATGCGTTCAGTCAAGTTCAGTGAGCCACGACGATTAATTAACATGGGGAGTGCTTACATGACAAAAGCTCAATGATTGATTAGGAAACTAATTAATCCAACATCTCCGGATACATACCCAGTGAGCCAGAATCGCTCCCCGTGGGCGTGGCCAGGCGAAACCCTAACCCTCGGATCCGTTTCCTTCCCTCCCCACCCACCTCACCGCTGTCGGGGAAGCCAGCCCAGCTGCCTCGGGACATCTCGGCGGTGGCCATGCTGCAGCACGATGGTCGATAGTGGCATCAATGATGGCGGCTTTCCTTTCACCAAATTCTGCCATGGTGAATGTTTCGAGTTCCTGTCTTTCGGTGACCTTGACGATGAATCTCCACGGTCCCTTTATAGATGTGATTTGTGGTTGGTGTGGTTGCACGTGCCTCAGTTACTTTCCTCCCTACGGCACGACTCTAGGCTCTAGGCTCCTAACCGTCTTTGTGAGCGCAAGGTCAGATGGTTTTAGCCTATGTATTAGTGGTTCCCGGTGGCGTGCTCCCATAATTCGATGTCTCCTGCTAGGTGCAGATGTTTGAAGTGCTCAACATGATTGATTGGCCTTGGCATGCCGCATTTGTGAGTGCGTTGTAAAAAACTCTATACTATTCTCTCTCTTATTTAATTGAAGAGGCAAGTATTTTGCCTTCATTTCAAAAAAAAAACTCTTATCCGGAGTGTAAATTCATGATCCGACCATACTGGTTGGATCCAACGACAGCCATGCTAGGGTGTGTTACCTTTCCAATGACATCACTGTTGGAGCACATATCCTGTTATCTGGGGTTGTCATCATTGTTAGTTGTTGCCGTTGTTTGTTGTAGCCGTTCCATTATTTTGTTTTCTCTTTGTGTTTTAATTATTTTGTTGTGTCCAGCTTTGATGCCTTGAGTAGCTCTTGAGATCTTCTTGATGCAGAAGCCATGCACAAATATCTTTTTAATATTAATATATTCTTTTTATTAAGAAAAACTATCATAGTCCCAAGGTGGAAGGAACGAGTACCACGAGAGATACCTTCTAGAAGAGTGGAAGGGTGGATCCGTCTATTATTTAGGACAACTTCTACACGGATCACTTATTGGACGTCACAAAATGTCTAGGGACACATTTGTACCTGTCCACGGAGAGACGAAGACCATCCAACCAAAGTCGCCAAATATAAGCAGACACTGCATTTTTCATTGATTTAGATTACTTTGTACACAACAAAAAATCCTTAGACAACTGAAAAGACCCTAATCTACTCCCCCCATTGGAGGTGAGGTCAAGGAACTCAGAACTCTGTGGCAAACGGCCTGCTTCGTCGTCGTTGGCGACTGGCGCGAACGGCGCGAAGCTGTCACAGCCCGTGGTGGATCGTGTTGGCGCTCTACATGGGCACGAGCAACCGCCCGATCCACGTCGAAGATGCCGTGTGCGCGCCGCTGGCAGGTCAACTCCTCTGCCCGACGTAAACAATGTGTATCTGGGATCTAGATCAGTCGTTGACCTGAGCACGAGACCACGAGCAAGTTTAGAGGGTCAAAGTAGAGCAGTTGGAATCAAAAGCACCATGCATGCATGTCTTTCACCTACCTAGCGATCGTGTGTATGATTGATTAACCACTGAGTTACTAGCTCAGCAGTAGCGATCGTATGGAGCTGGACGCCGTCGTCGCTGATCGGTACGTAGCTCTCGTTCCCTCCCGGTCCTGTCGAGCGTCGACACAAATACCAGCGGCGGTCGCTGTCCCGGAACGGCGCCACAGTCCACACGTACGCACGATGGTAGCACGAGATCAGGTGCATTATCAAGAACAAGATAATTGAACCGGTTTAGGTGAGCAACTAGTACTCCAATTCATTGTGGCATGTGCACGGTCCAAATCCTACCACTTCACGGGAAATGCAGCATAAACTCGGGATGGATACCCCTCGGCCTAATCAAATTGATGAACAAAAGATTAGCAATCACACTCGGCTGGAAAATAACATCTAAAGGGCGACAACATGCAATTTGTTTTTATGGTCACCGGTGTAGGAGTATCATAAACGCATAAGCTAATATTTATTTTAAAACATTTTTTTAAAAAATAAGATAATTTATCCGGCTTGTAAGAAAAATGGGGCCTTTATTAAACCATTTGGAAAAAAACCAATGGCATATTTTTATTTTTAGCAAGGGAGATGGTCCAGTCACTCGAGTGGAAAGGACGATGGACAACAAATCAGAAAGTGTGCGCCGGTTGTTGTACCTGTAAATTCCTTCGTACTAGTAATTTGCATCAGGGTCGAACTACAATTTTTATTTGTTATTCGCAAATCACAATCATATGAGTGTAAGTCCATATTTTTTAGGATTATCCTAGATTTAATGTTGGGGTGGCCTGCTTGCTTGCCCCTTACTTTGTTCTAATCCAATAGAGATGTAAAACTAACACGCATTCGCGCGCATGATCAAACCAAAGTCATATGGTAGTGAGGTAAAATACAAACCGATGATAGCTAGCTAGAATGGTAATGACAAGAAACAAGTAATTGCTCATGTACATACTTGATCCATTTCAAAAGTGGGGAAAGGCGGTGCGTCTATGTGTTTCTTTTTAGGGTGACCGTGCGTTTATGTGTTAAAAAAACTGAAGCACTATTATTGGCAACATGTGTGTCTAGCACACTCTAAAGCTTAAACAAGGATTAATTAATTACAAAGCTGAGACACGAATCTGGTCGCCGATGCTCCCTATGGTTAAAGCACAACTTTATTCCTTGCTTCTCCTGAAACAAATACTACGTGATGCACAAACAAGTGTATAAACTAAGATAAGCTCTATCCGATGATTGTTTAGTTGGAATTACCTAAGAATAAGCTGGTTAAGAATTGGTTTAGAAAATCTGTTGAGAGGTCAACTAAATTGGCTTTTCTGAACAACTAGTATTTGTTTAAGTACTACAAAGAACGTAATCTAATCGGGCAGTAAAGCAAGTCCAGTGCAATTAGGAGGCATTTCGTATCCACATGGAGCTCCAGGTGAGCACCACCTCCTGCAATGCAAGGCTACCTCAGAGGATTGTTCGATAGTCCCTCAGGTTCGGAAATAAGTGACGCTGTTTTAATTTAAATTTTGAACTAAAACAACATCACTTATTTCTGATTGGAGGTAGTACTTATTAATTAAGCGAGGCACGCACCAAACAAGGTTAATGCTGCAATGGCTTAAAGCACACTCTGAGTAAACTAAGGAGTTGCATTATTTTTTAACACAGACCATCTTTGCAGCTATAATTTGTATTGATTTTATATGTAGCTCAAATTTGGAATGAGTCTCCCTAGCACTTGCATTATTGAATGATGGATCCTCGAGAATCCAGGCATCAAGCATGCGCCAATCCCCATCACTCAAGGCAGAGAGCAGCAATAACGTACCAAACCAATTGCATGCATACATTGCATGGAGTGGTGGGGGCTATCAAGCTCTTATCTTTCCCAATGGCCGGCGCCATCGTGCACGCTTGGGCCCTCCTCTTTCCACCTTCTTCGTCTTCGTCTCTTCTTTACACGAATGTAGTTGCCGTCGCCATCGTCGGTCACTCATGAATCCACACCCACATTTTCTATATATACTATGATGTTGGATGGATGCACCCCATCTCCCTTTCCTGCCTCTGTAAACAAAAAGAGAAAAGAAAAGAAAGGAAATGGAAGGATCTAAAGTGAAACTATTTCTGATAAAGACTTGCCCGTAAAGTCTCGTGATGATAGATGCAACGAAGCTTCTATCCGTGCCTGGCCTGTACGATAGTCAAGGTCCCAGAGACTGGAGGGATCTTGCAATTTTTATGCGGGGTCATGAAAATCAGGACCGATTCGGAGTGCTATATTATCTTTTCAATCAATCAAAGAAACCGGCATCTCAGATACAAGACTCTGCTGGATCGAATCCTATTCTGCATGCATGCACGCAGAATAATGCATGGTGCATGTACGATTGGCAAGGAGAATTGATGAGCATGGAGGCAGCATGGAGGTCAAGATATTGGTTGGTCAGTGGCATATATGGTCTCTTTGGGCGGACAGATGGACGAAAGGAAGCTCTTTTGCCAGCGAAACCGTACATCCCCTGCTTTACTACAGACATCACATCCGGATTCTGTAAATCATTAGGCATCTTTGTGGAGTAGTTGATGCTACAGACATCCCCTGCTTCCGTCCGTGAGCCATGTCCAGCCACAGACTGACAGTACACATAGACACAGGTACGTACAAGATAACCTACAGTAGAGCACCTGGCCGGCGATCCAACTAGCAACCAACAGTTTTGTTGACAGCAACTTGGATGCATTGTATGGAACATCAACAGACAGTCTGATCTGCTGCATCTTCGTTAAAGTAATCTGCACGGCATGTGCCACCCTATCCCCAAGTGTAGTGCACTATGCTTGCTTTGCTACTGGAGCACTGCGGATTTGGTTAGTTAATGAGGACTAATACACTACAGTAGTAATATGCTATACTACTGAAGCAGCCGTCGCAGCAAGTGGCAATTAGCAAAAGGAGGAGACAAGACACGAATGGTCATTAGAGGAGAGTAGAATAGTACTTTATTTATTTAACTAGGTCATGAAAAAGATTCAAAATAATTAAAAACGTTTAGCGCTTCGTTTTAGCAGATAGAAACGCTGCTGAACTAGATAGAAGATCATGCCAGTTAACAATTGGTACTAATGGTGAGTTACATTTGGTTCATTATCCTCCAATTAACTACTACTAACAAGCAGCGACAACCGAAACCAACCGAGGCTGTCTGTGGGGCTGGACTCGATTGAGTGAACCCCAAAGATTAATTAACATGGACAGTACATGACAAACGCTCAATGATTGATTGATTGGGTAAACTAAAGTTGTTCTGCTTCTTCTGACGAAGGATTAAGAAAGGAATAGGAAAGAACTAAAGTTGTTCTGCTTCTTCTGACCAAGGTATACAATCTCGGTGAGAGCGATCGACATGCCAGTGGCTTTCCTGATTAATTTCTTCACCCCAGAGTGTCATGATAAGCACGGCTGGGCTAGCTGGGTGCTGACAAAACGGTAAAGCATGCCTTTTGCGCCATCGACAAAACGGTAAATCATGCTTTTTGCACCAGAGGTATATGTTTGTTTGCAGTAGGCCACTGTTTGAAGTGAATAAATCAGCCGTTCAAGTGAACAAGAAACCTCATATTCTTATATCATACTGTCGTAATGAATAGATGGATAAAAGGTGCCAAACAAGCTGGTCAGGAAAGGATTTATTTTGCCCTGCCTTTTCTGATATGTCTCTCGAATCTCGATACACACACAGTCACGCCGTACATATTTTCTGCCCGTATGCGACGTGAACATAAAATCCTGAAGAGTGAAAAATGGTTCAACAGAGACTATCTGATATGCAAAGGCCTGAAATCTCAGGTCACACCTGTAGCCTTTCTGTTGGCTCGGACATGAAGCCAGAGAACATTTTCAGATGCCAGCACAGATACTCTGTAGCTATCCAGCCTATTACTTCTGCAAGTGTATGTTGTACTTTTTGCTCTGGCCGGACTCTGTAGTATTGCTTTCAGTTTGGCATAAGAAGAATCACAATCATATGCCTATCATGGAGTAGAACTTGTACAGATTACACTTAGTATTTGAGGTCAGCTTCAGGGAGTATATAAATGGTTCATTATATGATAACTTCATAAGGCAGTATGCTACTTGCATCCTAGTATTAATTTCATTTGAAGTTCACATGAGTATGTATGCTTGTGTTAGTATTGTTGTTTAATTTCATTTGAAGCTCACATGAGTATGTATGCTTGTGTTAGTATTGTTGTTTAATTTCATTTGAAGTTCAGATGAGTATTTTAATTTCATTTGAAGTTCACATGAGTATGTGTGCGTGTGTTAGTATTGTTCCTTAACCACTTGTGTCCATGTCACAACTAGTAGCTGCCTTTTCTGTGAGATGAGAGTTTCTTTTTCTTTTTCTTTGAGATGAGACCGAGAGAAGTGGTGTGTCCCTAGTGGCGTCTGAACCGAGCGAGCACTGCTACTCCAAGCAAAAGTGCATGACTAATTATGATTTCCGTAAAGTTAAACCATTATATATATCCGCTTTGCTTGATATTTTTTCATTCATTGAAAGTGTCGCCCGCAGAGGCCGGCGGTATTTCTCCCTTTTTTAAAGAAAAAACAAACAGATCAACTCACCTACCAGATCAAAATTTCTTTCAGTCACGTTGTCCCTACGCAGCAGTTTCAGACTTTCAGTTGATCCATCTTATCCCAACATGAGAGGGACTCATGCACTGGCCACATGCGCCAAGTTTTGTAAAATCACACTACACCCTTGAATTCCTGGATAGCCTCTTGCAAGACAAGATGTAGTTTGCCCTGGTCGGACTCCGTTGTATTGCTTTCAGCTTGACATAAGCAGAATCACAAACATATAGTGCAGCCATGGAGTATATAAATTCGTACTTCTATCAGTTCCATTTGCTTGCATATACCTGATTATAATTAGTACTTGAGGTCATCTTCAAGGAGTATATAAATTATTATATGAAAACTTTACAAGGCAATGTGCAACTTGCTTGTATTCTATCGATTCCATTTGGAGCTCACACGGTCGAGCAGAACACGAATATGTATGCTTTATGTTATATTGTTGCTTAACCACTTTCTGTCTTTGTCCCAACAAGTGGCTTCTTTTTTCTTAAAAACTACTGGCGTCATTGCCACTGACATTCCAAAGATCAACTCACCTATCAGGTTTGAATTCCCCACACCGTTTTCTCCCTACAATGCCCTACCAACATGTGCCTAAATTTGTAAAGGCTACCACCACACTAGACCTTTGAATTCTTGGACAGCCTGTTGCAAGACAAGATGTGACAAATCCTAATGATTAATCGCACTGTTAGTGTCATGAAGCTGCCAAGGGAGTCTATGTCCGTGGCTACGTACTTCTTAAATCTTGATTTGCTCGAGGCTAGCAGGGGGGTAGCTGCCCTAGGCCAGAATTATGAGCACTAAACAATGGTAGAGCAGAGATTAAATTAGCACTCCACTAAGCCTGCAGAAAACATGCATAGGAGCACTGCTATGGCAGTTGCTGTTGCTTTCATTTCAGTTCCCAGGGGATAAGCTTTGGTTTGGGCAGACAGTAACAGTAGACGACTTCCTATTCACGGCTACTGCTTTCAGTTCAGTCCCGAGGGAATGAATTCAGGTGCAAGTCAAGTATAGTAAAATGCTACTGCTTTCAGATAGTGCACAAATCCGTTTCAAAAAAAAAAGATAGTGCACAACTTGTGCCCTCGCGTCTCTTTTTCACTTTACTTTCCAACTCAACTACTCCTACTGTGCAACTACTAGTCGCTCTGTTTTCTTAAGGCATAATTGGTTTGCTATCAATATTTGGCTTGCTAAATGTTGGCACTGCCAACTATTGGCAATACCGAGACTTGCCAACTATTGGCAATTTTATGTGAGAGAGGCGAAACAACTCGTAGCCAATCAAATAGTTGCTAATATTTGACACAATGCCAAACATTGGCATGTCAATTTTTGGCAGCAAACCAATTATGCTCTTAATCTTCCGAGGGACTGCGCGCCGATCGAGAGCATGCCCCCGCTTTGGATGGATGCCCGCGCATGCCTAGCCACTCCTATACAGGAAGCAAATGGCTAAAGTGGCTTTGGGAATCGACGACCTTGGTGCATAGGTCTGCACCGTACGTACGTTTTCCGCTGACACCGCCGTCGTGTTCGTTGTTGGCACCCGGCGAGACGGCGGATCAGGAGGAGCACATAAGCTTTTTCGGATGGAGGGAGTACGTACGTCCCCAGCTTGGCACCCACATAAAACACAATCATATCAGGGTGAGATAAAATACAACGCCAATGATAGTTACTATGGCACCGTGAAAAGAAAAACAAGTAATTGCATATGTACTTGCTCCATTTTCAAAGTGTACTGTATAAAGGTAGTGCATTTATGCATATAATATCTTCAACCACTATTGCCGGCAACAGGTTTTACTAGCACTTTGTACAACTTAATTAAACAAAGATTAGCTCCAAAGCTGAGATGTGAACCGCTAAACCACCAAATTACTTGTTTCTCCTGCGTGATGCATCAACGGTTCAACGGGTGTATATACTATGATTGAACTTTTGGGGGGCATATACTATGATTGAACTGATCACGCACGCATACTTAATTACTTGCTCTCCAACCGATTATTGTTTAGTTGGAGTTTGTAACCACCTAAGAATATAACTGATTAATAATCGGTTGAGAATGTCTGACGAGAGGTCAACTAAATTGGCATTACTGAACAGCTAATCTGTTTTTCTTAGTGCTACAAAGAACCTAGTAGTATAATTTAGTTAGGCAGTTAAGCAAGTGCAGTGCAAGCAGGGGGCATTTCTTATCCACATCGATTATATATTCAGGTGCCCACTTGGAGCTTCGGCCGGGCTGCCTCCAACGATTATTCAAGATTAATTAAGGGGGCCAGTTAGTCATGCATGCCAGACAAGGTAAAGGTTGTAATGGCTTCCCAAACATGCATGCTTAAAGCTCACTTTGAGTAAGACAAGCAAGCTAAGCATGCCTGGGAAGTACTAGTACTAGTAGTACATCGTGTGGATCAGCTTAGTTGTAGTAAGGAGTGGCTAGCTGTGGCTTCAATTTCGAACCGACGCCATTTTCGCAGCTCAAATTTGAAATGATTGTGGTGTATGGCGCTTGCATGAATCAATGAATGATGGGTCCCTGAGAGTCCATGGCAGTGAGTGAGGCAGGCAGGCAGGCATCAAGAATGGGCCGATCCTTTCTCAAAAAAAAGAAAAAGAAGAATGGGCCGATCCCCATCACCCAAGGTAGCGAGCAGCAATAACGTACTAAACCAATTGCATAGATACATTCACTGGCGGAGGACCCCGGTGGGCAAGGTGTCGCAGCCGCCACACCTTGATTTGGTCCAATTTTTTTTAAATATGTATGCTTCGTTCGCTAATCGCTCGGATTCTGGGTATCGCTAATGGCTAAGTAGAGATATTAGAGAGAGAGAGAGAGAGAGAGAGAGAGAGAGGGAGGCCATTCATTTTATTGGGCCAGACAGCCTTAGCCAGCCCAGTATTTGGGCCTTCTAGAGACGCATCGCGCATGAACGGCATCGAGCGATTCAAGCCAGGAGCAGGCGGAGCGGTGGAGCGATTCGAGCCAGGCAAACGGCGACCGAGCGACGCAGCCACTCACGCAGACCGGCATACACACGCAGCAAACAGCAAACCCTAGCACGGTGGTGGCCAGATGGGGCGGCGGGTCGACTACTGTGGCGTCGAGCACTCGTCGGGCAAGCGTGAGGTGTGTCTGGGCACTGCCGACACAGGGATGCGGGCACGCGGCGACCGGCTGCTGCTGCTGGGCCTAGCGAATGGCGCGGCAGCACAGGCTGCGGCTGGCCCTAGCGAACGGTGCGGCAGCAGCCAGCTACCCAGCTTCGTGTCCTTCCCGTCTCGGCCATCAGAAGATGGAGAGTAAGGGTCTCTTTGATTCAAAGAATTTTGATAGGATATTTGAAGGATTAGAATCCTTAGGAATTTTTCCTACATTGGTCGTTTGATTCGTAGGATTGAATCCCGTAGGATTTTTTCCTAAGGATTCATTTATACTACATTTCACAAGAATTCTAACATCCACTCCAACCTCTTGGAAGAAATCCTTTGTTTTTCCCGTGACACAATCAAACAAACTCAAATCCTATAGGGATCCAATGAACATGCCATTTCAATCCTACGTTTGTCCTATTCCTCTGTTTTTGCAATCCTATGAATCAAAGATGCCCTAAGGGGAAGGGGCCAAAGGGGAGAGGTGCATTTTCTGAATTTTGTAGCATTTTTTGATACCTTGTCATCTGCACAATCAGTAGTTCCAATTCCAATGATTTATCTATTCTATTGCAAATGCAAATCATTTTTGGTACTGTATGGGTCATAATTATTCAGATTAGATGCATGTATATTTTCTGAATTATAAATCATTTTTGGATAGCATTTTTTGACATCTTGGAAGCAATGCAATGTAGTGATAATTTAATGGTGTGAAATTGTGAATTGCAGGAGGGTAAGGCACTGCCATTGCCCGAGTCTTCTAGACATCATTGGAAGCTTCATTATTGGTATGTTTTAGGTTGTTTTTCTATTGAAACATGTCTACATTTTCATTGTATTTGGTTATTCGTTTGTGGTATTCAATGTTAGTGTGTACTGACTCTTTTGGTTTGCACCAAAAAATTCTTTGCTTAAGACTTCGCCACACCTTAAATTTTTTTCGTCCTCCGCCGCTGGATACATTGCATGGAGTGGTGGGGGACTATCAAGCCCTTATCTTTCCCTATGGCTTGTGCCATCGTACACGCCTGGGCCCTCCTCTTTCCACGTTCTTCCCCTTCCTCTCTCCTTTACAAGAAGGTTGTCGCGGTCAATATCGTCGTCACTCACTCATTAATCCACACCCACAATTCGTATGTGTAAACTATGATGATGGATGCATGCACCCCCATCTTCTCTTCCTGCCTCTGAAAAGAGAAAGAAAAAAGTGAATGGTGAAGAAAAGAATGGGAAGGATCTAAAGTGAAACTCCTAGCGAAGGCATGCGATCTTGGGAGACAGTGATCGGCATTCCGTTTCTGGTGGATGTTTCCTTCGTCGCAAAGTCAATCTCATGATGATGAGCTGAGTGCTGCCAAACAGCTGGTGGCTTAGTGGACCGAGGCATCGAAACTCCGTGTGTGACTGGCCTTTACAATGGTCAAAGTCCAGACTAGCTCAGAGAGATATTGCAATGTTTCGGCCAGGCCATGCAAATCAGGACCAATCTGCAGTGCTATATTATACTCCCTCCGTTCCTAAATATAAGTTTTTGTAGAGATTCCACTATAAACCACATACGGATGTATATAGATGCATTTTAAGTATAGATTCATTCATTTTGCTCCGTATGTGGTCCATAGTGGAATCACTCCAAAGACTTATATTTAGGAACGGAGGGAGTAGTATTTTCAAAATCAAAGAAACAAACAGATGCATGTGCATGCCAAGTCGGCGTCTCAGATATGGCTATGCTCTGTCGAATCCAATTCTGCATGCAGAATAATGCATGATGTGTATGCTTGGGAAGGAGAATACATGTGCATGATGTGTATTCTTGGGAAGGTCAAGAAATTGTACAGTTAGTTAGTCAGTGGCGGGCAAGTATGGTCTCGTTTCTTTGGACGGATGGATGGACGGGAGAAGGCTATTGCCATGGATTGCATCGTGCATGTGTGGTCGATTCCTTCATTGTGTTGTGCCCCTCTGCGTAATTGGCGCGTTGGTGTTGTCTTTGGGTGGGCTAATGATTAGCTAGGCCTCCAATGCCCTGCTTTCCTAGTGCCATCATCAACATCTGGACTCTGCAATGGAAGGATCAATCCGGGCACTTGTGATCGAGCTCAGGTGGCCTGATTGATAGATGTTGCGTGAAGCAAATTGCAAAACTCATAGATTGAAGCTGCATGCATGGTCGCACAAGAGATGGTCGATATTTCCAAGAGAACGGGTTTTAAATTTTGTGGCAAAAACCTTAAAACTGGGCTGGCCTACCATGTGTAGGTACATACAGACTACAGACGGGAAAAAACATGCGTTTTTTTTTAGAAAAGGAGGATGACCCCCGGCTTCTGCATCTGGCCGATGCATACGGCCACTTTATTAATTATTCTCACAAGACCTTACAAAGACATACAACAGCAAAACTAAAGCCACTTTCTCAGCAACAACTGTCGCTACACCTATCCAATCGATGAAGGGGCGCTGATAGTCTGGGCCTAATACCAAACAGACATCGCAGCCAAACCTAAACATCTAAGACCTGAGGTCCCAACCAAGACACCTGCCGGGTATGGGGTACCTACCAGTCCGGCTCACTCCTCAACCAGGACGCCTGCCGGGTATGAGGCCGCCGCAGCCACCTACCACCAAACCATCTTCAGAGCTGTACTGTTGCATCTACCTTGCACGGTCTAGCTACCGTCGACGCCACCACGACGCCAGACAGCTCCACCGCTCTGCGCTCGTCCATCCCGACGCGGACACTCTGAAAGATCTGTCGTGCGTAGCACCTGCCGACTAGGCATGACTCAGCGTAGCACCTGTCGGTCAGGCATGACTTGACATCTCTTACCAGACGCATCTGACGCGGTTAGAACGCCGTTCCTCCTGCCAACCACCACACCATTGCCGCTGCTGGAACTGACACGAAGCCGTTCACCCATAGCAACTCCCCCGAACGCCCAAGCCTCCCAAGACGGCGCCTCCATGGAGGTTACGACGCAAAGGGCGCCGCCGCCGTCCAATCCAAGACGGATTTTGGACTTTCGTCCGGGAACGGGACGGAGGTGGATAGGAGGGACCTCGACTTCGCCATCAAGATGGATAACGACGTCAAAGCCGATGCCGGGCCGAGCTAGCCGACCAAAGTTTCCTCCGGTCCTCATCCTGTCCAACCAATCTCCATCTGCTTTGGATCTGGCAGCAGCCAAGACCCGAAAACTCCAGAGAGGGAAGCACCATAAGGCTCAACACCTCCGGCGTAGATCCACCCAGGCACCGGATCAAGGAAGACCCGACCTGGCAGCGATGAAAGCCACCATCCTGCGCCGGCCGACGGCAATCAGGCCGGACCCGAGACCGATGGCGCACGCGACCACCAGATCCAGCGGCCGCACCACGCCGCCAGCACGAACCCCAACCGCCGGCGTGCAGTGCACGTCGCGGCCAGGATCCATTTGCAGCGCCGCCGCACCCCACAAAAATACGGCGCCTCCTCTCGATTGGCCGTCCTGCACCAGCCCATTCGGGGGAAGGGGAAGGGAGCCCCGCCGCCGCCCCTGCCGGCCTGGCTTCGCCCGGCGACGCTACTGGCGGCGGCGAGGATGGAGGAGATGCGGGAGAGTCCGGGCGCCGGCGGCTAGGGTTTCCCCCTGGTCGCCCACGGGGGCGACCCGAGGGGTACGAGGTCCTATAATCTGCCAGGAAAAAACATGCGTGACCCGCAAAAAGAACAAGGAAAAAACTTGCGTGATACCAGTACAGGCTAACTTAAACTAGAGTCGTGAATGTATTCAGAGTGCGCGGCCGGCGATCGAGCTAACCATCCAACAAGAGTTTACAGTACAAGAAGATAAGGCCAGCCATGTGATCCAATTAGTAAGTACGTAGTAACTACAGTGCGGTGCAAGAGTACTGTGGGGTAGTATTATGCACGGCATGCGTTCCGGCGCATCTGTTGGAGATCGAGCACTAGCAGCAACCCTCAGCTGCTGCAGCATGGTTGCGACCGGAGAGAGAACGTGCGTGGACCCGGTGTCTCTGCAGATGCAACGAACGCTTGCAGTCAGCACATGGAACCCGGCCGTGTCGGCGACCCAGCCACCGGCGGCGGATCGGTCGGCCGGCGAATGTATGTGCCGCCGGGTAATCAGCATGGCCGCCAGATGCAACCCAACCTAGTGCGGTCGACAATTCGTCACGAGGCCATGACCATGACATATGCCGATGCCGGCACGCGATCAAGCAACTACGTACTCCCTTTCAGGGGCTCGCTCGGCCAGCCGTTAGGATCGCTAGCTGCGGGGTCGCTGTCCGCAGCAGGCAGCAGCGACCATAACGTTAACGCGACCCTCGCACAGCTAGGCACAAACGAAACCAAGCAGCAGTGTCGCCATTAGCGACCGACCGGCCGGCCATTAGCCAGCGACATGGCCATATCAATCCGGTGGCCAAATCCAACCGATAGAGCGCACGTTTGATTGCCCGTATCATCTTTCATTCAAGCACGTAACCACCAGCGGACCGGCAAAAGAGGGAAAGGTGATATAAGGTGATATGGATCATGGATGGATGAACCCCGGCCGTCTCCCCTTCCTTCCTTCGAGTGCCATGCCTTTCGCACCGAGAGAGACGAGGGTGAAGAAAATGAACAGGGAAGGACGTGTAAAGTGGAGCTGTGTCTATGACCAAGGCAAGACATGCAATCTCGGCGAGAGCGATGGGCGTCCCAGCGCTGGATTTCTTGATCAATATATGCTCAGCACCTCAAAGCGTCATGATAAGCACGCCTGGGTGCTCACAAAACACTCTTTATGTGCTGTCAACAGTCAATGTCTTCGCGACGGCGAGCTCAACCGGCTAGCAGCCAGCAGGGCCCTTTGAGGATTTGCATTTTGCAGTGCTTTTCTCAAGATTGTTGATTCTTGTAATGTATGCCCTACCAAATTGCAGTATGCGATGAACCTGGGAAGCAGCGATTCGGTGCCCAGAAATTTAGTGTTCATCGGGCGTAGACGAGCCCGAGCTGAGAAATGACTTACTGATGAATCTGTTGTACTATAGTGGGTCGCGGGCAAAACAACATAGCGTTGCGTGCAAGCTGCAGGCGCAGGAGGAGAGTTAGAGCTTGTGGCGCCTCTCTCGCGTGCGCTGACCCACCAAAACGCGAGCTATTGCCTCGCTCGGGTGTTCTCCCACATTGCTCATTCGTTCATCGGTTGACCGGTAACTTTACAAAATAATCATAAATCTGAAGAAAAAAATCATATATTTTAAAAAAGTTTGCGCTTTTAAAAAAATCACAAATTTGAAAAAAAAAACTCTAAGAATATGGAAAACCTTTTTGAATTTTTAAAAAATCATGTTTTGAAGAAAAGTTCACAAAATGTGGAAAATCATGTATTAAACAAACTCACAAAAACTGAGAGAAGTCCACAAATATGAAAAACTTTTCGTTTCTTGGAAAAAGTTCACAAACGAATTGAAAAAGGTTGCAAATGTGAGGAAATGTTTTCAAATTCTAAAAAAAGACACAACACTGAGAGAAAAATTGAATTTGAAAAAATTTACGCATTTGACCTGTAAAGAAGGCCTGAAACTGCCCCGATCCAATCCGATCCTCTCCGGTTGCAGCGAGCGAGCCATGCGGCAGAGAAGGGCGGATGGGCTCCGCCGCCGGCCATGTCGATCGGGCTGCAGTCGTCTAGGAGCGTCAACTACCGCTCGATGCCTCTGCGGAACAGAGAGGTGAGCGCGTGCCGGTGCAGGCGCAGGGACGGACGAGCAGGCGAAACCGGCCCCTACCCCCATCCGGCAGTGTTGAACAGACTTTATATTATAGTATGTAGATATAAATACAAATGATTAGAGAGGTTTCAATTCAATATAATTCAATTGTAAAAATACAAGCCCGGTGCGAGCACATATACAGGGCCTTTTGTTTGATGACACGCAAATTAGAAGACAGCAAAACCATTTTAAGCAAAAGCACACACACAAGCAGAATGTATTGAAGGGAAACACCTGGACCTGGACGTGGGCAGGGCACATGTGAATGAACAAAATAAAACAAGCACTTGGAATCTGCGTGCTGTAGGTACGCACGGACGGTAGCTTTGCTTGATTTTCACTCGATGACGACGGCCCTTTCATCCGGTGACGACGAAGGCCAGTTGTAATATCCACAAGGAATATTTATATTCAATTACTCTTCTCAATAAATAAATAAATAATCCTCTATAATTCTACAAACTACTTGGAACATGTACCGGCTAACCGGAGTTAAACGAGGCGTGACTTTTCATAATATTTCTGAAAATTATTTTAACCATTTATTAACTCACTTGATGCATCTCGCAAAAAAAAAACTCACTTGATGCGGCGTGCATGTTTTTTTGGGGGGATATGCAGCGTACATGCTGATTCCTAGTCATATGACACATGGACCTAACAACTGGGTCACCTTGTCAGGTTAGGACTTGTTTTCTCAATGGCGGTAGAACGTGGAGTTAATGAAACATATATAGGTGCAATATAATAAGGGGGGTTTTCTTAAAAATAAAGAAGAAGACTAATATTGGACACAACTTGCTAGTGAGGAGAGGTAGCTGAATTACTCACAAATAAATAAACGATGGAAGAAGTAGGATCAGCAGTTTACTACTCCCTCCGCTCCTAAATATAAGTCTTTCTAAAGATTTCAACAAGTGACTACATATGGAGCAAAATGAGTGAATCTACACTCTAAAATATGTCTACATTTTCCGATGAAGGGTGGATTTTATTAACTCAAAATGAAGCATCAAGTGAATACAAACACAATGAGCCCACACCCGACCTCTGCATAATTAGGATGCACACAGTCAACACCAACGCACACACACGAAAATCACACCGGCAACTAGCAAAATCAAACATGACCGAAGCTATGCCTTAGTGGACTAAAAAAAGAAAAAGAAAACTCTGAAGCGATCAAATCAGTGATCAACAATCTACAGCAGCAACCATATCCGCACCAATCATCTTTTGACATCAGTAATGATGTCGCCACCACTTTCCGCGATCCCAGCAGCTACATACATAGCATGGTCATGACGTGTGGTGTCACGCTACTAAAGCCCATGCTCGCAGAAGCAGACAGTCAAGCCACGACAAGAACCGGTCGCCACCAAGAACTCCAAACAATGAAGGTCGTCGTCGCACTTTGCAGCAGAGATCAAGGGAGGATGGTCACCCACACCATCAAATCCCGAATCGGGTCGCTCCAACAGTTTCGCGCCATCCTCATGCTTCGTCGTCCTCGTCCTTGGCGGCAGAATCATGCAACAAAACAAACTCGTCGTTGCCGCCCGATCTGAAGATCCAAGATTTCTAGTCCCATCTCGGCCATCACCTAGCAGTGCAGGACCACGTCTTCGCCTATGCGCCTGAGGGGTAAACCGCCATACCATGACGCAATAGGAAGACATTGTTGCCCCCACACTTGCAGATGAGATCATGGCCACTGCCATCTCACAACAAGAGACTCTCAGCCCAGCCAGAAATCCACCGTTGCCGCTGCACATCCATGCCCTCTGCATCAAGCCACTGTCCATAAATCTCACTCCGAAGTAACGCTGAACAAGCAACCACTTGCCCCGGCAATCGAGTCAGCTCCAAGACAATGCCTTCAAGAAGGTCAACGACGAGGAAATCGCCGCCATTGTCTGTCCCGCGAGAGGACCAAGGATTTCTCCGGAGCAAAGACCATGAGGGGAGGAGGAATCAATGTAGCGACGCCTTCGGCAAGGATAACGGCACCCAAGGGTGTCGTCGTCGCCGCTCGCACGAAGCGAGACAGGGTTTCCCCAGCTTCCCTCAAGCCCTCCCCATCACATCAATCACCAAGAATGCATGCATCTTGCCCAGCGCGCCGACGAGAGTAGGCGAGGTCACCAGAGCAAGGTCCGACGACCCATCCCCAAGCACCAGCAAAGGATGTAGTAGACGCCCATGAGACAACGCCCAACACGCGCACCAACGTCCTGGCCAGCGCTCGTCCCGCCGGCCGCGTCCGACACGGCCGCGAATGACGCACAATCAGCACCAGCAACCGCGCCCCACCACCCTTCGCCGAGCTCCGCCGCAGCGCATCTGGACGCCAAGGCACACGCGCTCCCAGAGCATCGCGAGATCCCGCTGAGAGCCGCCGCCCACGGACGCAGGGGAGCCACGAGGAGAAGCCCCGCCGCCGCCGTCGGCCGCGCGGGCTTCGCCCGGCGGCGTCCTCCGGCGGCGGCGCAGGCGATGTGACGGCCTGGTGGCGGCGCGCTAGGGTTGGAGGTATCGCCCCCGAGTCGCCCTGGACGCAGGCCAAAAAAAAAAATATATGTCTACATACATCCGTATGTTTAGTCCAGTTGAAATGTTTAAAAAAAACTTACATTTAGAAATGGAGGGAGTACATACCTAGTGCCTAGTTCCATGCTCGATTGTACTTGCAATGTTGTCGAAGGCATAACCCATCATTTCAGCGTTGGCCTCTCTATTAGGTGTTTTCATGATAGAAATCCTTCTCCTTTGGGTATCACCAATCTGGAAGAAAGCCATGACTAGCCAGGCAAAGGTGATGAGCTCCCCTCCCGTGTCGGCCAGTTGCGCCACGTGCAACTCTGCTCGAGACTTGCCAGCGGCGTAGAGAAGAATCCTCATCCACATGTATACCATCTCCTCTATTGTTTCCTTGGTTGGCTGGAGATCATACTTGTCCATTTCCTTAGACAAATTGCTCAGCATATATGGGCTCTGAAATTTTTTCCACAGATCTGCAGTGCTGGTAGTGAGTGGCAGCATTGATGGGTGGGCAACCAAAAGGTACATCATATAGTTGGATAGTTTATGGCATACCCGCACCATACTACCATCATCTTCTCGTGATGCTACCATGTCTGAATCTGAAAGAAGGGAGTATTTATTCAAGAGTAAGATCAGTCAGAACATGCATCTCCACAACATTGTCAGCAAAAGAGCGTTCTAAACCATGCATCCTCTTTGCCAACATCGAGCCAAGATTTGGCCATTCTCGAGTGGGCATCCCCTCGAATTCACTATCCAAGACAATAATCTCCTTTGCAACACACGCCATGGTCATCTCATCGGCATCCACGTACCAGGCGTCTAACACATTGCTCATCCAAAATATATTCTCTTTCTTGCCACCAAACAAACCAAGGAACACCCATATGACCATGGTCATCACTCGTTGACTGAATGTAGTCCCTCGGGTACCGTTCATCCAACCTACAAGGTCGTACTGTCCGATCATTGAACTTGGCCACCGTTGCTTCTTCTCTGACAAGCCAATAATATCATTGGAAAAAATAAACCAGGACAACTTTGCAAGCCTCTCCCAGTTCCGGCGCTTCAACATCAACCACGTCCGTGGTGATGCCGTGGAATTAAGTATTATTGACCAGACTTCTATGAAAAATCCTCCGATAAATAGTGAATAGGTGATTGCAATGTCGACTTTGGCATACCTCTGTTTGTCTACAATTGCGTGGAAGAGCCCAACAGCCTTTGTGTAGAGCTCGTCGTACACTAGGCCAAGCTAAAGCCTCCCTATCTTCACCGTTTGGTTGATATCTCCTCGCGGGTAGAAGTTTGTCGTACAGTAACCACGTGCTGAAAAGATGTGGAGGGCATATGACACTGACCTGAGAGCATCATAAACAGCCTCAGAATAACCCCGAATTGTAGGATCCTCATGTGACCCCCATACTGTTAGGAGCCGTGGCAAGTTCTCAAGGCCTCTAAGACTCCCACGCTTAAGACACCATGTTCTTTCTCCATACTTGATAATTCCAGCAACAAACACAAGGACCCCTGAAACGAGAAGCCCCATGTCGTGTAGTGTTTTGGTGGATCTCCAGAAAACATAGAGAGCCAGGACAACTTGCACCACCAGATTCAGCAAATGCCTCGGCCACAAGTTGTTGTCCTCCATGGAGAAGGCGGTAATGCTGTCCTGCCCACCAAGATGGATGAGGAGAAATGGTGCCCAAAAGAAAGCTAGTGGTTGACTTCCCCTCTCTATGATGGTGTTGATATTGTTCTCTTGTCGTGCCAGAAGGCCGAGGGCATAAACTGCTATCAAGTCAGCCCCCAAGAAAGCTAACCAAATGAGGACCCTTACGAACCCGCTGGACCTGCGCCGCCGAAGGTTACCAGCAAACAAGAGGAACAACTGTATCGTGAAGCTAAGGAGCACAAGTAGCTGAATTTCCCACTCATTGAATAGTTTGATCAAACCCCCCACCATTTTGTCCCAGGCCAGACCGGCCACCTGATGCATGGTACAATAATAATTTCAGTGCGGATTCAATTTGCAACATAAAGAACTACTAGTAGAGTGCCCGTGCGTTGATACGGGCGACAATGCAGATAATCAACATTCTTATACTCACAATGTTACTAATATGCTGAGGATGAAAATGATATCATGAGAGCTGCATTCTTCCTCATCTCTCCACATAAATAGATATTTCTAACATAGTTTCACAAATTTCTTTTATTTCTATGATTGCTCGGGATAGGAGTATGCAAATGAAATGTTGCAGGATGTTGCGCCGACCATCCCTTTAAACCTTGCCACCATCTCCGCCACCCGAGACCTCTCGTACCCAACATTCAAATCGCGAGACCTCTCGTACCCACTACAAGAAATATGTCAACTTATGACCTTCTATCAATGACCCTCGAAGAATTGGTCATAAATTTATGACCATTTTAGACCAATTGGTCAAAAGCTGTTCAGGGGGCTCCAAACCCTAAACCATTGCGACCATTTTGGTCAGAAAGGTCGTAATTTCCTTACACGAAATGGTCACAAAGCAAACAGTGCTAGTCCGCTACCTTATTTCTAGTTGTTAATGACCAATATAGATGGTCATAGCTTTGTAGATTATGGTGGGTTGTGATTACTAGGCGCCATCTCATCAGTTTTGCCTATGTGTCATGTCCATGTGGCAGTTTTTGCCCTAGGTTATGAAGCAACCTATATTTCTATCAATCCCAAAATTCCCAAAAAAATCTCATAAATTCTTTGGGGCATATCTTCGTCAAATATGTAAAAATCCTTCCTTGCCTAGTTCAAAACTAATTCAACAATATTCATTTTCCTATTCTGTTCACAACAACACTTTATGAAGGAAGTGCTATTTATATATTCTTGATTGCCCTCGGAATTTTTGGGCACTCTTTCCTATCCAAATCATTACAGCATGACAAAATTCAGCTCCATTTGCCTAGCAAATCTTCCTCGGCAAATTTCCAAAGTTTTTGTCCACCTAGAAGCATTGTGAAGGAAGTACCTTTTTTATATCTCTAAATGTCATGAAATTTATACAGTTCCTTCATATGCCCAAATTATCACCCTCCTCCAAATTGCAGCTCAGTCAAATCATCTATGTGAGCCCAGGTTCAATTTATATTTTATGGCCAAATTGGCACGTTGCAAAGCAAGTGTTATATATACCCCTCCTATTACCCTCAAACTTTTCGGGCACTCTTCCATACCCAAATCATTGCTACATGCTAATATTCAGCTCAATTTTCCTAGTAAATCTTTTTCGGGAAATTTCCAAAGTTTCTACCTCGAGAGAAGCTTTGTGAAGTAAGTACTAGCTAGGCTTACCCAAATAATCTAAAAATTTACCAGAACATGACCATACCTAAGTAACTTACCTACACCAATTTTGAGCTCATTTCATTCATCCAATCTCTCTCACTAGTTTTCCCAAGTTTCTGTCCATAGAAGAGCATTGTGAAGGAAGTACTACTTTGGCATGTCCAAATGGTATCAATTTTCTACAATGCTTTCCTATGCCCAAATAACCATCATCCACAAAATTTCAGCTCACTCCATTCATTATTTTGAGCCCAGCTTCAACATTCATATTTTTGTCCAGCGTGGTACTTTGCAAAGCAAGTACCACCTAGGATCCTCCTTTTGAGCTAAAACTTTGTGAAGACATTCTCCTTAGTAGATGATCATCCTCATCCAAAACTCACGGCCATCTGCCATGTGCATTTTCCGTACCGCTAATCAAACACTTGGCTGCTAATTCATGTTTGAGCATCGATCGGTCTCCTCGTGAGAATCTTATGTTGTAATTTTCTTTCTAGCACCAACCTGGGGAATGCCCAACCCACTAGACATTCCTAGGCCACCCAGAACACATGGCAACATTACGGTCACGCGGTGACCACGCGACGGGCATGCGAGTTTACGCGCTCTAGAGTTGGGGCCCTCGGCCACCGCCCAAACCTCGACGTATCGCCACCAAACCATGTATTTATGATTAAATAGGTCCTTATGTAACTAGAAATGATTTTTGGAAAAAATAAATAGCAAACTATGAGGCAGCTGCAGTTCAAATTTGACCCGCTTCCACCTGAATCGGCGCAAATTTGTCTTTTTCACCAGAGGTGGATCAAAACTTTTGACACCCAACCATTTTGTCAATTGTGCATTAAATATGTCCTAGTATTTTATAAAAATGATTTGGTACAATTTTTCAACAAATATATGGTAGGTCCTTCACAAAAAAACCTCATTTCAGGCACTCGAAAAATGGAAAATGAATTTTCCGTGCAAAGAAAATGAAAACTCACTTTGGAAACATTGTTTGGAATTTCAAGATGCACCCTTGTGCACAATATGAGATCATTTAAACAAACTATGCCATGAATGTGGCCATGAGATTGAGCGTTTGGGTTGAAATCCATGAATCTTCACACATGATAACTCATTTCTGAGAACACTTTTCTAAAATAATTTCCGTATTACAAGTTTATTATTTTTCCTGGAAACTTGGTCACATATAATGACACAATGCGAAGGTTTTCCAATTTTTTGATTTTTTTGAATTTTTTATGCTCGTTTCAAAATGCGGTCAAAACGACGGGCTTGACCGTTCATAGCTAGTGGTTGAATCTTGGAATTTTTTTGGTGTTTCTCTGATTAAATAGATACTTATGTACCTAGAAATGATTTTTGGAAAAAGTAAATAGCAAACTATGAGGCAGCTGCAGTTCAAATTTGACCCGCTTCCAGCTGAATCGGCGCAAATTTGTCTTTTTCACCAGAGGTGGATCAAAACTTTTTTCACCCAACCATTTGGTCAATTGTGCATTATATATGTCCTAGTATTTTATAAAATTTATTTGATCCATTTTTGCAACAATTATTTGGTAGGTCCTTCACAAAAAACCTCCTTTCGGGCACTCGAAAAATGGAAAATGAATTTTCCGTGCAAAGAAAATGAAAACTTCCTTAGGCAACATTGTTTGGAATTCCAAGATGCACCCTTGTGCACAATATGAGATCATTTGAACAAACTATTCTATGAATGTGGCCATAAGATTGATCATTTGGCTTGAATGCCATGAATCTTCACGCATGATAGCTCATTTCTAAGAACACTTTTATAAAATAATTTCCGTATTACAAGTTTATTATTTTTCTTGGAAACTTGGTCACATATAATGACACAATGCGAAGGTTTTCCAATTTTTTGAATTTTTTATGCCTGTTTCAAAATGCGGTCAAAACGACGGGCTTGACCGTTCATAGCTAGTGATTGAATCTTGGAATTTTTTTGGCGTTTCTCTGATTAAATAGATACTTATGTACCTAGAAATGATTTTTGGAAAAAATAAAAAGCAAACTATGAGGCAGCTACTGTTCAAATTTGACCCGTTTCCAACTGAATCAATGGCAATTTGTCTTTTTCACCAGAGGTGGATCAAAACTTTTTTCACCCAACCATTTAGTCAATTGTGCATTATATATGGCCTAGTATTTTATAAAATTGATTAGGTCCAATTTTACAACAAATATATGATAGGTCCTTCACAAAAAAACTCATTTTGGGCACTCGAAAAAATGAAAAATGAATTTTTCGTGGATTAAAAGCATTTTACATAAAATCATTTGGTCAATTATACATAAAATTTGGTCTAATACATAGAGTTGGTAGGTTCGTCACAACAAAACTATATTTTATACTTCAACAACGAAAAATGCTTTTTTCCTGCAAAAGAACTTATTTTTAATTATTTACGACCTATTTATATGGTCATAAAATCATCAAGGCCTTTATTGCATTCTGATTGGTCCACGAGCACCTCACGCGGATCATGCCCGACCACCGTTGGATAGGCCTGGATCCGACGGCAGCCCTCTTCCCCCACCCCCTCTACCCCTCATCCCTCTCATCCCCCTCCCGAATCTGCGCAGCTCTCGTCCCTCGTCCAAACCCTAGCCGCGCCCTCCTCCGTGCGCCGCCGCCCCCATCGATTCCTCCCAACACCGCCGATCCCCTTCCACCTCTTCCACCCATCCCCTCGCCGCCACCCACCAGTCCCCTCGCCGCCACCCACCTCCGCCACACCTCCCCTCCCCACCTCAGATCCTCTCCCCTCTTCCCACTCCCAGATCCAACTTCCCACCGCCACCTCCGGCGCCCAATCCCGGCGACCTAAGGCGGGATTCGACGGTGCCCAGCAGACCTACACCCGTCATCGGCCATGGATCCGGGATCAGGGGGGCGCATAGCCCCTCCTCCCGTGAGATCCGGGACACAAATGCCTCTCCCCATCTGGATCGAGTAGCTCCTCTCCCCATCCGGATCGAGAAGTTCCACCAGGCTCTCCTCTGGCCGCTGCACCGTCTCCACCGACTAGATTTGGTGCTCCTCGCCCGACCCACCCACCAGCAAGCGGCTAACCTTAGCCATCGCCGCGGATGCTGTCTCTTCCCCGACGTCCTTGGCGAGGTTCGTCTCGTCCCCATCCCCTCCTCCTCCTCCTCTACTTTTCCCTTCCCTCCTCCGTCACCTTGCGGCCTCTCTGTTTCACAGGGAAGGCCATGGACGCCACCAGCAGAAGCCCCACCTCGGATCTGAAGAGGAGGGTTAGCCTCCGCCGCGGCGCCGCCCATCCGGCCGGAGAAGTCGCCCCTTCGACCATCCCCTCCCGCCCAGCAGCGACTCCCTCCCTGGAGCAGCCGCTCGCGCCCAAACCATGGAGATATAGCCTTGTTCGTCCCTCCCCTCCCTTATCTTCTTATGCTGGATTTGTTTCTTCATCTACCGATCTGATCGTGTGGTCTCTGCAGGAAGTTTGCTTTGCTCCCATCGCCACGGTGCTGCACCTGTCAAGGACACGCCGCTGCTGCCCATCAAGGTCATGCCCAACAATCACCACACCATCAGGTCTGGGAAACACGGAGCCGCCCAAGGGGGGAAAACACCATATATGATAAATAAAAAAATGAAAGCACAAGTTGTGAATGGGAAAACAGTTGCTAAAGCCCAAGGCCTGAATTATGTTGGTGCAACGCCTGGATCCAGCCCCAGCAGAACAGTGGCACGAGTAGACGATTAGTACAAGATATGGCTTTTAGTAGAAGAGCGAAAGCTTGATCATCACATCGTACCGCATCAAGTGGCGCGCACCGCATGTACAATGATGGCATATGGATATAAATGTCCCATCAGAAAAAGTAGCTTGAGGCAACTACATTGATTTTTTCTCCCAACGCAAAATACTACCACTAGTAGAAAACGGGCCTATTGTCCTGGTTTGTAAGGGCCTTTTGTCCCGGTTCCAGAACCCTGGAACCGGGACTAAAGGGTCGTTACTAATACCCTGACCCTTTAGTCCCGGTTCTAACCAGAACCGGGACAGATGGGCCTCCACGTGGCCTGCGTGGTGAGCCCAGGCAGGAGGGCCTATGGTCCCGGTTGGTGGCACCAACCGGGACCAATAGGCCTCCACGCGTCAGCATTTCTGTGGCTGGTTTTTTTTTGAAAGGGGCTTGTTTAGGGGTTTTGGGGTTAATTTAGTTTGTTATTAGCTAGCTAATAGAGAGAAGTGTCCTCTCTTATATCTCCGTGCTTGGTTTATACCAACGCTATGCTATGCCTAAACATGGCTTAGATTGAAGTGAAGGCAACATATGTGGTGCATGTCGAAAGTAATACTAATTAATCCTAACTTGATCAAGTTTGGATTAGCACTACTTTCGACATGCACCACATGCATGTTGCCTTCACTTCAATCCAATCCATATTCATTTCACCCACTGATATATATATATATATATATATATATATATAATAACTCTTCATGCTCACATCATGCATCATCATAATAATAAGTCCTACTAATCATCATGACAGAACTTCTACTCGTTATTATAATAACAAGTCATACAATCATCATCCTCATAGTCATCGAACCCAACCCTACTTAATTGTTCTTAGCACATGATCATCAGTATTAGTTAGGACCTAAATACCCTCTTTAAGGTAAAATAGCATAAAACAGTATAGACCCTGACTCTCCATTATGGAGAATGGAGATCATCCTGTCTCCAATTCTTGCGCCCCGCTTCCTTTTGCGTCCAAGAACTTCTTTACGAGTGTCCATACATTTTTTCCATTCTCTGATTTGCATGTATTCAATTCTTTTAGAAATCCGGTATGGACAGTTGAGATTCGTAGGATGACCTGGATATATGTTCAAAACATCAAGGCGACCATGCTCATACATCAGATGAGGCACACAATCCTCTGGGATTATCTATTGAAAAACATAGTAATAACTTCATAGTTAGCAATGAAGTACTAGTTTTATATAGAAATATGCAAAAGATGCACGTATGTCGTAATAGTAAAAAATCTTACCAGGGTATCTTCATAGTAGTTACCGTAGTTCAACACGTGCACTAGTGGCACGTATTGACCATAATGTTGAGGAGTTCGATTGTAGATATTGTAATTCTCAAGATCATTACAAAATCCAACCAGATGAGTTTTCTCCTTGTAAGTTAACTCAGAGCCATCGGTGTAGTAAGTTCTATCTATCATCTTCTGCACATTCTTTGATACTTCAAAATAAGCCGCCAATGGAAATAAGCTGTCAACTATTTTGAAATGAACAAATAAATTAGTTAATAATTAACTATGTTTGAGAAACACACATAGCGGTAGAACTGGAGGCGTATCAACAAGGACCCAAATGTTCATATTGTCTTGCTCGATTTCAGGATCACCAAGATCCATGGTGACAAGCATACCCTCATCAAAACCATACAATTTGCAAAATGCTTCCCAATTTTTGCAACCAAAATGGGTTACGCTCTCAGCATTATACAACTTTACTTCAAAATCCACATCATGATGGGTCCTTAAGTGAATTTTCTTCGTTTCAAAATTTTCATGGTCTTCAAAATCCATCATCTCCAAGACATAGCGTCTTGCATGGCATGGGATAAACTATACTCGAATTGTAAAAGATGAAAATTACACGTTGAAATAGTTGAAGTCATGCTTAATTATGAAAAAAACACTTGTCGTCGTTGCGTAACGTTTCAACTTCGAAGGTCTCCTCGAGCTTAATGCTGAAGCGTCGATCATCGTTCAGGTGAGGCCTGTCGCACAGACATCGATCGTCGTGGCACCAGTCGCACTCCCCCGGGAGACTTCCGTCGTCCGATGATGACATTTACTATACGTTCATAATTCAAAGATTAAAATGTACAATTAAATATATATATATATATATATATATATATACTACAAAAACTAAATTAGATCATTATTATTCAACTAATCATATGCATATGCCTTGCATAGTGCTCTCCAATTTGAGCATTCAATAAGAAAAATCAAATCGCAAAATAAAGTAGTATTCAAATTAGGATGCATTCAATTATAAAAAAACTACATCATCTCCATGTGTCCATACATCGAATATTATCACTAATACACGTCGAATACTATCATACATATCGCCAGTACAGCTAGAACCGTAGCGCCCGACGGGTATCGGCGCGGGCAGTGGACACCCAAAGGGAAGGAACCATCATAGGATCATAGCTCCAGTGAGATCCCTGAAGAACCTGCCAGGTATTCTCGAACCTGCCCTCCAACGCAACCATGTAGCGACGGACGTGCTGGTCCTCCTCGCTGACACGGTGACGTACCACCTCCGCGGTGTCCGGAAGCCTCGGCACCGTCACTGGCCCACGCGACCGCCACCAAACAAGGATCGGGTCAACGACGGGCTGGCTCCTCACCAAGCTACACCTCCCGGAAGGTAGCGCCTCCCAGTACCACCCCGGCGGAGCCCAGCCCCGGACATGGCCCATCTGGTCAAGCAGGTGTCGTCCTCCGCCGACTCGACGACGAGGATGCGGGATAGGCATCGTCCACGTCGATGCGGGAATAATTGCTTTAACTAAAAAAATAAACTAGTTCTATTAATTTTCTTGCTAAAAATAAACTACTTCTATAGTAAAATAAACCAGTTTTATTAAATCAACTAGTTCAACTACTAAGCACTTACTATAAATAGAATAATGTAGTACTTACTAAAAATAAACAAGTTTACCTAGCTCTAACTAATTCCATTAACTTTTGCATATGCAACAATAATATCACCAAAAAATTGTATGAACAGAAAAAAATTTCTAACTTTTGCATCTAACCTATACATCTAAATTAACTACAACAACTCAATTAACTATACATCTAAACTACGCATCTAAATTAACTACAACAACTCAATTAACTATACATCCTAAATTACGCATCTAAATTAACTACACATCTAAATTAGGAAATTAAGTAACGGGCAGGGGCGGCGATCGACGAGGAGGCCAGCAGGACACGGGGGCGACGGTGAGGGGCGCGGCGACGGCGACGGTGAGAGGCGCGGAGACGGCGACGGTGAGGGACGCGGCGCGACGGGCGATGAGGAGGCAGGGGCGGCGACGGAGACGGTGAGGGGCACGGCGTCGGGCGGCGAGGAGGCAGGGGGCACGGGGCGGCGACGGCGTCTGGGCCGCGCAGGACGGCGTCGGAGGCAGGGGCGACGGCGAGGCGCAGATCGAGGGGCAGCCTGGCGGCGGCGTCGGGCGGGGAAGACGAACTGAATGGAAAATTTCACAAGTGCTACTTATATAGACAAAGCATTGGTTCCGGTTCGTGATAGAAACCGGGACGAATGCGACCTTTAGGCCCGGTTGCTGCCACCAACCGAGACCAAAGGTCACTTTTCGGCAGCCCAAATGGCGAGAAGCGGCGGCCTTTGGTCCCGGTTGGTGCCACCAGCCGGGACTAAAGGTGGCATTGGTCCCGGTTGTTGCCACGAACCGGGACCAAAGCCCCCTTTAGTCCCGGTTGGTGGTACCAACCGGGACCAAAGGCCTTGTGCTGCCCCGGTTGGTAGGAGTTTAGTCCCACCTCGCTAGTTGAGAGTGGCCAGCACCTGTTTATAAGCTCCGCTGCCTCTTCCCTCTCAAACTCCTCTGAAATGCAGGCTAATGGACCTAAGTGGACACTGCAATGCATGTGGGCCTACTGGTCCTGCTGCGGTCCTGAATCCTGGCCCATGGTTGGGTTTCTAGTCGTATTCAGGCCGTGATGGCCCAGTAGGTGGCATTTTTTTCTTTTTTTCTATTTATTTTTTCGTTTCTACTTAGAACTAAATACTTATAGTTTTTTAGTGATTTCTTTTTTCTTTTAGGTCACAAAAATTATAAACTTTCTGTCAGTGCCATTAGCTTTAGAATTTGAATAGTTTAAATTTAAATTTTTTAAAATTTGTGTGAATCACTAGTTTACTAAATTTGTGTGAAAACACTTTGTGTATTATATTTACTATGTACAATCTTTCTGCACAGAGATATCAAAAATTATAAACTTTCTGTTAGTGCCATTAGTTTTCAAATTAGAATAGTTAAAATTTGAATTCTTTGAAATTTGTGTGAATCTCAAGTTTGTGATTAACTTTACTAGTGTCATTAGTTTTCAAATTAGAATAGTTAAAATTTGAATTCTTTGAAATTTGTGTGAATCTCAAGTTTATGATTAACTTTACTAGTGTCATTATTTTTCAAATTAGAATAGTTAAGATTTGAATTCTTTGAAATTTGTGTGAATCTCAAGTTTGTGATTAACTTTACTAGTGCCATTAGTTTTCAAATTAGAATAGTTAAAATTTGAATTCTTTAAAATTTGTGTGAATCTCAACTTTGTGATTAACTTTACTAGTGCCATTAGTTTTCAAATTAGAATAGTTAAAATTTGAATTCTTTGAAATTTGTGTGAATCTCAAGTTTGTGATTGACTTTACTAGTGTCATTATTTTTTCATTTCTACTTAGAACTAAATACTTATAGTTTTTTAGTGATTTATTTTTTTCTTTTAGGTCACAAAAACTATAAACTTTCTGTTAGTGCCATTAGCTTTAAAATTTGAATAGTTTAAATTTGAATTTTTAAAAATTTGTGTGAATCACTAGTTTACTAAATTTGTGTGAAAACACTTTGTGTATTATATTTACTATGTACAATCTTTCTGCACAGAGATATCAAAAATTATAAACTTTCTGTTAGTGCCATTAGTTTTCAAATTAGAATAGTTAAAATTTGAATTCTTTGAAATTTGTGTGAATCTCAAGTTTGTGATTAACTTTACTAGTGCCATTAGTTTTCAAATTAGAATAGTTAAAATTTGAATTCTTTGAAATTTGTGTGAATCTCAAGTTTGTGATTAACTTTACTAGTGTCATTAGTTTTCAAATTAGAATAGTTAAAATTTGAATTCTTTGAAATTTGTGTGAATCTCAAGTTTATGATTAACTTTACTAGTGTCATTATTTTTCAAATTAGAATAGTTAAGATTTGAATTCTTTGAAATTTGTGTGAATCTCAAGTTTGTGATTAACTTTACTAGTGCCATTAGTTTTCAAATTAGAATAGTTAAAATTTGAATTCTTTAAAATTTGTGTGAATCTCAACTTTGTGATTAACTTTACTAGTGCCATTAGTTTTCAAATTAGAATAGTTAAAATTTGAATTCTTTGAAATTTGTGTGAATCTCAAGTTTGTGATTGACTTTACTAGTGTCATTATTTTTTCATTTCTACTTAGAACTAAATACTTATAGTTTTTTAGTGATTTATTTTTTCTTTTAGGTCACAAAAACTATAAACTTTCTGTTAGTGCCATTAGCTTTAAAATTTGAATAGTTTAAATATGAATTTTTAAAAATTTGTGTGAATCACTAGTTTACTAAATTTGTGTGAAAACACTTTGTGTATTATATTTACTATGTACAATCTTTCTGCACAGAGATATAAAAAATTATAAACTTTCTGTTAGTGCCATTAGTTTTCAAATTAGAATAGTTAAAATTTGAATTCTTTGAAATTTGTGTGAATCTCAAGTTTGTGATTAACTTTACTAGTGCCATTAGTTTTCAAATTAGAATAGTTAAAATTTGAATTCTTTGAAATTTGTGTGAATCTCAAGTTTATGATTAACTTTACTAGTGTCATTATTTTTCAAATTAGAATAGTTAAGATTTGAATTCTTTGAAATTTGTGTGAATCTCAAGTTTGTGATTAACTTTACTAGTGCCATTAGTTTTCAAATTAGAATAGTTAAAATTTGAATTTTTTAAAATTTGTGTGAATCTCAACTTTGTGATTAACTTTACTAGTGCCATTAGTTTTCAAATTAGAATAGTTAAAATTTGAATTCTTTGAAATTTGTGTGAATCTCAAGTTTGTGATTGACTTTACTAGTGTCATTATTTTTTCATTTCTACTTAGAACTAAATACTTATA